>NW_012115988.1:445844-476356 GCF_000951035.1 Colobus angolensis palliatus
AAAAAAAAAAAAAAAAAAAACTTTAAATGTGTGTGTCTCCTTCTATAATTTTTAATGCTCACGGAAACATACATGTACCTGTATGCTTATTTGTGTGTGTGTGTGTGTGTGTGTGTGTGTGTGTGTGTGTGTTTTAATCTAGAGCTTGGATTTTCTTTAATGTGTTATTTCCAGTCTGAGATCCATCACAAACATTTTCACCACAATTTAACTAATTATTTATTATCTCTGCCCAGCATCCCACAGCTTGAATGTATTATAATTTTTAAGTTACTTACTTGAACACTTACATTGTGTTTACATTTTTGGCTGTTACAAACAATGCTGTAGGGATCATTCTCATACACATGTTCTTATGTGTTTTGCAATTATTTTTGCGAATAAAATTCTAAATTTACTGGCCATAAGATTCTGATAGGTACAGCCAAATTACCTACTAAAAAAAGGGCAAGGGGGAGATAGAGATAGATAACTTGCCTTCTTTCATTTACAATGTGTTTGAGAGGTTTGGTTTTGTTTTGTTTTTTGTCTTTGGTTTGTTTACTTGTTTCTCTTTTGCCATTATAACTGGATACTGGAAAGAAGTCTCTCACTTAAGGCAAGACAGACACCTTTGGAATGTATATGCCTAATCCATATTTTTTTAAACACTGCATGTACTATAGGAAGTTTCTTCCTCTAGGAACTCCTTCTACCTTTTAGAAGGAGAAAGTTCTCAATGTATTTACTGCAATTTCCATAGAGGAAATTATTTTGATACATATTTACTGTCCCGTCAAAAGCTTGAAATACATACATGAATTTTCCAGGAAATCTTGAATAGGAATTGAAAGATTAGACAGGTTAAAGTAGATAGCAGTAATAGTTGTCTCTTTCTTCCTTGATAAATGTGGGTAAAGCTAGAGAAAATATGTTGTTTGTGTTGCCAGAAGCAGAGAATAGGTATATTGCTGTCGAGATGGGAAAGGAAAAACATTTGCAATTCTGTTCAATGCCATGAGTTTCATACCTGACCTCCAGATGATTTTTCAAAACTCCTGTTTCAGCCTCTTTTTAGCCAACTTGGTTTGTTAGGAGTTCTTAGCATTTACACGTTTGAGTATGAATCTTTTATTTGTACTGTTTTGATTTACTATTTAAACAAAGACAAGTCATTTAATATTTATTCTTCTGTTTTCATGTTCATGAAGACAGAATAATTTCTACATTATTGAAATTAGCTAAAATAAAGTTTGCTGAGTATTTAAAAGCCCTGGGAGGGAAAGGCAATTTTAGCATAAATTAATGCCTTTTAATTTACATTTTGCAATGTATTTTTAATTTCACTTTTAAAGCTGAATTAGAATGCACGCATTTTTGTAACTTTTGTCTTTTAGTTGTAAACTTCTTACTCTACAAGATAGCTTAGATAAATGACTATGAGAATGCACACAATTTTTGGTTATGTAATTTCCTTTTTTTAACTGTCTATGTATTCTCATTTTAATGTCTAGTTGTTCATCTTTATCATTTGTTTAAAAACTAAAAAAGCATTCAAAAATTCCTTCTAAATTTATATATGGAATGATCAGTGGTTTGCTTGTGCAATGTTTTAATAAATGCATGTGTGTCTTCTACTTCTTGATTCTGAGAACTCCATTATCCACATTTCTGTAAGAAGAACTATGCATACACACTTCTGTATATATGTTTTTATATGTGTACGTGTATATATAAACACATTTATATACATACATATATGTGATTATATATATTTGTAAACACACTTCACATATATTGAAGAGTGAATTATAATATCTTGTTTTATCCCACATCCTGCAACCGTCCCATTTGCTTTCTAAATATCTTGTTTTATCCCACATCCTGCAACCCTCCCATTTGCTACCTTCTCTGTTCAATCACAATAATGTTAACATACAGGGAGAATATTTATATACAGGCTTCTCCTATATAAAAATATCTTCTCCAATGGCTGAGCATAGTATTATGTGTCACAAATACCAGGGTTTTAGAATTATGAGTTGTCAACTAAAAATAATGAGTGAGAAGAGAGAATTATCAGATCTCACATATGAACTTCATCTGTCCATGGTACCTTTCCACTTGACGAAATCACTTACTTCAAACTCAACATTTCATAGATAAGTGTCATCACCTTCCCCCCAAATGCAACCCAATTTTTTCATCCTGCAGACTTCAAACTGTGGAGTCAGCTTTGATTCCCTTCTTTTGACTCAGTGACTAATATATAATAATATGATAACAATGTCAAAGTCTCTCTGATTCTTCCTTTCTTTTCACACTGTTGCCATCCTACATCAGAATTCAACATTTATATTAATGAAAATTTCCCTTCCTGGTTTTGTTTACAATCCTAGCATCTAGCACTACGTTTCACCACATGGTAGGAATTGAATCAATATTCATTGAATGAGTACATAAACACTACAAGATTCATTTTATTAATTTGATTAAAATGCAACTCTCATGAAGTTACTTTGCTGAATGCAGATTTCTAGTTCATCTCAGCTATCAAGAGAGGAAAAATGAAACTTTTCACCTTAGTTTTTAGGGCTCTTTAAGATCTTGCTCTCTTAACTTTACTTTTATCACTACTCTCACTGTGAATGCTCTTTGTTGCATTTATGCTACTTAAAAATTTCCCTTAGTGTTTCATGCCTCATCCCAAGCCTAGCATGCATCATTCCTGTATCCTGTGTTTTCATGCCTGGTTTGCATACTCTGAAATGACCTATCATGTCTAGCCTCCCTGCCTAAGCCTACCCTAAGGCTTAACTGAAGTTTCTGTACTTAAAAGTTCTCTCTCTCTCTCTCTCCTCTGTTTAACACTGATGCTTTTCTAACTCACAGAAGTAAGAATCCCTTCCCTTCTCTTGGAGAGTACAGATATACTTTAACGAATGGTGGGAATGGTAGGTAGAGTGTATGAGCCCATTGCAGGTAGAGGATAGAGATGGATGAAATGGCTAGATGACTGAAGTGAGAGGGTTGTTGGATAGGGAGGTGCTCAACTCAAGAGGGCCTGAAAGTGGAGAGAGTTTTTGTTAAGCCCAGAGAGTAGCTTCTGAGAGAGGGAAGTAAGTTCACAAAAAAAAAAAAAGCCTGTAAACATGAATATTTCCTTCCTCAAAATTTGACCTTAATATAGCCTAGCCTGATGTTTCCTGGGCAGCAAAAATCGAATAATCTTACAGTACTGTTCTCTTGCTTTCAATGCATTAGAAGTTTTCTCAAGTACCTTTAGGTGAAAGTCATGTAACTTCATTACATCCTGCCATGCTACATTGTCTGGCTTATAAGGTATTTATTTTAGGACCATCAGTCACTGAATTTCTGTGTGAAATGAACTCATGTCTCTTGTGGCGCAGTAAGCAATTGTTTGAACTATCTTGACTAAACTACTTATTTAGGCACCTAACCAGTTGATTAAATAATACCACTGGACTAAGATCCTTTGTTCTTCCAGAAAAGTGCCATACAGTTTGGTCCCAGCTCACCACTCCTGCCTCATTTCATACTGCGTTCCTACTGTCTTTGCCTTTGCCTTTCTGCCACTCTGGCCTTTTGGTTTCTCAAATGCGCTAGGTTTCTTCTGAACATGGGATCTTTACATATGCTCTCAATCTGCCTGAAACTTTGCTTTCCTTGCCTGTGTAGCTCTCTCCACTCTCTCTGACTAGGTCAGATTCCCCTATTATAAGCATTTTTTGCTGCTTGTGCCTTTTTTTCATGGTCTTTAGCACAGCTATGATATTACATTTTTGAATGATTACTTGATTAACGTCCATCTTTCCTACTAAATTTGAAGTTCCTTGAGAGTGTATCGGTTTTTGCATATTTTTGCGTCCCAGTGCATGGCACCTACAAGGCACTCAATAAATAACTATTAAATTAAGTGAACTGGGAATTTAAATTTCATTTGTGAACTCAGTTATTTAGTTCATAGATACAACTTTATTCTGTTACATTGTTATCCTTGTTATTTAAACCTTCTAAAACACAGAAGAAACCAAACACATCTGAAAGGACTTCTAAGCATAAATAGTTGAAAGCATAAATATAGTTATCTATTTAATCAAAAATTGGATGTTTGTCTTTTGTCTTTTGTACAGTAGAGACAGTTCTTTAAAGATATGGTAACTTTCTCATGCTGCATGATTTGGGGAAACTTTAAATACATTTTTAGTATCAATATATTCCCACTTCCAAGCAGGATTATACACAGAAAAGTCTGAAACATCCTCAAAGCCTTTTACATTTCAACAGAGGGAGCCTAATGATTTTACTAGGCAACTTTGTTATACAGAGTTTTCTCAGTAGAGTGAATGCTAAATCAGTTATCCAGCAAGTTCATGTTAAAGGAAACATGTTCAAAGAATTATTCCACAAGACTTCTCATGCCTAGATCTTCAAAGTATACCTGCGTGGTTTAGTGATACTAAACTATAAATAATTTTGAAGGAGAGAGAGAAGTTTGATGGTTTAATAAGGAAGGGGTCAGTTTTTTTCTGGACACTGAGTTTGCTGGATGCAGAGATACTGTTTATAAAGATAAGTCTTTTCCTCCCTTTGTAGCTGCTTTTGTGAATTTCTTAGAAATATCTGCTCTAAATTTCTTGCTTCTTTCCTGAGTTTACCCATAAACCAAAAACTACATAATACTTGAGTGCAACCAAGAGAAAAATCTATCCATGATGAATGTCTTTAACTCCTCCCTCTTGCTCATGAGCCATATCCAGCCAAGCAGCAAGTACTGACCATTCTGTCACATGAGTAAGGCTTGGCT
This sequence comes from Colobus angolensis palliatus, assembly GCF_000951035.1. Lineage (NCBI taxonomy): Eukaryota > Metazoa > Chordata > Mammalia > Primates > Cercopithecidae > Colobus > Colobus angolensis. Next base: position 450,652 of record NW_012115988.1, read on the forward strand.
CCTACTTTTCTTCTATCTCTCCACCCTGGGAATATCCTAGCTTAGCACCAATAACTTCTGAAGCATTCCACCCCACCACTAATTCCCCCACTCACTGTTGGCATGGTTGCTTCTGAAATGCAAATCTGAGTACTCTTTCATTTAAAACATTTAAATTGCTCATGATAACAACAACAAATGAATACAAAATTTTTACTATATACCAAGTAGTGGTCCAAGTATTTTATATATATGAACTCATGATTATGCCTTGGAACAGTAAATCTAGAAACTATTGATAGGGACAGGAGGCAGGTAAATTCTGGACAGAAGAGAGTAAGTCCCTAGTGAGGGCCCCACCCTCAAGCCAAACAGCCTGATACCACAGCCCAAAGTGAGAACTTACGTCCCTGTTTTCCCACTTGAATGTTGCCTTTTCCAAAACCACCCATGGCCCGCCCCACCCCCCATCATGTGCCCATAAAAACCCCAGACTCAACCAGGAGAAAGGAGGAGACGCAGTTGGACATTGGAGACTACAGTTTGACATTGAAGAGAAGCAACTTGACTTCAGAGGGACAGCTTGATGGCATAGCTTTGGAGAGGAGTCCGGTCTGGCACAGCTGGACCTCAGGAAAAGATTACTTTCCTGTTCTTCCTCCTTTCAGCTCCCCTTCACACTGAGAGCCCCTACATTTACCAAATTCAGTTCATTCATGTGACCTCATTCCTCCTGGATGCTAGACAAAAACTCAGGTGCCACAAGTGTGGACGCAAAAGACTGTCACATTGACCCTCCACTGATCTGTTACCACTTAAACCATCCACAAATAGCAAAACTAAAGTGTTACTATATGTAACACTCCTTCTGGGGCTTCAGGGGTCATGGGCACCCCCGCCCCCCCCTTGCCTAATGCTGCTGCAGGGCCCTCATGGAGTTTTGCTCCTGCCAGCACCTGTAAGTGCTCAACCCAGCTCCTGCACCTGCTCACCTGTGCTCCCCCTCCTACAAGTGGTGGAGAGCTGTGGACTGAGTAAGCAAGGCACCCCTGTTGCAAGGCACGCAAAGGGATCAGGGAAGTATCTGGCTTCACTATCAGTCATCACATTAGTATAATCATAAAACTGACATTAATTGAGTGTTTATTCTGACCAGGCACTGTCCTAAGCACTTCACAGTATTAACTCATGTATCCCTAAAGCAGATAAGTCTGGTTATTTTGGTATGGTCTTTTTTTTTCACAATTATAAATTAATTAAATCATTAATCAGTGGTTAAATAACTTGCCCACCGTCATATGGCCAAGCGGAGAGGTGGCTTTCAAACCTAGGCAATTTACCTCCATCCAGAGTCCATGTTCTGAAGCACTGCTCATACTGATTTTCCAAATAACTCCCCTAATTTTGTAGCCTGGCACACAGTGCTCATTTGGTTCTGTTTTCCAACCTTGTTTTCACTAGGGTTGCATTTGCCTATCTTGCATTTTATTCTGTCACATGGAACTAAACAAATGCTGTCGTAAATGGATTCTTCACCTAGACCAGCTTGATTAATTCAAACACTCTCTTTATTCTTCCGTACAACATTTGTCTGAGGTCTGTGACCTAGAATGCTCACAGCTAAAAGATTACTCTGTAGTCATACTATGTTCTTTTGTTTCCACCAGCTAAAATGTTTGCATTAAAAAATCAGTGGTGATTATTCTCAAACATGCTAGTTGTACCTATTATTGTAGCAATCTAATGTAATTAAATATATGAAACACGAGTAAGAAAAAAACAGTCAAATGTTTTGAAAGACTAACTTTTAATGAGTTTTCTTTTTTTAAATGGCTGTCAAATGTGGTGAGATAACTGTGAAAGGCTGGGGAAAAATTTGTAAAAATCTAGAATCATTCTGTACTCAGATTTTGTCACAAATATCTTTTTCATTACAATGCAGAGAAACTGAAACTGGCAGTTGTAAATAGTATAGTATGGGTGTGGTATGTGACAGAAAGATTTTTCAGAACTTCAGCTTATGGATTCGTACACAACGAGAATGACTTCTTATCTCAAAAGATTGGTAAATAGATTGTGTATTACATGTTTTATAATTCAGTGTTATGATTAAGAAGTGAGAGTATGATAAATTCCATGCCTTTGCCAACTTTAAAAATATCAAGCTGACAACTCTCAGTTTGGATTGTATTGGATGGAAGGATTTCTAATTGTTGAGGTATGGTACCATATGTGCCATCACACCTACAGTCCAGTCAAACTACAGAATTCAGGGTTCTTCTAATATTAGCCCACGATGTACTTTATGATCTCTCATCTTTTGCCGTTGAACGTGCTTTCCTTCTGCCCAAAATGCCTTTTCCTAAACTCCTTTACCTGATAAGTTCTATTTATCCTTTAGTTTTGAATATTACCTGCTCTAAAATCTCTACAGACCTCCCATGACCAGCTAGATCCTCTTATATATATTTGAAACAACTACCCAGGAAAAAAAAAATGTAACTAAAAATTAAAGGGAAAGACTGAGTGTATTCATCTTTTTTATTTTTTTCTTTAATGGGGATAAGATAGTTTTCAAAAATCTAATTTTAAGGATAGTAAAAACTTAAACTTTCCTAATCCTAGTATGTTATTCTTAATAAATCTCTAAGGCAATCACAGACGTGACAATGATTTAACGATTAATAATAATATTGTGGTGCTGAGGATGGAAGTCATATGACAAGGGAATCATGCAAAATTTTGACTTGGAAATGATTTGACCCAAAAACTTGTTATTTTTTACATGTTATGGTCAGGTCGATCATTTGTAGGAGAGAAGTCCTGTCAGTAATAGATACACAACTGCAAGGCAGGTCCCTAAATGTGAACACATAACTAAGTGAGACAGCAGATGGTAAGTAGGGTTTAGGTGATTGTAGAGGTTTCTATGGTAAGCATATTTTATCTAATCAAAGTGGTATTTTGTAACCATGAAAAGAATATAATTGTAAGCATTTATTATCTAAGTGGGATGATTTTTGATAAGGGTGAAGCAGGATTGCTTTTGTTCAAATGAGATAGACATCCAATCAGAAGATATAGAGATTATGTTAATTATGTGGTTCCGGTGCTTAAGAAGTAAGACAGGCCTCTCTTGGACTCACTTTCACTGACAAATCACAGTTTAACCTAAGACGCACTCGAACTGTAAAGCTGAAGTCCTTACATACTTTGCTTTCCTAGTGATCCTTCTATGGCAAACCCGTAAAACAAGGGTGTGAGTTGCATGTAATTAGGTCTCAGTAAGAAGCAAGCTATAGTAATATGTTTTGTTTAAGGTACTGAAATAAAAACAAGCATATAGACAGGGAATAGAACAAAACAGAACACAAACCCTGGGAATAAATCCATGCATATAACTGATCTTTGAAAAGGATGCCAAGAATACACAATGGGGAAAGGTGTTCTCTTCAAAAAATGGTGTTGGGAAAACTGGATATCCACATGCAAAAGAATGAATTGGGCCCTTATCTTGTACCATACACAAAAGTCAACTCAGAGTGGATTAAAAACTTCAATGTAAAACCCCAAACAGTAAAGTTCCTAGAAGAAAACATAGGGAAAACCTTCATGATATTGGTCTTGGCAGTGATTTCATGCATATGACACTAAAAGTACAGTCAACAAAACAAAAATAAACAAGTGGCACTGTATCAACTAAAAATCTTCTACAGAGCAAAAGAAACAATCAACGGAATGAAAAGACAACCTGTAGAATGGGAGAAAATATTTGCAAACTATATATCTGGGCTTAATCCATATACAAACCGCAAATGCGGTTTTAGTCTCTAAAATATATAAGGAATTGTAGTCTCTAAAATATATAAGGAACTCCTACAACTCTATAGTAAAACAAACCAAAAAATTGATAACCTGATTAGAAAATGGGCTAAGGACTTGAGTAGATGTTTCTCCAAAGTAGACATACACATGGCAGACCGCTTACATGAAAAAAATGCTTAATGTCACAAATTATCAGAGAAATACAAATCAAAACTACAAAGAGATATCACCTCACACTTGTGAAGATGGCTATTGAATAAACAAAGGCAATGAATATTGGTGAAGGCGTGGAGAAATTGGAATCCTTGAACATTGTCGGTGGGAATCAAAAATAGTACAGCCACTATAGAAAACAGTATGGAGGTTCCTACAAAAAAGTAAAAATAGAGCTACCATATAATCCAGCAGCAGCATCTTAAAGAAATATGTGCACTCCTGTGCTCATTTTAGCATTTTTCACATCAGACAGCATATGGAAACAACCCACATGTCAGTCAGCAGGTGAATGGATAAAGAAAATGTGGTGTAGACATACAATGGAATACGATTCTTAAAAAGAAGGAAATCCTGCAATATGCAACAACATGGATGAACTTGAGGACATTATGCTAAGTGAAATAAGCTAGTCACAAAAAGATTACCCAACATTACATGATTTCATTTATATTAGGTATCTAAAATAGTCAAATCAATAGAATCAAAGGGTAGAATGGTGGTTGCCGGGAGTTTACGGAGGGGAAAATGATCTGCAGGCATAAAGTTTCAGATAAGCAAGATGAATAAGACCTAGAGATTCAGAAATCTGACATATAACATTGTACCTATACTCAACAATGTTGTGTCCTACACTTAAAAATCTGTTGAGAGAGTATATCTCATGGTAAGTGCTTTTACCACAATAAAATTTACCCAGAAGAAATACATACCACGTATACTCAAATATTGTCCCTGTAATCAGTGTTAGCCTGGTATGTGTAGCAAGCAAGGGCACCACACTGGGAGAGCCTAATTGTATTGAATTTATTGAAGAATGGCTTTCACCGGTAGCTGGCTGTTCAGCTGAGTCCATTTGGCCCTCAGGCTGCTAGTCTTAGGAGGATAATTAAGTATAATCTTGTCACCTTTTTTATTAACACCCTTTAGATGTTCCCCATTGCCTACAAAATAGAGTCTATATTTTTAGATTGATATTAAAGTCTCTCTACGGTCCATCCCCAACCTACAACCTACATTTGGTGGTTTCCATTAAACCACATTTCAGACAAACCAAAGAACTTAGGGTTTTTCTAACATGAACCCTTGATACTATATATATATTTTCTTTTTTAATTCACGACATGTTTATGTTTTATATTTCTAATTTTCCAGATCAGGATCAGCCCAATCAGAATTAATCTTTTTTTTTAAAGGAGTGTGGACCATCAGTTAAGTGTACAGGCTTTTAGGTATCTGGGTTTAAATACTTTATTTTTTTTGTTTGTTTGTTTCACAAAATCTAATTTACTGTCATTTATTAGATGATTTTTTCTATAATTAATTAACAGATAGTAGGCTGTTAATATCATCATTATATTTTGAATATACCATTTATCACATTTTGCTTTGTGGTATTTTTTCTTTACTTATCTCTTATACATAAGGTTTTTGAGGTTAGAAGCTTTGTCATACTTAAAATTTTAATCTGCCTTACCCTCCAAAATCATGTACATTTTAGATATTTTTTAAAAATAAATGTAGACTGAGTTGAGTTGATAGGATTGTACCTTACTAATCATGTTAAAACTTACCATAACTTGTGGCAAATCCAAATACTGTGTCTTTCAATAATATTTATCCTTCATATAGTCTTGTAGCTTTGATGCAAATCAGTCTATAAAGTCTGTAAAATGAATCCATTCAGATAGTGTTTCTGCCATATATCTAAGTCTGCCAAATATCTGTACTTTATATCTACTTCAGATATATCTAAAATGTCTTTGAAATATTTTAGTTTGTAATCAGAATCTAAGCCATCATTAAAAAAAATCTGATATGTTACTGATTGAATTTCCTACTAAGTATGCAAGACAAAATAGTCTTCACTTAATCAGGATAGCAACAAATAGCCTTCTTAAATAGTGTTACTTATATGCAATATCTATATCCAGATAGAATTCCACTTTTTCTAAAAATGTAATTGTAAAAGAAGCTTCCATCAGTATGGGTAAAATGTCCACAAGGGAGAATATAAAAAGAAGTCCTGAAATGTGTTAGTCCTATCGGTTTGGCATTTAGACTTAATTTTCACAAACTAAGTCTAGCGCTGTTGACAAACTAACCTCTCCAAGCCTCCATTTTTTTATCTGTAAAATGACTGTGTTACCCGAAGATACCTGAAATCCTTTTCAATTTAAGATAGTATATGATGCTGTTACCAAAATGAGGGAAATGGCAACCCTAAATTGTTTATGGTATTCTAGAGGACTACTACCAGAATCCATACTCATTCATCCATTTAGTCAGTATATATTTATTGAGTATGTATTGAAAATACAGACAGGCACAGTTTTAGGTATCAGGAAGACGGTGCTAAAATCTCTACCTCCATGGAATTTGCAGTTAAGTGAGGAAGACAGACAAAAAAATCAGATAAACAGTGGATAGATTATAAACCCAGGAGTAGTTAAGTACTATTAAGAAAAGTATGCTGAGGAGTAGAGTGTGACAGGAGGAGCTATTTTAAATAGAGAGAAGGCATTTAAAAAGGAATACAGAACATAAATTAGGTTAGAAAATAAATCTGAAGAGAGAGCATTCCAAGCAAAGAACAGCAAGTGAAGGGACAGCCACAGTTAGAAGGGTCCTTGGTATGCTTGGAGGAACATTGAAAAGGCCCATGTGGTTTCAGTGGAGTGAGCAAGAGGCGATGAGGCCAAAAGTATAGCCATGGCCAGACGGTATAAGACAGTAATTCCTAGAAGGAACAATCCACACATACCGTCCCCCACCACCCCGGCCCACCCTCCGGACATTTGGCAATGTTTGGTGACATTTTTAGTTGTCACATTAGCAAAATGGATGCTACCAGCTCTAGTTTCTGGAAGCCAGCAATACTACTAAACATGCTAAAATCCACAGAAGCACCTCCTGACTCATTGTTTGACTCAAAATGTCCATAATGTTAAGGTTGGGAATCTCAGATACAGGACTTGTAAGCCAAAGTAAGAAGTTTGTATTTTAACTGTGATGGGAATCCACTGGAAATGTTCAGTAGGGCAGAAGGATGACATGGTTGGATCTGTTGTGTGGAGAATGACTAAAGATGGAGGAGAGGAGAGACATGAAAACTAGTGAGGAGGTGACTGCAGGAGTCCAGGAAGGAGATGCTGGTGGCTTGGATGAGCATGGACGCTAAGGAGGAAAGGAGAGAGATTGCTGTTCTCCAGATGTAAGTAAATTGAATCCTGAATTTTTTCCCCCTTTTTGCTATGGTTTTTCTATCTGGCTTTAAAGTTTCATGAGGTGATTTAGATCATTTGACAATTTACATTTGGAGGGTAACAATTGGCCTACATGGCAGGGTGTCAAGGGGATGTATTTATGGAGGATTGACTCTTCAGTTGAGATCTTCACAAAAAAAGGAGAAATTACATCTTTTAAAGATTCACTTTATCCTCTTGAATCCAGTTTCTTAAGGGTCAGACATATACCATACCAACCCAGTGGAGATAGAAGTCAATTTTATGCTGTTTATTATTATTTGGGGTTACATTTAAAGTTTAAAAACCTTATTAAAAATGATTTCCTGCTCTTCCTATCTGAATTGAACATTCCCTGATTTTTCTTTCATAAAGAAAAAGTCAGGCTTATAATCGAGCATATCTCTTGGAAGTTGAGAACTTTGTTCTCTAATTATTGTGGCTTAGGTCACTGATAGCAAATATTCAAAGATATACAAAGACATACAAAAATATTCAAAGTTATACAAGGCACAAAATAGCCTAGAACATTTTATGTGAGCTTTATGTTTAATAGCAAACATACACAGGTGCTCTGATCCATAGCTCCTTTCATGCTTTGTAGGCCAGAGAATTCATAGGTTAGCACCCTGCCACCCACCGTGTACTAGTAAAACAAAAATATCCTATATTGAGAAAGAAAAATAGATCTGACTTCTAAACAATTCACTGCCCTACATTCATATGAATGCTGGTAGTCTGGGCATTGTAATATGGGTTTGTAATGTAGATTCATGTAGGCTGAAGCAATTTGGGCTTGAATTAGCAAGAGTCCTTATTTGATACTCTATAAAAACTATTTTATTCATATTTATATTTAATGAATAATCTATAGCTGTCAAATATGGAATGTAATATGGCATTTCTTTTAAGAAGTCATTGTATTCTCTTTCTGTAGTACTATCATTTGTATGAAACTGTTGGAATAATTCATATAAAGGAATATTCAGTTAGAAAAATACATGATATTAGCAAACTAATCTTTGCTAACTTTGATTAGGTGGCTTTATTATTTTGCACCATTTGTCATGTAAAAAGAAAGATTCCGATTCAAATTTAGCCACATTCCAATGGGTTCTTGTAATGTATTTGTATATTAGTAAATATGTTATTAGTAGATAATTAAAACATAAAAAGAAGGATTAAAAAGCCAAATGCAAAGTTCATTCAAAAGATACTGTATCATTCTACACTTTGAAGATCAAATAGTTTCATAATCATTGCAGGCAATAAATAATGAGTTGAGTTAACAGAGAAATTATTAAAAAATAAAATTATAAGCTCTATAAAGATCAAAGGAAAAGAAAGCAAATCAATCAGTTCATATATCTTGATTAAAGAGTTTGTCTTTGTGGCTCCAAAGGCCTATAAAGTTAGAAACGTTATTAACTCTGAAATAGGAGCACAAAGACAGGTTTGCTGAGCTTCCCACCTAGAAGAAGATAACAAACTTTATTGTAATGACTATGTAGAATAGTTGCTAAGTTCATTTAAAAAAAAAAAAAAACTCAGGAAAAAGAGCTTATCTTCTAGCTAAAGAGTACCTTCTGATTCTTTATGAATTATATGGCAGGAAGAGCCAGTGTAGACTCAGCCCATCAGTACATGTCCCAACTCTTAAATCTTTCCCTCGTAATTTAACTCACAGATGGGGAGCAGTCTCTAGGGAAGTAGAGAATGTGTTTTATTTGTTCTGGCTTTGGGTTTGTGTTTTTGTTTTTGTTTTTTTCTTTTGCCTTCTCAATCTATGCAATCAATAGCAAACTTTTTAGAATTGTAGTATATTACTTAAACAAAAGTGACTATTTTAACAGGCATCCTGTTAGAACCAGCATTTGAGAAATCCTTAGCTTAGCATAATGAGCAACTAGTTGAGGGCCCTTAGCAAAGGCAAAATGAAGGATATTTCCATGAACTTGATTTGTTCTCTGTTCTTGCCCTCTAACATTTATTTACTGTTGCATTCAGTCTCAGAGGGAAGAACTAAATGGGAGGATTCCTGGACATATTGCCCTTAATTAATACTCCAACTTTTATAAATTACTGTTTGTTTTCTTCTTTTTTAATTTCTGCTTATTTCATTGCTATGACACTATTGGTCTTTAAATCTTTATGTATTGAATGTATATATGTATATATAAAATATTTTATGTCTATTATAATTACTTTTTTATATGAATCCACATATAATTTACACAAAGGCATAAATATGGTAATATCATAATGCTTTGGAAGTGTTGTGTGATTGTTTCTTTTTTTTTTTTTTTTTTTTTGCCTATGCACTTCCCTTTTTTTACTTTCTTTTTTTTTTTTGAGACGGAGTCTCGCTCTGTCGCCCAGGCTGGAGTGCAGTGGCTGGATCTCAGCTCACTGCAAGCTCCGCCTCTCAGGTTTACGCCATTCTCCTGCCTCAGCCTCCGGAGTAGCTGGGACTACAGGCGCCCGCCACCTCGCCCGGCTAGCTTTTTGTATTTTTTAGTAGAGACGGGGGTTTCACCGTATTAGCCAGGATGGTCTCGAACTCCTGACCTCGTGATCCGCCCATCTCGGCCTCCCAAAGTGCTGGGATTACAGGCTTGAGCCACCGCGCCCGGCCCCTTTTTTTACTTTCTGTTATTATTACTAAGTTCTCTCATCCTCCACCCATGTCAACAACCCCTTGTGTATCTTCAATATAATTCTCTTTATGCTAGTGTAATGCTTCCTATATTCACATTCACATTTGCATATAGTGACTTTTAAACCTTTCCTTTTTACAAAGGGTAAATCATATTGTGTGCTTTTCTGCTTTTCTATTCGATAATTTTTGAAACATCTCTGAAGTTAATTGATGGCTCTAATTTGTTCTTTTTATGGATTATATAACATACCATGGTATGCACATACTATCATTTATTAAACCTTCCTGTTTTAATTAAGTGTTATCTTTATATCCAGATTTTTTGCCACTCTGAACAGTGTTATGAAAAACATTATTGTACCTGTGTCCTTACATAGTTATGTTATGTCTGTATCCCAGGAGTAGAATTGCTAGATCACAAGGCAAATAAATTTTTTAAATATTTTGGATGCTGCTAGATTGCTTCCAAAAAGATTATAGCTCTTCCTATTTCTACCAGCAATGTGAGAGTACATGTTTCCTATGCCTGTGCTAGCAGTGTGTTTCAGCCGTTGACTATAAAGTCATGTTTACTCTAGTTCGTATTTTCCTGACTACTAGTGAAGTTAAGCAGTTTTTCCTGTCTCATCTGTCACTTGCCTATTTGTCTCTTTTATCCATTTTCAATTGAATTGTCTTTTTTAAACATAATTTCATTATATATGCAACATCTGTACAACATTTTCCCTCCATAGATACTGTTAATCGGTTGACTTATGTATTTATAGTACCGTTTGTCTTTTAAAAGTTTTTAATTTCAAAATACTCGGATATTTTTGTATATTATTTTACAGCATACCTTTTGCTTTTTAATTTTACTTAAAAAGGCTTTCCCCAATCCTACTTTATACAGGTAGCTTCCAGATTCTTTATTTAAAATCAGCAAGAGGATCACTTGAGGCCAGGAGTTGGATGCCAGCCTTGGTAATATAGTGAGACCCTGTCAGTACAAAAAAATAAAAAATAAAAGTGAGGCGTGGTGGCACATGCCTGCAGTCCTAGCAACTCCGGAGGCTGAGGTGGGAAAATTTGAGACTACAGCTGCAGTGAGCTATAGTCATGCCACTGCACTCTAGCCTGGGCAACAAAGCGAGACCTTGTCTCTAAAAAAAAAGCAGAATGCATTGAAATGTATTTTTTCGCTATATAACTAGCACACTAGCATATGGAAAAGACCTACAGACTAAATGATGATGATGCAAACACCCAGGAAATTATTTTGAGAGAAGATTTTCTAAACAAATGCAACAATACCAATTATATTAAATATTGATTTTTCTGGAAAATAAAGTTATACAAGTTCACTATTTTATTTAAATTGGTTTGCCAGAAGTCATCCATAGAATAATGATATGATTCACTATTTTTATCCATGACAAAGTCCAATTTAACAATAGGTAAACTAATTATGGTATTTACACCTTTAACATTTTATGCAATCTATCATCATTTTAGCAAAAACTAATTTTAAATATATTTTCTTTACAGTATGGAGTTACCTTTTCTATATTCAGTCAACTTACATAATGTCTGTAATTATGCTATAATTACAATAGTATTTTTACTGTTTTACTAGGTTGGTGCAAAAGTAATTGTGGTTTTTGTCATTACTTTTAAAAATGTCAAAAACCACAATTACTTTTACACACAAATCTCATCTAGTCAGGAGGCTGAGGTGGGAGGATAGCTTGAGGCTAGGAGTTCAAGAGTAGCCTGGGCAACATAGCAAGGCCCCATCTCTAAAAATTTTTTTTTTAATTAGCGGAGCATGGTGGCACACACCTGTAGTCCCAGGAAAACATGATTGTGTTCGCAGAAAATTCTGAGAACTCTACAAAATGAAACTAGAATAAGAGAGTTTAGTAAGGCTGCAGGATACAAAATCAATAGAGAAAAATCAACTGCATTCCTATGTAGTACAATGAAAAACTGGGAGTTACAATTTTAAAATATCTTTTAAAATAACACTAAAACAGTAAATACTTAGATATTAATTTAGAAAAATATGTGCAACACTGTTACGCTATCAATCTCACAACAGAACAGAAACATTTTCAAAGACCTTTAAAATTGGAAAGATATGCTGTGTTCATTAATCAGAACACTCGATGTTGTTAAGATGTCATTTCTACCTAAATTGCTATATAGATTCAGTGCAATCCCAGTCAAACTCCCAGCAGGCTCCTTTGCATAGACATGGACAGGGGATTCTAAAATCGTTTGGAAATGCAGAGGACTTAGAATAGCCAAAGGGATTTGGAAAGGAGTAGAACAAAATTGGGGGAATCGTCGCACCTGATTTCAAGACCTATAAAGCCACAATTATCATGGCAGTATGATATTGGTATAAACATCAATGAAACAAAATAGAGTCCAGAAAAAGACTCATCCATATAGGGTGATATGGTTTGACTGTGTTCCCACCCATATGTCATCTTGAATTGCAACTCCCACAATTCCCACATGTCATGGGAGGAAGCCAGTGGAAAGTGATTGGATTACGGAGGCAGGTCTTTCCTGTGCTGTTCTCATGATAGTGAATGAGTCTCATGAGATCTGACGGTTTTAAAAAACGGGAGTTTCCCTGCAAAAGCTCTCTTCTCTTGTCTGCCGCCATATGAGGCATGCCTTCAGCTTCCTCCATGTTTGTGAGGCCTCCCAAACCACGTGGAAATGTAAGTCCAATAAACCTCTTCCTTTTGTAAATTGCCCAGTCTTGGATGTGTCTTTATCAGCAATGTGAAAATGGACTAATAGTAGGGTAAATTAATTTTAACAAAGTTAATAAGGGTAAGTCAAGGTAGAAAGAACAGTTTTTTCAAAAAAATGGAGAAATTGGATAACCATATATAAAAAATTGAAATTTGAACCATACCTCAGACTGCATAAAAATTATTATAAGTAGCCTAAAAGTATAAAACCAGAAGAAGAAAACACAGGAGAAAATCTTTGTGATTTTTGGGTTCAGCAATAATTTCTTCTGAAAAACATGTACTTTAAAAGAAAAATGTTTTCAATAGACTTCAACAGAATTAAAAATGTATATTCCTTGTAGAAAAAAACTGTTAAGAAAAATTTAAAAGCACACAGATTAGGAGAAAATAGTTACAAAACATATCTAATACAAAATTTATATCCAGATTATATAAAGAATTCTTACAACTCAGTAATAAGACAAATCACTGAATTTAATTTTTAAAAGTTGAATAGATAATTCACCAAAGAAGATATGCAAATGACAGATACATGAAAAGATGCTCAAATCATTAGTCATTAGGAAAATGCAAATTAAAACCATTCTATGACCTTACAATGGCTAAAATGGAAAGAATGATAGTATCAAGTGCTGGTGAGATGTAGAATAACTGAAACGCTTAAACATTGCTAGTCCTACTGCTTTGGAAAACAGTTCTGTAACCAAACGCAGGTCCCATCCCTCATCTCTTGCAGTGTCTAATTAACAATAATGAGATCTGACAGAAAGTAACTTTATTCCAGAGGTTGCTTGGGGAGGCATTACAAGCTCTTGCCTTGAGGGTACCACTTCAGTCTTCAGGACAAGAAGGCACAGGCTTTTAAAGGGGACTTGGCCAAGAAGGCACAGGCTTTTAAAGGGGACTTGGCATGAACAACACGTAGAGGAGGGGGTGAGTAGGTATGGGGTCTTCGGATGTCTTACTTGTTGGGTGGTCTGGTTGGTGCCAATGTGGGCAGAGGCAAGTTGTAAATTGAGGCTACCTCCTGGTGGAAGAGAGAGTTCTGGAGGCACCTGGTTTGCTTCAAGGTAGGGTCTCTGGGACTTCTAAGTAAACTCATAGATAAGCTTGCCATGCCTGGTGGAGAGAAGGTAAAGGCTATATTTGCCTTCATTAAGAACTAAGTAGGAGGTGGGGGAAAAAGAAAAAGAAAAAAAATCATTTTTTTCCTTTTAAAAATAGGATATTTGACCACAGTTTGACAGTTTGAACATTCACTTAGCAGGTGAGCCAACCATTTCATTTGTAGAAGAGAAATGAAAATGTGTGGTACTTATACTGCAATGTTCATAGCTGCTTTAGTGTTCATATTCAAGAATTTGGGGTACTGTGCTCACTATCTGGGTAATGGGATCATTCAAATCTCAAACCTCAGCATCACGTAATATACCCATGTAAAAAACCTGCACACATACCCCCTGAATCTTAAATATAATTTGAAATTATTTGTGTAAAAAGTCAAAGATCAGAAACAGCTGAAGTGTTCATGAACTATTGATTGATAAATTCTGGTACATTTATATAATAGTATACTATTTTTTAAAAAAAGTAACAAACTACTTTTGTTTGAACAATGTCAATTAATCTCAAAAGCATTAGACTAAAGTGAGAAGCCAGAAATAAAAGAATACATATTGTATGTTCCCATTTACAGTCATACCTTGTTTTATTGTGCTTCCCTTGATTGCACTTTGTAGATGTTACATTTTTTATAAATGTAAGGTTTGTGGCAACCTTGCATCCAGCAAGTCAATTGGCACAATTTTCCTGAAAGAATATGCTTGTTTTGGGTGTCTGTCAGCATTTTTTAGCAGTAAAATATTTTTAAATTAAGGTGTGTATTTTTAGACATAATGTTATGGCACACTTAATAAACTACAGTATAATATAAACATAACTTTTGTAAGCACTAGGAAACCAAAAAAGTTCTGTGACTTAGTTGCAATATTGCTTTATTTATTTATTTATTTATTGAGGTGATCTGGAACTGAACCGACAATATCTTCAAGGTATGCCTGTATGTAAAATTCTAGAAAAGGCAAAACCATAGTGACAGAAAGCAGCATAACAGGGATTGCCTGAAGCCAAGGATGAGGGTGGGGCAGATTTGCTCGCAGAGAGACATGAAGAGTCCTTTTTGAGTAACTCAAGTGTTTCGTATCTTGATATAGATAGGGATTATGTGACCGTTGATTTTTAAATTCATTGAGTTGTATACTTAAGATTGCTGAATTCTATTTCACGCAAATTATACCCCAGTAAGGGAATTCTACTGTCAATTTAATTTTCCTTTTTTTTTTTTTTTTTTTAAGGTAGTCCATGTTTTTTCTCTGGAAGCTTTTCAGAATTTGAGGTTGGGAGTAGTGAGACTTCAGTGTTCTACAATTTCATTACAACATATGATAGTGCGATTTTTACTTGTTATTTGCACTGATTCCGGAATCTGCATTTGTAGCAGTCAAAGGAAAACTTCCCCTTCGCCCTCTGAAAACTGATTGAAAAGTAATTGACAAAAGGCAGATTAATAGGAGTGAAGTCACACAAAGTGCAGTGGAGGCTTCAGTCACAGAGCGAGTATACCAGGCAATGGAGTATAGATCATTTTATACCCTTCTTTTTAGGGGGAAGGGAGATGGGGAAGTGTGGAGAATTTTAGGGTGGTAGTAAATGGTTTTTATGGGAATTCAATGGGGTTGAACATACAATGGCCCGAGACAAGTTGGACCCACAAAGCAGACGATGGTTTGTGACCACAGTTTATTCAGATATGTTGAGACTTCAGACTTTCTTCCTGCAATATGAGTTGAGTTAATGAAAACTCAGGGAATGGACCAGAGGTAACCATTTTCTTCTGAGTCAGTCTGGACTTCCGGGAGATAAGGGAACTTCAGGGAACAGCTTCATCATGAGCTTTATTTAGGAGAGACAATGGGTTGAGAAACAGGAGGTGGAAGGAGGTCAGAGAGACCTTGAGGCTTCTTCAGTTTAACACATCAAAGTGCCATATTTTGGGGTATCAATTTCTAAAGCCCAGCACATTTATTCATTCGTCAATTCGGGAAAATCCTCTACCACCGTCTCTTCAAATAGTATCTCTTCCTTGTTTCTTTTTATTCTCTTTCTTTAGAACTTTGATTACACTGTTACATTTTCTTACAATGCTTCCCATATCTTTCTAATGTCTCTAATATTTTCCATTTCTTTAGCGCTCTGTATTGAATTCTACTCCAGTTCATTACTTCTTTCTTTAACTCAGAGTAATTTGCTTTTTAACCCACTTCTTTAGTTATATATTTTAATTTTTAGAATTTCTATTTGGTTCTTTTTCAAGTGTCTATCTTTCCAATATTACATTCTTCCTTACTCATGTATTTAATTCCCTTTATACTTTTAAAAGTATTTAAATATAGCATGTTTATTCATAAATCCAGTATTTGAAGTTTGCAGGAGTCTAATTTTGCTACTTATTGTTTGTCCTGACTCACTAAGATGGGTATTTCCAAAGGAGATTTTAAATTTTGGATTGTGAGTTCCTGTTGGCTGGGATTTATCTATAGAAAACCTGAAAGCCACATTTAAGGGATTATTCTCTGCCAGATGCCTGGGGTCGATTAAAGTTGATTCTTAACTGTGTGAGACTACCCAAGTAGTGTGAATTTGAACCTTAGTTTCACTTGAGAGCAGAAGGTAGATTCTCAAAAGAGAGTTTTTTTCTCTTTCAGAGGCCAACACTACAAAGGCAAGTGTTCTTTTTATTTTTCTTTCTGGTTCTATCTGTTAACAGTAATAAAGAGACCTAGTTCTAACTGCTGATCTTTCTGAGTCCAGAGCCCCTGACTTCTGGTCCTTCAAGACAACGAAAACCATGGATCTAGTATCCAGGGAGCGGTACATATCCTCAGGGCAGCCACTGCTTTGGACAATGAGAAAAACTAAGAGAATAATTTGAAAAATAGATAAGAATACCTTAAATCAATTATGAATTATTAATATAAATAAATGACCTACTTAAGAGGGAGAGAAGGAGAGAGAGAGAGAGAGAGAGAGAGTGTGTGTGTGTGTGTGTGTGTGTGTGTGTGTGTATTTGGGAAATACTTTTAATAAGAAGTTATTCCTTTCTTTCTTGTGGTAACAAGAATTACCTAGACAATACTTTTGTATTCACCCGATGACACTCAAAAGATTCAGAGATTTAAAAACATTGTTTTCAAGGTCAAATCAAATTGGAGGCAATGATTCTTTATTCCATTTATAAGACCTAGGTAACTTGTCTTGGTAAAGGTAGTACTAAAAATGCCTTTTCTTTTAGACAGGTAGTTAGAATACCATACAGAGCTCATTTTTGACTGTCAAAACCAAAATTATTTGCAAGCCATAGATACATACAACCTTGTAGGCTGACACCTCACTTAACTGTTAAATCACCTAAGAGATTATCTTGTCTTTCTTTTATGTGAATTCAGGAGCACAAAGCTATTTAAAATTCTTTCTCTAGAGAAATTCTATTAGAAGTATTATATTTCTTTGGCAGTCCTAAAAGGAACCAGCCCAATATTTTAACATCATATTTTTTAAAGCTACTTTGGATTATTCTTTAAAAAGTTAGGTTGAAACCCAAGAAACAGAATATGCACTAGGATACAGCATGAATTTTACCAGGGTTCTTCTATAGCTCTAAGTGTTCTTTCAAATCTGTCTGGTATCTAGGAAACCACTCTGTATTAGCATAGCAATATTCAAATATACAAGAGACTAGTAGGTAAAAACACAAATAGATTGTACTTTCCCCTACTACTTCCTGCATATTTGAATATGCAGAACACAAATAGTGTTTTTACATGTAAGTTTTAGAGTGTCCCAGAAGGACATAAGAGCAAAAGAAAAAGAAGATTGATTGTACCATTAAAAATAGTCTGTAGTCACAGTGCAGTCGTCAGGAGAGGAAATTACTGAAGCGTAGTTCAGGTAATTTTAAAAAACTGATGCTAATAGATGGCAGAGGCTGAACACATTCTGACTTATAAAATGAAAGAAAATAATGGACAAAGGAAGAGAAGAGCAATAATAACTACCACTTACTGGGTTCTAACTATACATCGGAACTATATTCAGTGCTTTACTTAAATTAAAAACAGTCTCAACTACAAGAGAAGCCACTTATCAAGTGTTTAATGTATGCCACTTTTATCTATAGAATAATTTTTTGAGTTAGGTATTGTTACTTGCCCAGTTGTGTATCTGAGGAAACTGACACAGAGTTTCATCAACTTGTGCAGATCATGTAAGCTTAAAAATGTTAAGTAAGATACAAAAGCCAAGACAGGCTGGCTCCAGAGTGTATGCTGTATAACAATCTTTCCATTTTATTTTCATCTAACTACTAACCTTCATTTCAGCCCAGTTAGGGCAGGAGTTCCTAATCTCCTGCCACAGACTGGTCCTGGTCTGTGGCCTATTAGGAACTGGGCCGCGCAGCAGGAGGTGAGCAGCAAGGGAAGCTTCATCTGTACTAACAGCCACTCCCCATTGTTCCCATTACTGCCTGAGCCCCACCTCCTACCAAATCAGCCACGTCATTAAATTCTTACAGGAGTGTGAACCCTATTGTGAACTGCGCATGTGAGGGATCTAGGTTGCATGCTCCTTATGAGACTCTTATACCTGATCATCTGTCACTATCTCCCATCACCCCCAGAGGGGACCATCTAGTTACAGGAAAACAAGCTCAGGACTCCCACTGATTCTACATTATAGTGAGTTGTATAATTAACTCATTATATATTACAATGTAATAATCATATAAATAAAATGCACAATAAATGTAATGTGCTTGAATCGTGCCAAAACCTTCCCCCACCCACCCTGGTCCATGAAAAAAAATGTCTTCCATGAAATCAGTCCCTACTGCCAAAAAGGATGGGGACTACTAAGTTAGGGTATGTCTTCTCCCATTTTAAAGATGGGGAAATAGAGGTAGAAACTCTAAGTAACTTGCAAAAGATTACTTGTGAGTAATAGTATCAAGATCCAAACTGGTCTACTCTGTTTCCAGAACCTATATACTTTCCACTCTATTATTCTGCCTTTATGGCAGTATTTTTTATTCTTCAGTTATTCATTCATTTGGTCACAAATGTTTATTGAGTACTCTGTGCAGTCTGTTCTGGGCTCTGGGGATGCTCTTATGAACAAAAGAGGCAAAGTTCCAAAGATTGCATTCTAGTGGAGGGAAATAAAAAATAAACAACAAACCCATAAATGTATATCAAGTGTTAGCAGGCTCAAAAAAGAAAAATAAAGCACTGTAAGCAACTAGAAAATAATAGAATAAAGGCTATATTTAAATTTTTCAGATAAGATGGTCAGTGCAAGGAAACATGTAACTGTCACTGGTCTTTTAGGATGCTGTTGCTTTCTATCACGAGTATCTTGGCTTATATGACATTAAAACTCAATCTTGGTTTCATATCACTCTTCTGGTTTCTGGAAGAATATGCTTGATTTAAAACTCACCATGTCATTGCAGAAATAATTTTATGCTCGTTTTCCTTTGTAATTCTTGAATGGTTATTTGAAGAGGCAAAATTGGTAATTGTTTTCTTTCTGAGCATTTATCCAAAATACCCAGCTTAATAAGGTGAAGAAACGTTTGGACTGATTTGGAGAGTATGCCTTGCCAACAATTAAGTAAAAGGATATTCTCTTTGTCATTAACATTTCATGTAGAATATTAGTTCTTAGAGGCAGTCTAATAATAAAAGCTGTGGTGGTGTCAGGAACTAATTGACTGATTTTAATTGAAGAACACTTACATTACAGAGTATATGATGGTAAGATGTGTTCAACTTGTTTTTCACTTTTCTTTAAAAAGCTGAAACTTTCTTCCCAATAGTAATTAAAAATAAACAGCAGTCATTAACTTACTGTGGGCTTCTAATAGCCACAATATTGCTTCCTTGCATGAATGATTTACTGATCTAAAGTAAAGTAATTCAACACTGAAATTATCTTGAAAATTAAAAACCATCCTAGGTAATGAATAGTTTCAGTTTCTGTATCACCAATTTATGTTTAGTTTTTTTTTTTAATGTATTCTTCTGCACATATACAACTTGCTAATTAATAAAAATAGTCTCAAAGGGACACCACCTCAAAGAACAGTATGTATGCCAAGCTCAGTTTCTGAACTCTGCAGGCTTGGAGGTGATATTTATGCATTCCTTCATTCAGCCAACACTTACTGAGAAGCTTCTTTAGGCCAGGCGTTTTCCTGAGCTTTTTAGGGGACAAAAGAAAAAAAATGCAGTCTCTGCCCCCAAAATAACTTCTTATTATGGGATTAGGATAATATTTTATTGTAAGCCTGTCTCTTTCATTTAGTTGGTTGTATCATAATTTATTGAACCAATTCTGTGTTGTTGAATATTTAGGTAAATTATTATTTTTTTTTTTGCTATAAAAAGCCTTGTTTGAACACCCCTTGTAGTGAATAAATGTGTCTGTATTTCTGATTTTATTTTTCAAATGGATTTCTACAAGTAGAATAACTAAGTCAAAAGACACAAACATTTTAGTATCTTAAAAATGTACCAAAAAGTTGCCTAAAATGGAAATACAGGGAAAAACATTAGACCATTATACATTGCTATGAAAACTGTGTGAGATAGCCTTTTCTTAGTCCATTTCCTTGCCAGCATTAAGAATATAGAATGTTTTGCAACATGTGTGTCATTTATCTTTAGTTTTCACAATTGTTAAAATATTTTCATTTTTAGGAATACTTTAGTACTGGTTAAAAATTTTCAACTGATATTGATAGTTTTTACCTAATAAGAAGTTATCCAGATTATGTTCTTCCTTTATTTCTTATGCTGAAATTTAGAGTATTAAGAGGTTATGAAAAGTGTTGTCCATTGGTTTGAGAAGTTTGACTGCAAAAAATGAAGATTGTAGTTGTGCGTGAGTCTGTTGGAAAAGTTGAATATTAACTTAAAAGTAAATGTTAAAAAACCAAGTTAGATCTGTATTTTGTTGGGGTTTATTGGATTTCATAAATACATATTTAGAATATTGTGAATTATATTAAATAACAGAACATCATATTTAGTGTCAATACATTTTTTCTAAGCACAAAATTCTTACCTATAGAAATATAAAAAGAAAAAAAAATACTGTGAATAGATTCAAAGGGCTCTAACCACATCTTCCTTAAAAATGAAATTATGGAGAAGCTTCATGGTTAACCTGTCTGTAACATCTATATAATATTTTTGCCATTCCTGAGTTTGTATGCTCAACACTTTGATCTCTTTTCTATTCATATCTCAGTGATTACACTGTTTATTTCCAGAACCATAGGACACAAAAACCGGTATGTCAAAGTCCCCCGTGGTCACATCTGGGTTGAAGGTGATCATCATGGACACAGTTTTGACAGTAATTCTTTTGGGCCGGTAAGTCATCTTTTATCTTATTGTTGATACAATTGGATTTCAAAGGTGAGAACAAAAATATGTCAGATAGGGTTATTCGGGTAACTCAGCCAAGACTGATCATGAATTTTATAGTGGAATAGTTTATGTTTGAAAATTTCCTTTTAAGTATCATAAATAAAGTACACTATCAGTGTGTATGTAGGTGTGTGTGTGCACATGTGTTTCTTAGAAAAAAAAACTCATACACTTCAAGAAAGTACCAAAAAATGCTTTTGGCCAACTACCTTATTCCAAATTGGAAGATCTTTTTTTCTCCCACGGGAATACTTTGTACCTTATATTTTCAGTTGATGTTTAGGTCTTGTATATAATGTGTACAAGACCTGTAGGCATTGGTTTTCTAAATCTTTAGTTTAAAATGCAAGTGTAATGGAAATCATATTAGTAAATGTACAGGAAGCAAATTTTACCTGTGGGTCCCCGCGGGGCCTGAGAATTAAATTGACATAAGACAGAGTCATAGGAGAAAAGCCAACAAATTTAAGAGAAGTTTTAGGTGGCACAGGAACCCTCATAAAGAAATGAAGACCCAACAGGTGGAAAAACATACATACTTTTATGTTAGATTGAACAAAGAGACCTAATTTTGGAAAAGTAACTAAATTATATGGTGAGGCTAAAGGAAGATAATTATTTTAACACATTTTAACAAGGTCTGTTGGTACAGAACCCCCTCTGCGCCCCCTGCCATGACTTCCCATGAAATAATGTTTTTTTTCTCCTGGTACAGGAAGGGCATCTTTCACATGAAAAATTGTGTCTCCTGCTTTCAGGAAGAAAAGGCAAAGATGTGAAAGTTATCCTCATGTCAAAGTGGCATATTTTGGAATGGCATAATCTGTCACCCTTTATAAGTAGAATGTTAGAATTATTGAATTTATATAGTAGAAATGCAGACATTCCTTATTCCATGCTTGCACTCCATAAAATTGAGACTAAACTGGTATTTTGGGAGTTTGTTCATGTTGAATGTATACAGAAATTCTGTATTTATGAATCCCTGCAGTAGCTCATAATATAAAGTGAAGAATCTTTTAGTTAAACTTCTCATTATCTAGTGTGTTTAAAAGCTTGGATCTTCACTCATTAGATTTTCCTAAAGGTAGATATATCTGTACTTGTTAACATATATATAAGTTGAGCATCCCTAATCCAAAAGTCTGAAATCTGAAATGCTCCAAAATTCTCGTATTACTGAGCACCGATATGATCCTCAAAGGAAATGTTCATTGGAGCATTTTGGATTTCAAATTTTGGGATTAGATATGCTCATCCAGTAAGTATAGTGCAAATCTCCAAAATAAAAAAAAAAATCCAAAATTTGAAATACTTCTGGTTTCAAGTATTTTGGATAAGGGATATTCAACTTGTATAAGTTAATATTGAATACCTTTAGATATGTTTATGAAAAAGATTTTATCCATATAGTTTTTTTCTAAAATTTAATGTTGGTGGTCTCTAATAAAACAATTTCTTTCACATAGTATGAGGGCTGTCACTCCTGCTGTCACTAATGGAGCAGCCACTTGGACTCATCTTTGGCTGACAGTACAGTAATAGAGCTAGAGTTGGATAAGCATATATGGCTGTGTGGAAGATAACTTTAGGAAACTACTCCTATTTCTTTTTTTCTAGTTGCAGTGATGATAATAAATACTACTAAGACATTTTCTTGCCTTTGAATAGTAATTATTACAAAAATATAATATAATTTTTGTAAGGTATACTAAAGTGAAATAAACAGAATGGAAATGTGCTAGGTCGCTTACAGTGTAGAAGTGACTCTTGTGACAAAATTTTGTAGCAACTCGCAAGTGAAAAAGATTACCTAAAAGCCATTTTATGTCTCTCTCATCACAGATGTGATTGGGTATGAAATATTTCCATTAGGTATGATGTCTCTGTGAAATATCCTTATGCTAACCCTCTTGAGTTTATGATCATTGCACAATGATAGAAAATGTCCTATTGCCTCATGCTACGGATTTGCCAATTTATGACTTTAGTTTGCATTTCTAGTGTGATAAATATCTTTCATAAGTTTACTTTAAAATTTTGATAATTGTCTGGAAGTGTTGTTCAGTGCATATTACTACTTGATTTTAATGGATTATATCATAAAGACTTGGTGATTCTAATGTGTTGCTTTATAATTGCTCAGAATATTTTCTAAGCATTTCTCTCAGTAATTTCTTTCTCTGTAAAAGAAATTAGTGTCTTTTCCTTTACAACACCTAGTTCTATGTAGATGAATACATTTTCTATTGTAGCCATAATGTTCTTCACCAGCACACAAAATAACTGATTATCATAGATAGTGACAAATTTTCTGTTTGCTTTAAAATGGAAGCACATAAAAAGTAAAGTTTGTATTTGTATGTATATATAGCTGTGACATTTCTAATAGTGATTTTTAACTACTCCACATTGACAGACTCTTCAATTAAAAATGCATGCGGCAATTATTTCACTTATTATAAATATTAATTTTAGTAATTATATTTGAACTGTTCTCCTAGATAGTATGTTCCATTTACTGAAAACACAAATGTGATTCTTTCCATGACCTCCAGTTAGCTTGTACATTTTCCACTTTGAAGTTTTTCTATCATTTTTATCTAGGTTTAAATTGAGAGCAACCAAGAGACTTTCACTCCTTCCTGCATGGTGATTTGTGAAATTCTAGTATCTAAAAATAAACCTAAAGTAAATTATTTATTTATTTAGCACCTAAATTATATAATTTATTTTAGCTACTTTGACCAAAGGACATTAGAAGAAAAACTTTTGGCTTATACATTTCAAGGCAAACATAACTTTTCTAAGATGTATAAATGCATTTTGATTTTTAGGTTTATGATCATAGTGTGACCTTGTGAACAATTTGTGTGCTGGGACTATGAAGCATAACTGAATAATTCAGATTCAGAAGCTATTTATGACAGAATGCCTCTTTCTGAGAATGGAAACTTCGAGTTATACTAAATCTGAATTCTTTTTAGTTCCAAGTCATTTGGAAAAGAGCGAATTCAATCACTTATTTCATTGATACCTTATTAGATAAAATATTAGCCCCCAGAGTGTTTTGTGAAGGAAATATGCCTAATAGGAGATGATAGTTTTAGAAATAAATGAACATACTTTGAAAAAGTGAATACAAGCTGTCTATAATTTTATAGTGTTTCTAAATCATTTTTTCAACATCCCAAATGAGTTATATAATAAAATACACATAATAATTTTGTATTCTAAATCTAGATTTTTGTAGGATATACAATTAAGATGCTAAACAATAAGGATAATTTCCAAAACTAGAAGAATATTCAAGTTTCTTATGAATATTTCTTTTCTCTTTTAAAATTGTGATTAAAAAACACAACATAAAATTTACCATCTTAAGCATTTGGAAGTGTGTAGTTCAGAAGTGTTAAGTATACTCACATTTTTGTAAACAAATCTCCAGAACATTTCATCCCACAGATCTGAAAATATGTACACATTAAACAACCCTTCTTTTCTCCCTCCTCCTAGCCCCTGGTAATTACCATTCTACCTTCTGTTTCCATGAATTTGATCACTTTGCTAGCTCACATAAGTGGAATCTTTCCCTAATAAAATGTACCCCAAGGTACCACTTTCTATTAGAAGATTCATGTTTACGCCTCATCACAAATAATACTTAAAATCTATTTATGTATGCCTATATAAGAGTAAATAAAACATTCTCATACTACTAAAATGAAAAAAAAAAGAAATAAATGAACATTAGAACTATTATTTATTAATGAAATGAACTGTTGGTTTGAAAGTGATGATATATAGAATATTAAAATTCCATAGAATTCCTTTTGAAGTTTATGAAGTACAAAAATCTTTTCACTTTTTAAAAACTAGTGAAAAGTAAAGGAGAAAAAGTAAAGGTTATGTTTTTAGAAAAGTGCGGAAAATGAATATTAAAATTCCATAGAATTCTTTTTGAAGTTTATGAAGTGCAAAAAATTTTCCATTTTTTAAAAGCCAATGAAAAGTAAAGGAGAAGAAGTAAAGTTTGTGTTTTTATATCATGCAAAGCTTTTTATTTATGCCTTCAAGACACATTTTTGAGCTCCTGCGGTTTGTCCACTTTGATTTAGGCTTGTGGATCCTGATGGGTGGGATGGCTCAGGAGAAATAAGAGTTACATTTAACCAGGCAAAGATTTTAGATTCTGTAATATATGTGGGAAATGGACATTTTAAGCAATTTAATATCTAATCATACCTGTTTTGATTTTTTTTCCCCTGTATAATGCTTCTTTGGTAAAAAACAAAACAATAGATTCTTGGAGTTGCAGGAAGGATGAAAGAATGGGACCTTTTCTTTTAAGAGCACTTGACAGCCGGGTGTGATGGCTCATGCCTGTAATCCCAGCACTTTGGGAGGCCAAGGCGGGTGGATCACCTGAGGTCAGGAGTTTCAGACCAGCTTGACCAACATGGTGGGACCCCGTCTCTA
>NW_012115988.1:476406-506687 GCF_000951035.1 Colobus angolensis palliatus
GGGAGGGAGGGAGGGAGGGAGGAAGGAAGGAAGGAAGGAAGGAAGGAAGGAAGGAAGGAAGGAAGGAAGGAAGGAAGGAAGGAGAGCACTTGACAAAGACAGGAATTGGGACTGAGTCTTGGGAAACGTTTAAAATAGTCAGAGATTATAAAGACAGAGATTCAGGTCATAGATGATAAGGAGTGCACTGAACCTGTGAGCCTTCTGAATTCTTTTGCCACTATCACTAAACATTAAAACATACCCTGATGCCCAGAAGGAGCAGGTAAGAGGATCAATAGATTCTACCAGTACTAAGGTATAATCCCCACTCTCAAGGAAAGATGGAAGGGAGGGAGACAATCAGTCCTTCACAGCACATTGTAACAAATACTCTAGATGGGGGTATGACAGGGCGTTTTAGAGAAGCAGAGCATTTGTGTATGAAAACCCATGAAATCTCCCAGGAGAATTTGGTAGAACAGAGTGTTCTGAAATCAGTGAAAAATAACTATTTGGTAAAAATCCTGCATTACATAAAGCACTCTAGATGCTATATGTTTTGTGAATGAAGTAATTTATGCCTGGAGTGGTTAATGGGTTTTAGCTGCATTGAAAATATTCTGCCTATGCAATACAGAATAATCTTGTGATACACGAGAATGAATTTTCATTGCATTTATTTATTGTCGAATTGTAGCATTTTCCTTGTGTAACTTCTCTAGAGCAGCTAGAATAGCTTTTATTTAAAATCAGCCATTTCAAATTTTAAAAAGGTCATTAGACAGTGTTGACAGGATCCAAATGAAGTATTCTCTTCACACTTTCTTTGAAAAAATGGTGCTTAGACTTTAATTGGTTATATTTTCTTGTGGCTTGTAGTACATGCTTGTTCTTTAGAAAATTTTGATAGGAACTAAAATAATCTATATTTTATAGAAAAATACTGGTAACAATAGTTTTATAGTTTTTGTTAATAACTCATAAAGCCTTACCTTGTGGTTTTTCATCAAATGTTTCTCATGGTTCCCATAAACAGTGCTGGAACCTGGCAACCTCACATGCTTTACCTAGATATAATTTTCATTTGACTGGTATAGACAAAGACATATATCTTATAAAAAGATCAAAACCACTTAAAGGAGATATCATTATAATGAAAATATTTGTATAACAAAAGATAACTAAGTCTTGGAAGAGAGCCCATTCTCAGAAGCTGTATTCAACACCAAGAAATGTCCGTGCAGTAAAATGAAAGAGAAAGTCCCTCAGGATTAGCTTCGCTGTTCATTGGATTTGTTGCTGTAATTAAGACATGAAAAAATATATATGATTTTAAAAAGAGAGCTTGGAAACATAATATGGTGGTGAAATAAATAATGTCACCCGTCTTCCCAAGAGAAGAGGCAATCTTAGCTTCCATTCCTACCAAATCAAATTTTGTCGTATGCCTTAATTATTCTGCTAGTGTAGAAATTATTTTCCACATGATTTCATTTTTAGATAGAAGAATGTCAGCAGAATTGTCGTTAGACTTTATTGCTATGGCAGATACTGTTCCTTTGGGCCATTTAGTTACAGAATTAAACACATTCATTTTATTAGAAATATATATTTACTGATAATAGGTCAGGAGCCAAGATTTAGTGAAACATATGCAGGGGTTATTAATTTAGTGATTTTATAAGCACTTAGAATTTTTTTAAAAGTGAGGTTGAAGCTGTTATTTTACTTGTTGGTACCTACATAACTGGGTATACATAGAAAAATAAAATGGAAAATATGAGGCACCCATAAGACAAAAAAAGTCTTCTATTGAATGTACTGAGATTCAGAGTTTGAGATTAAATTGCCTCATTTACATGGATATGTACTTATAAAATATTTGGTAGGTAATTTTGCTCTCCACTTCTTTTAATAAATAGCGAACTACGTAAATAACTTTGTAAACAGCAAACTATGTAAATAACGTTCTTTTGACTGAGCTGGGAAACAGCTTTTTTTGGAAATTTTTAATTTTCTGAAAACTTGTTGGGTAATCTTTAAAAAGACTTTGCTCTGTGTCAGTATCTTATTGGTTGTATTTGAAAAAGATCAGTTTGATTTTGAGTGTCTTGGGTGATCTTTTTTGTATAATGGAGCCATAAATGGACCCTGTAGTGAATCATGATAACTATGCTTTTAGACCTTATTCATAGTAAGACCCATGTGAGTTTTGGTACTTTAAGATTTGTCTAACTTGGTGAATCAAGAAAGTGAAAATGCAGTTTTTTACTACAGTCGTCAGAATCAGAGCCATAACGTGTATTCTACTGATAAGGTCATCACAGGCCCCATGGCTTTTGCATTAAATAGAAGTTATTTTTGTAATATGACTCCTAAATAATTCTGCTCCAACTGATATTCCTGTCACTAACAATTTTTCTGAAAAGAATCCTGATCACATCATTTTGCTTCCTAACAACAATATTATCAACCTACAGTACCTACTATATTCAATAAAGAAACAAGGCAAGAAAGTCCTCTCTTACCACTTATATTTGACATTATGCTAAAGGTCATTATCAGTGCAGATTAAGTCAAGAAAGAGAAATAAAAGATATAGGGATGGGAAATGAAGATTCCAAACTGTTATTTTTCATAAGTATGATATTGTCTCCTTAGAAAACCCAAGAGGAATCTGCAGAACTATTAAGACAATTATGCAAACTTAGTAGTATAATAGCTATTATATACATGATGAAACATGGCTAGATATCATCAAGAAATAGAAAACATACTGTTAAAGAATTTGCCATTTAAAATAGCAGTAAAAAATTCAGAATTGGCTACCTCTGGAAAGGATGGGAATGAATGTTATTGGGGAAGAGTGAATGTACAAAGACACCAAGTTACAGTACTTATGTCTGAAGCAGAGTGGTGAGCATACAGTTGTTCATGACATTATGCTTTATGCTTTTTATGTCTAAAACATAAAAGAATACTTCCTTTTTATTTATTTTTTTTGAGATGGAGTCTTGCTCTTTCACCCAGGCTGGAGTGTGGTGACCCAATCTCAGCTCACTGCAACCTCCGCCTCCTGGATTCAAGCGATTCTCCTGCCTCAGCCTCCCAAGTAGCTGGGATTACAGGTGCATACCACCACAGCAGGCTAATTTTTGCATTTTTAGTAGAGACAGGGTTTCACCATGTTGACCAGGTTGGTCTCAAACTCCTGGCCTCAATTGATCCATCCGTCTCGGCCTCTCAAAGTGCTGGGATTATAGGCATGAGCCACTACGCCTGCTCTAATAGACTATTTCTAATAACTGCATAAGTTAAAATATTAAAAGTTGACATCAGTGACTCCACATTACTTATAAATATTAGATTGTCCCTAATATATGTGAGGCCTAAGGCATGGAGGTCTAAATACTACATGTCTAAATATTTAACATGTAACTATAAATTAAGTTAGCAAACTGTTAAATGAAATATGTTACTTTTCCTAACTCGATAAATATATCTCCATATGGCTAAAACCAGCAAACAAAGATGACTGATTTTAATTATTATTACACATTTGAGTATTCTGTTGAAAGGTCTGTGATGTTTGGAAGAGTAATAAAATGAAAACATACATAAGCGTTAAATTACATATATATTCTAAATGAAAATTCCAAGCTGTTGTTTTTCAGTTTTTTAAATACATTTAAAATTCATTTATACAATTTTTTTCTGGCCTCCATTTCAGCAAAATCACTATGTTGTTGCAATCAAGATTTTCACATGATATGCATTCTATTGACAACAATGAATGGTATGAAGGACTAAAATAATATTTAATTGTATTTAGTGTCAATAATTTAAATATATGTTTATGAAAATGTAGATGAAAATAAATGTAAAAGAATTTAAAAGTAAATTTTTTCAAGTCTTTCCAAAAGATTTTTTTGTAAAATGTCAAAATGTATCTTTTCAAACCAAAAGCCAAAACATAACTATTAACATAAAATTACATCAAAATTATTTAAATATAACTGAATTTTTAAGTATTTAAAGAATTAATTACATTTTATTACATATTTTTATAAAAGGAAATCTATTTACAGCTTTGAGGGTTCAGTTTATACGTGCTTGTCAATGTGAAAAGTATCATGCTCCATGCATGTCATACCCTCAACTACATACATTATAAATTTAAGAGCAATATGAATTGTTTAGTAGTCACAAATGTTTCCTTTGTCACCATGCACAACTGTGGTGAATACTGTGTTTTCCTGAGTACCTCTAGAATTCTAGAATCACAAGTTGAAACATGAAGAGCAGAAAGAACAGGGGCACTCAGCTACTGGCAAATGATACTGAGTATACAAGAATCTGTGGCCTCCATGCTGAGAAGGCTTGTCACATCATTTAATTTACTTCTTCTAAGCACTTCTAAGCTAAGCACTTGGATGGCTGAAATCCTGCCTGTGATCAACTGGTGAAGTTTCATGGCATTTGGAATCAGTCCATTTGTTTTAAAATATAAAATATATGGAAGAACATGTGTCTGGGTCCTTAATGGTGTTAGTTTGTTGTGAGTAAATTCTGGTGAATAATCAGGGTTAGAATGTCACACTTTGCTAGTGCTGAATGCCAGATCTTGAATGACATAGGGACCCATGTGTTCTTTAATAAATTTAATTTTTGTAAAACTTGTGATGTGCAGGTTCCTCAAAAACACAGGCACCAAAAAGCAGCGCCTCTTGCCGAGGCCTGAGTGAAGTCTGACTCAAAAAAGTTAGTGTAAACTCATTAGCAGGGCATTCAAATCCTTTTGATTCTGTCTCATGCCAAATTTTCCAGATCCATCTTACCTGCCTATGCCTTGATCATTCCATAAATTCACCATTTGGTTTTGCATTTTTGTATGTTGGCACAGGCTGTCATTTCTTCTGCCTTTCATTATCTTGTGCCTGCCCACCTTAATCTGGACAATGACTACTTCCAGACCTACTCTAACATGAAGTTTTGCTTCTGACTAAGCCAGTGACCCCACACAGCATTTGCAGTATAATTGCACAGTGATTCTGTATGTGTAAAGACTGTGAACATTGCCAAGGCAGCTATGGGAGCTAACTCATCCTTGTATCACTGTAGCCCAGAACTAGGAACAGAGTCTAACAGCTGTTTCATGACACAGCTAATGGCCAATTTCTGCACAGTAAAGGTTCATCTAGAACAGGGTGCAGTGAAATACGGCCCTTGAACCAAATCTGGCTCATTCCTATTTCTGTACAAAAGAAGTTATGTTGGAACACAGCCACACTCTGGCTTTCATATTGACTATGGCTGCTTTCCCACTGTAACGGCTGAGTTAAATACTTGCAAGAGAGACTATATCCCACAAATCCTAAAATGTTTATTATCTGCTCTTTATAGCAAAAGCTTGCCAACCTCTGATCCTAGTGAATTGGTAATAGATAACTTTAGAAAGATTGGTTTAGGACTGATTATGTCTGGCTGTTAATAGGAAAGTCAGAAATTTGAACATTAGAAGGAACTAAAAAGCCCTTTACATTATGGAACAGGAGAGTAATAAGTTATGAGAGGTGTCTGGCAAGACTGGTTTGGGAAAATTATGAATGAAAGATTAGATTGGAAATAGGATATAGTTAGAAAATGCAATCATTTGATAATACTATTAGTTCAAATGGGATATGATTAGGCATTAGGCAAAGGTGGTAATAATAAAAATATGAAGTAGATTGACTTATAAGAGTCCTTAGGAGCTAATAATTGGTTTGATGTCTGTTATATTCTGCTTCCTCGTATTAACTCACCACATCTGTTAGAGAAATTCACCAGTTGGAATACTGAACTAACTCCATGTTCATCTCTGATGGGTCAAACCTTAAAATTAGGCATGAGCAGCAGTCTTGGCTACGTGATGAGAATTGTGCTACCTGGTAAGTATTAGATTTTTGTCCCTGAACTTGGGAGTGGCAATCAAGTCTTGTTCATGACTCCTTAAATTATAGGCAAATATTATTCCCTCAAAGTATCAACGTTCCATTCTGTTACACTTAACATCTATGTCAACTAACCCCCCACTTATTTCACCAGCCTTTTCTACTCTTTTTGGTAAAGTTCTCACTTGTTTCAAAAGGTATAGACAATTCCCAGAATGTAGAGGCTAAAAGAAGGAAACATAGAATGGCAAATATTTTGGTAAACCAGCTTATAGAAAAGCATGTTTTAAAAATTTACTTACCATTATTATTTAAAACATACCCAAATATATATTTTTCAAAATTAAAGTATTTTCAATACATCAACGCATTGTGGGAAGTTGTAAATAAATTTTTTAATTAAAAAATATTTTCAAAAAGAAATGTATCAATTTTTGTGAAGAAATGATATAGAATGTTCACACTACTTTCAAGTTACATTAATCTCCCCTTTATATTGTTACTGTATTAACATAAGTATATTGATATTGTGAATTGAAATTAGGATGTAATCAGTGGAAGGAAAGGGGAACCTGTAAGGCTTCATCAAGTTGTGGAATATTGAACTTTTTTGGTTACTAGGCCTGATTTTCGTAAAGATAATAGTCATTAACTAGGACCTACTTAGCCTAACAGCTACATTAGGCTGAAGTTTTACTCAAACCTCCAGTAATTTTATTTACAGTTAAAGAGCTTCAACCAAACCATTTTCAAAGCTGCTTAAATCTCCCTTGTTGTGAAATGCATCTACCTATTCCCCACTGAGGCTTTAAACTCTGTCTGCCTAGTATTTGCTGGGAAGGCAAATGAAACATGCCTCTCGAATTAGCCATGATAATATTTGGGTTGTTCATATAAATTAAGTTTCACTTCACAAAAACCTAATGAGATTATAAATTATGTCATTTCTACGAGTCATTATGGAATTATTTAGACTCTAGTCAAGGAGAACTTATAATCTTCACAGAATATTTGGTACAGAGTCTTTTAAAACAAACGGTATTGCATTCTTCTTCTGTCATTTAAAAAAAACACAAACACACAGCATAGTCCTTCAAACGAAGAAAATATATGTGCTGAACAGGGAATGATAATTACCATTAAATTAATGGATTCATTAAATCTACTGGCATGGTTTCACTGGGCCATTGTTTTTAGATTTAATGTGTTATCCTGCACTGACTGAAAAGTAATAGTATAAAATGAGGCAGGCTATTTTAAAGGTCATTCATCAAAGTGCATGGTACTTAAATAGCTTTTTTGCCCAGATGGGCATTACTGGTTAAACTGTTATATTTTTTCAAGTAGTATTTGTGACTGTTTGAATGTTTGTCCCCTCCAAAATTCATGTTGAAATTTAATTGCCATTGTAGCAGTATTACCAGGTTAAATGTTTAAGAGGTCATTAGGTTAAGAGGTCATTGTAGCAGTATTAGCAGGTTAAATGTTTAAGAGGGCATTAATCCCAGCCATGAGGGTTCCACCTCATGGCTGGGATTAATGACCTCATAAAATGATGACTTCAGTCCCCATTTTCCTCTTTGCCCTTCTGCCTCCTGTTATGTGTGGAAAAAGTATTCTTCCCCTCCAGAGGATGCAGTATTCAAGGTGCCATCTTGAAATCAGAATAACCAAGCCTGCTGGTTCCTTAATATTGGACTCCCAGTCTCCAAAACTATGACTCAATACATTTTTTATTAAAAATTACCCAATATATGGCATTCTGTTATAGCAGCACAAGCAGACTAAGACAGTATTATAGTGTTGAGTCACAATAGTATATTTTGTAAAGAACTTCAGGTACATTTTACAGAGTAAGTTCTGATTTTATTATAGTCCCATAATATTTCTTTATATTTTAATTTAAAGAAACCAACCACCTTGCCTTAAGAAGAAGTATCTTTTTTAGATGGAAGAACATTATTTAAACTACTGTTTTATTACCAGAAAATATTCCTACTATTATATGTTTGGTATAATAATATTATATTAATTTGAAATTTCATTATATGCTTCTCTACCCTATCATTACCCCTAACCATCTCACTGCTCATTCTTTTGAGGTTCACTATTCACAATACCTTTTTCTGTCACATCAAAGTAAATTTGGTATTTGATATAAGAAGGATTATGAAGAGGTTGCCCCTTTATGGAAAGAATGTAAGTAGGATATGCCTGTGTATATAGAGACTACCCAAAATTGATATATCCCCATCCTTTAGGTTCAGGAAGACTGCTCTCTTCATAAAGTTATTTACAACATTCTCTGTTTTTAATTCCTGAAAGTCTCCCAAATGACCACGAGAATACTACCATGATCCTTTGCGTAGTATGTCTGCTTTAATGTGCTTTTGTCTTACTCCACTCCTGTTTAAAAGTAAGCCAGCCAAAAACATCACAAATCATGCAAAACAAAATCATTTATAGATGCACAAAAAAATACTCTATATATTCTTTCCACTCGGTTGAAAGTGAAATAGGCTTAGAGTAAAATACATTGTCTTCAAAACTCATACATTCTGTGTTCTCAGCCCCAGATGTTTTACCTGACTAAGTAGTAGCCCCTCCTTAAGAGGGGAGATCTCTCCTGCTCTCAAAATTATTTTTTCTACTCCTCCCCAAAAGGAGGAAATCTAGTACCCTTTCACAGAAAAAGACAGAGAGATGAATGTCATCTCTTGCAAATGCTACTTTCTTTCTTTTTTTTTTCTTTCTTTGTGTGTGTGTGTGTGTGTGTGTGTTGTTTTTTGTTTGTTTGTTTGTTTGTTTCTGAGACAGAGTTTCACTCTTGTTGCCCACGCTGGAGTGCAGTGGCACCACCTCATCTAACTGCACCCTCTGCCTTCTGGGTTCAAGGGATTCTCTGGCCTCAGCCTCCTGAGTAGCAGGGATTACAGGTACATGCCACCATGCCTGGCTTTTTTTTTTTTTTTTTTTTTGTATTTTTAGTAGAGATGCGGTTTCACCATATTGGCCAGGCTGGTGTCGAACTCCTGACCTCAGGTAATCCACCCGCCTCGGCCTCTCAAAGTGCTGGGATTAAAGGCATGAGCCACCGTGCCTGGCCAACAAATGCTGCTTTCTTTTCACCTTTTTTGTTTTGTGTTGTTTTGTTTTGAGACAGAGTCTTGCTGTGTCGCCGAGGCTTGAGTGCAGTATGGCATATTCTTGGCTCACTGCAACCTCTTCCTCTGGTTCAAAGGATCCTTGTGCCTCAGACTGTTGAGTAGCTGGAACTAGGAACTATAGGCATGCGCCACTGTGCCAGGGTAATTTTTTTGTATTTTTAGTACAGAAAGGTTTCACTATGTTGGCCAGACTGGTCTCAAACTCCTGGCCTCCCTCAAGTGATCCACATGCCTTGGACTCCCAAGGTGCTGAGATTTTCTTTTAACTTTTAATAGATGTAGCATGAACATCTCTCCTCAACTCAACATCACCATAAAAAGAAAATAGTAATAAAATGGTATAAATCACCTAGCAGAGAGAGAAATTATTTTTGTGGTGGTGGCTCCCCGCAAATATCACAAGTCACTTCACTTGTCTCTAAAGACAACGTCGAATAGTGCTTTGAAAGGGGTTTCAATTGTGAGACTAAAGAGGTGACATTTACCCCTACCAGATACCTGTTGCTTCCACTCCAAGGCCTTCTGAGGCTAAGGGAAGCCTAATCCCATGGCCATGAGCATGAGCAGTTTTCCAGTGCTGCATATTTCAGTTTGAGACATGCGACAGGAAATGGTCTGACCTCTAGTTCTCAATCCAGAGGGTCAGCTTGTGTCCAGTTCCAGTCCTGCACCAATTAGCTATGACCAGTGGGGTGGGATCTAGTTGAGAAAGGACTGTGATTGGCCTAGCTTGAGGTAAGTGCCTGTCCTGGAAGAATCAATAGTTGCCAAGGGCTGGAATGTTGTGGTTGTCATAGTTTAGATCAGGTATCTACCTATAGACCAACCAATTCTGGCCTAGGGGCAGCGTTATGTAAAAATTATGGAGGCTGCATGGAAACGTTATCTTGTTGATGCCAGTACAGAGAAAGGGGTTGTTGTTCCAGATAATACAGGGTGTTAGGCAGACAAAAGTGTAGACAACAATGTAATGTAATAAAAGGTAAAAAGTATAAAAGCCAGAGACAGAGGTGTAACATCACGAAGTTCATAGAAGTGATTTCTAGCCAGAAAGAATTCAAACACATTAATCAGTTAAACCTTGAAGAAAAGATAGGATTTGGACTTACGGACAAGTGGAAAAGTAGCTTTCGAGAAGTAGAAAGCAAGGTAGCAGAAGCATGGAGGTGGAAGTGTTTAGAATATGTATTGGATACTTGAGCAATTTTGTTTGGCTAGATATCCAATATATTCTGTTTTAAGTCTAAGTATGATTAGTTTATGTGGCTTCAAGATTCTGTTTTCTACTTGCAACCTATGCAAATTCAAATTCAGTGCAATTAAAATGACAAAGGGAGATTTGCACTATTTAACAAATGGCAGATTGATATTAATCGTCAGGTGTTTGGAGTCTTTGCCGTGAGAGAGGGAGGAGAGACAAGTGGTTCTAGAGGCAGTATATAGGAGCAGTGTATCTGTAGACTTTGCTTCACTATTCTTTGTTAAATACTTAAATATAAGTCTTTTTAAAAATCCACTATGCCTCCTCAATCAGGAGCAAGAAGTAGGTTATCCTGTGCTACTAAATTCTGAGATCTTTGTTTAGATATATTTAGTATGTGTACCAGATAGTATTAAATACTTAAAAAATTATATTGTATGTCATACTTTTGCAACATATATGTCTCACTGTAGTTTATCTTAGATTAAGAACTATTAAAGTTCTGAATCTGTGGGAGAATTTTCTTTGCATCCCCTTCTTTTTTCTTTTCACCTTTCTACCTTCCATAATATTTCTTTTGCAGGTCAGTTAAACACCTGGGCTTTGAAAGATTACTCATTTATTTAGTTCAGGATTTGTCAGGATGTTGCCAAAACCTGTGATCTCTTCCAAATATCCATCTTAGTCTTTCAGCAGTATTCGATATCATTGGCCACTTCTTTTTTAAAACATTTTGAGAATTTTCTTCTTTTAGCTTCCTTGAACCCATATAACCAGTCACTTTTTCTAGGCCTCATTTACATTTTCATCCTTCTCTGACAGATTTCTAAATTTTGGCATGCCCCTGATCTTGGTCCTGATTGTTCATCTATACTTAAACCCTCCCTAAGAAAATGGATCCTGTGTTTTTAAATGCCGTCTTCATGCATCAGTGCTCAGATTCACATCTCCAGATCATATCACCTTGGATATTCAAGACACATCTTAAATTTAACATGTCTAAAAGGAAATTCTTCATTCCCTTCCTTCCTACTTCCATCTTCTTTCCTCAGATTTCTTCCATTTCAGTAGATGGCACTATCCACCCAGTTACTCAAGACAAAAAGTTATGAGGCATCCTTGGGGTCTCACTTTTTATTGCCCTCAACTGCCTGGTAAGGCCTGTTACTCTTCCACCAATGTCCCAGAGTCATGTGCTTTCTTCCATCTCTGCTGCTGCCTCACTGATTCAGGTCATCATCTATGTCACTACAAGAGCCTCCTAACTGGGCTGCATGCCTCCCCTCTGCATCTTCTAAACGTCAACGTGTGTGTGGCAGCTGCAGTTATCTTAGTTATCCTCAAAGCCAGTCTCTAGCCTACATGAAACACTTCAGTGGCTTCCTGTTGCTATCAGAATTAAAAGCGTTAAGTTTACTCTGATTCCCTTGACCATGGCCTTCAGGGCCCTCACATTGTATGGCCTCTCCATCTCTCCCCTTTCCATGCTTGCACCTGTCTCATCTTTCAATTCTTTGAACAGGTGAAAGGCCTTTTGTCCTAGCTAGATCCTCTTCCTTGAATTCTCTTCCTTTAGGTCTTTGTGTGGTTGGCTCTTTATTTTCCCCACGTCAGGGAAGATTTTTTTCTGTGCATCTAACAAAATGGAACACACACACACATGCGTGTGTGCGCGCGCACACACACACACACACCTGTAGCTACTATCACTATTTTATTTTATTTCTTTATTCATGTTTATATTTTTATCTCCTCCAATAGAAAATTGAGCTTCATGAGGTCAGGAACCTTGTCCTTTTGGTTCACTGCTGTAGCACGGTACCCGGCTGGCTCATAATAGGCACCTACTGCATCTTGTTAAATAAACAAATTTCTGTTCTGTGAGTGAGTTTAGCACTCGCAATGCCTTCTGGTTCAGAAATAAGAAGTCAATGGAAAGTATACAAGAAGGACATCTGACGTCTTTGGAAAAAAGAAACTAAAATGTGCTTAAAATGGTTAGTGGAGATGGGAAGAAGGCTCCTGACATGATGCACTTTTCAGAAAGAGGATGAGATGGATATCACCTTCAAAATAGATGGTGATTCAAGCAAAGTAAACAGAACAAGGAGAAACAGGACCAAATAAAAGGTTTCTTTTAGGTAGAACACAGAGCTTTTGTGATAGGTCAGCTGAACAGGCTGGCTGAAACTAGGAGGAGAGGCAGAGTGGTAGAAATATCTGGGGACACGAAAAGAAATGATTGTCTTATCTGCAGGGCAATAGAGGGACTGCAAGATATTTGTCAAGATATCAGAGGGATATTAAACAGGCAAAGTCCAATTTAGTACAGGATGGCCTGAAATCTAGTAGTAAAACTATCTCCATGGGAAGAGAGAAATCTTAGGACAGTAGAAAGAAGGATGGAGCCAAAGCTTCTTATCCCATTCTGAGTCTCTAAATAGAAATTTTGTTACACATGACTAAAATGTTATAGCACTGTTCCCCAAATTTTCATGTGTATTAGAATCACCTTAGGAGCTTATGGAAAATAGAGATTTTCTGGCTTCCTTGAGATTCTGATTTAGTAGAACTTGTGTGGGTTTGAGGAAGCTGTACTTTAGCAAGTATTCCCCAAATGAAACTGATACAGTTCTAATGCAAGGCCAAGCCATGCCTCAAGAAACACTGGCTTGTAGGGGCCTATAGTTTTGTCTGTGTTCACGTACTGTTTAAACACAGTTTAATCATGTTGTGAATGCCTGAGGAAGTGTTTTATATGTGTATGTAAGTGCATGTATGTGTGTAATTGTTGATGAGGTAGATAGTGGAATTAACTAAAAAGACATTTCATTCTAAAGATTAGACGTTCTCGTTTCTATTGACTTTATTTACAAGTATTGCACTTATGTATAATCTGCCCTTTTATTGGTTGAGTTTTAAAAATGTAATTAGTTTGAGATGATTCTCAAATAATCTCAATTTGCAGAATCAGATTTTTAATTAGAAATTGGATGGTAGAAATGAAAGAGTGTGTTAATTAAATATGTATTTTATTTTACTAGAAAGTTGCAATAGCCTCACCTGAAACTGATTCCACCCAGTTAATTTTAGTGAACTCTGGGAACAAATAATTCCTGTTTCTGTTGTGTGTGACCAAGTAAAGACTGAAGAAACTATTTATATAGTAAAAATGACCACCCTGGTAAAAGTGATAGCATTCCCTAGAAAGAAATATTCTTGTGTTAGAAAAACTTACCACTTCCTTTTCCAAGAGAATATAAAAATAATTGGCGTCTCCCTCTTTTTATTTTTTTAATTTTTTTCAAGAAATTTTGTTCCTTTTTCAGAGGTTTCTTTTTGCGTTCAGTTGAGGAACTGTTAAAACTTGGCTGTTTTCCAGAACAAAAAATTGATTAGATTGTAGAAAGAATAATGGAGACAGGCTAATGGATTCAAGGAAAATTGTATGTGTAAAAAGCACCAAATACAATGCTTAGTGGAGTATTCTTCCCATTGGAATTATTCATTTAAAGACAGTTTCTGGCAGACTGCTTGTGTAAACAGCAATGCCTGCCCAATGCCAGTTAATGTTTTCGATGTTAGAGATTTTCTAAAGATAGAAAATGTTTTAGTAATCTTTGTGTATGTCTCGTTTGCCTAGCCCAGGGCCTGACACTCAGAAGTTTAATGAATGTCTAGATTAGACTGGAGCAGGTTGGAATAAAATATGTGATAAATTTGCTATAATTTGAACCCCACTGCCTCTGGGCCTGGATTTGATGATCACAATTATAAAAATATAACCTACTGTGCCACTGTTATACTTGGAGTGATTGATTTTGGTTCTTTTGACCAAACTAGCTCAAATTGTTGTCTTCATCCAACATAGTTACTATTCCTGTAATTCATGCATCTATAAATTTCATGCCTCTTTTGTTTCGAACAGAAAAATGGGCTTGAGGAATAAGAAAAATGAAGAAATCCTTAGCCAAAATAATATACACCAGGTGTTCTTTTTCTTGGCTTGATTTAGTTAGTCTTGCTCATCCAATACCTCATGCTTGTCTCTCCGTATCACTGAATTTTCAACTTGGTTACACACACACACACACACACACGCGTGCGCGCACAAAAAAAAAAAAAAAACCTCCCAAGAACCTTGTATTCAGAATAAAAAGAGCAACAGATAGAAACTTTTTAGAGTTTGAGTTTGTGTCTCTCTGAAGGTCAGCTGCCTTCAGTTAATTGCTCTGTTTTGTTGCTCCCTATGTTGATTACTTTTATCTGGAACCCTAAAGACATGTGGGGACCTCTCAGGGTGACAGCACCATGACTGAACAGTGCATGGAGGGGCCAAGAAATGTCAGCATCAGAAACCTCCATGTGAGGATAATGAGTTCAGGCATTTCAGAAATCAACCAGCTTCAGAGAATGGCATTTGAGTGTAGTCACACTTATTTTTGAAATATGAGAGCTTGAGGCTCCCCTACTGAAATAAAGTTTTCAAACAAAGGCCTGGAGGAGCTGCATTGGCAGTTGCTTTCATATCTAAGGGAATGGTACTGCTGTTCAACCTGATCCAAGGTGAAATCTAGAGATGAGGGCAAAGAAGAGAGATGCTCAAGGGTAGTTAAATTGACAGAAACTTATCAAAAAAAAATACATGCGAAGTTTTCTTGGTAATAGTCATGTTATTTATCATCTTTCAGCTCCCCACATACATAAAGACATTTTATTTTTCATACATTTAGTGGTTTAATTTAAAAAATTTTCTTGCTCATACATTTTATTGTAGAATTGTCTTAAGGACTTGGGGCGGCATTTTCTCACTGCTATGCACTGAATTATGTCCTTCTCAAATCCATATGTTGAAGCCCTAACCCCCAATGTAATGATATTTGGAAATGAGAACTTTAAGGGGTAATGAGATCATGAGGGTGGGGCCCCTCATGATGAGATTAGTGCCCTTATAAGATGAGGAAGAGACCCCAGAACTCTGTGCCATATGAGGACATAGCAAGAAGTCAGCCATCAGCCAGTCAGTAAGAGAGCCCTCACCAGAACCTAACCATGCAGGCACTCTGATCTGGGACTTCCAGCATTCAGAACTGTGAGAAAATGAATTTCTGTTGTTTAAGTCACCCAGTCTGTGGTATTTCATTATGGTAACCCAAGCAGACTAATACACTTGCATAGTGATAATTACATGGATAGGTTATTGAGTGAAGATGGTGTGAATAAAAAAGATCTCATCTGTGTAAAATTCCCTTTAACCAACAGTGTATATAGAGGTGTATATATATATATTTTGTATATGAAAATCTGTCACTGTGTTTGCAATTGGTAATTATAGATTAAGTTTCTTTTAATGTACTTTGTGTTCTCTGAACATTTTGTGAACTACAACTATGGCTGGTATACAACAGAACTGAAGCTATGTGTATATGGTTAGATTTAGGAAACACTGGAATCTCCCACAAACAGATCACTAAATAACAAACACCCAAGATTTGTGATTTACTCCTTTGGGTTCAAGGCTTTGTGTCTCTTGGAAACCTTTGGTAAAATATAAATATCCTTAAAAGAGTAATCAATTGAAACTTTACTATTATTTTTCCAAGCATGGAATAATTTTTAAGATTTACAAATTGTCACTTTAGGGAGGAGAGTTAAGACTCTGAGGAAGAGCAGATGAAAATAGGGAGGTTTCACAGTGGGGAGGATGGGCCCTGACGTGCTCACAAGGGTGAAGCATTAGAGGGAAGATCACACCTGAGAGAGCTCAGTTGGTACAGGGAAGCCAGTTGGCACTGAGTTCCTGGAATATGCCAAGAGGAGATACCCTGTCCTCTCTGATCTCTGTGGCTTAAAAATCTTCCTTCTGCCTGCCTCTGCCCTCTTATCTGAATGTTCTCAAACCATCGCCTTTGTGCTGTTTTAAAACTCACTCCCATCTCCATAACCAACTACCAGATTTTATGCGACTATTCCTATCTCCATTTATCTTTCTGTCACCGAGGCTTCGTGCTGAAATTAGTAGTTCTTTTAATCTTTTCTTCTCTTTACCCCAATTAGAAATTTCCTAAAGTAGAGTAACAGCAAAGAACGGGAAACCTGAGGCAAAACAACAAATGTAATAGATACTCAAGGATAAGATTTATGATCAGGCTTTGCTATGGAAAAAAAAAAAAAGTCAGTCATGTCTTTAAATTATTACTCAAAGGTCATAGAAATCTGTTTGCTAGACAGAATCCTTTAATTAATGTTATTCAGAGATACTTTTGCCTTATCTCTATCCTTTTACTCCTGTAGCTCCTGATACCTGGATGTACTTTGACATGCCTAGAGAATTTCTGAAGAAATTCTGCTTTGTATCAATTTTTAGCCTATACTTAAGTATACTGATGCCCATGTTCTTCTCGAAAAAAAAAAAAATTAGTTTGGAGAATAAAAGTAGGGTTCTTACATAATTTTCCTCATTAAAAATGGAGCTGAAATCAGGTTAAATACTAAAAATGAAAAGCTGTTTTAAATGGTGCTTAATTAATGAATAGAGAAAAATACACAAGGGGCTATATCTACAGTGACTTTTTTTCCTCTGGGTTCATCGGTGCTGCCTACCTGATTGTTTTTTGAAGGAGGGTGTCTTTTGTGATTAAGTCACTTGTCAGATTTGTATTGATATGCAAAGTTTCATTCTATTTAATATATCTCTAGAAGCTCCACCATCTGTTACTAGGATTCTTCCAGCAGGAAGTTCAAGAGAAAAGCATTTGTAAGGTAAAAATACATCACCATAGCTAGAGCTTCAATGTTTTATAATTAAGATGTAGAACTCAGAGTAAATGTTGATGGAATGTGGTTAGTAAGAGTGAAATGAAGGCTAACACTGGAGAGTAGGCAAGGTGGGAAAAACTGAAAGGCAGGAAACATATTTACATTTCTTTTTGAACATTTTCAGAAAAGTCCGTCTTAATTTTATTTACTTTTAGAGGATGTTTAAAATTTAGTGTTTGTCAGAATTCATCTTTTCACCTATTCAATTAATACTTATTAAACCTAACAATGAATGAATAAGCATGGTTACAGTGTGTTTGTGCACAAATGTATGCACTTCCTGACACGTATAATCTTTTATGAATAATACAGGAAATAGATAAAGTTTATCTTTAAATATACAAATTTTAAATACTGAATTAAAAACATGTTAAAGTGGGGGTAAGAATAGTTAAATATTTGAATATCCTAAATAGTATTAGATAGGTAGCTAGCATGACAGTGGGGAAATATTTAGATATTTAGATAAATATCTATGTAATGTAGCATAGCCACTTAAAAAAGGAAGGATGTAGTCAATGGATCACAGCACATGGGATTGTTAAACTG
Organism: Colobus angolensis palliatus; assembly: GCF_000951035.1. Classification (NCBI taxonomy): domain Eukaryota; kingdom Metazoa; phylum Chordata; class Mammalia; order Primates; family Cercopithecidae; genus Colobus; species Colobus angolensis. Next base: position 494,058 of record NW_012115988.1, read on the forward strand.
AAGAGAAAATCAGGGAAAAAAGACTTGTTAGAATGGCTAACTGATTATCATAGTTTTTAGAATCCTGAAATTATGACTTCTGATTTGAAATTAGGAATATAGCATTAGTAGACAATTTTAATTGGTTTATTGGCCTCAAAGTAAAGCATGTTTATTTCATGCAGAGTGTCTAGCATATGGCAATACACAGGTAAGAAGTTCAAAGAGATTATTTGATGAAAAGATGGCTCAAAGGATGATTACATCTGAAACAATTCAAAAGAAAAATAAGAAATAACCCTTTTTGCACTCTGTGTTTCTTCAGGGTGATTTTGATAACAACAACAGAAAACTTCAAAAGGGAGCACGAGAGATGCTAAACATACTCTTTAAATAATTCTTGGAATGTTGGTTGTGATTATTAAATGATGGCTTGGTCAAACCTTTGCATTATAAATATATTTTTCTATTAATAGCAGCAGCAATATTTCTCTTTATTACTCTTAAAAATATTCTTTTAATGCTTATGTGTCCCTGTGTATATTTGAACACATTCATACCAACTGTACTACTACCTTTATTTCAATTTATATGTCATCTCATTGAACCCATTTCTACTGTTGTTTTAAAAAATAATCATTACTACTACCTTTATTTCAATTTATATGTCATCTCATCGAATGCATTTCTACTGCTGTTTTAAAAAATAATCATTGAACTTTGGTATTTTCCTGTTTATCGTAAGTATAATGCAAGACATTAGAAAGTATTTTGACAAGCCTGTAATCCCAGCACTTTGGGAGGCCGAGACGGGCGGATCACGAGGTCAGCAGATCGAGACCATCCTGGCTAACACGGTGAAACCCCGTCTCTACTAAAAAATACAAAAAACTAGCCGGGCGAGGTGGCGGGCGCCTGTAGTCCCAGCTACTTGGGAGGCTGAGGCAGGAGAATGGCTTAAACCCAGGAGGCAGAGCTTGCAGTGAGCTGAGATCCAGCCACTGCACTCCAGCCTGGGTGACAGAGCGAGACTCTGTCTCAAAAAAAAAGAAAGTATTTTGAAACATGGAAAGGGTCTTTCAAATTTTTGATTTTGTACTAATATAATTAGTTATATTATTAACTAACAAATCCTAACATAACTATCTTTTTCTAAGTATCTGTTATGTGTGGTAGAATGTATTATTTCTATTATTCACTCCTCTGCTTTTTAAGTATGTTATGCATCCTTACCTTTTCCTATTTGGGGTGATACTATTTCAGTTCTCCCTGTGGGAAGAGAGGACTTCTACATCCCATTGATATCAGGCTTCTCAATGTGACTTGCTTTGACCTGTAGAGTACAGATGCTCCTCAACTTGTGATGGAGTTACGTCCCAGTAAAACCATCATAAGCTGAAAATATCATAAATTGAAATACATTCAATACACCTGACCTACCAAACATTGAGCTTAGCATTTAATATTTCAATGTTCAGAACATTTACGTTAGTTGGGCAAAAATCATCTGGCCACACAGTACACTGTCGAGTACCAGTTGTTAACCTCACGATCATGCGGTTGTCTGGGAGCTGTGGCTCGCTGCCAATATTGAGAGACAGTGCCACTATCTTGAGAGAGTATTGATACAGCATATTGCTAGCCAGAGGAAGATCAAAATTCAAAGTATAGTTTCTACTGAATACATATTGCTTTCTCACCATCAGAAAGTGGAAAAATCCTGAGTCAAACCGTTGTAAGTTGGACCTTGCATGTAAGTCTGCCAGTAGGCCATGACCAAGCCAAAATGTTGAAAAATTGTAGTGCGGTCTTTTCCATTGCTCTTTTCTTTGTGTTATGAGAACAAACATGTCCCAGGTCGGGGCTGCTCTTTTAGCCCGAATCCCCAAAAGAAGGAGATGTGTGGAGCAGAGCTAAGCTGATCTCCCATGACTCGTGGCCAACATGTAAAGTGAGTAAAATGTAAGGAAACAAGAAATAAATGGGTGTTATTATAAACCTGTGAGATTTGGAGGTTGACAAGAGCTGTGGAGGGTCTGAAATATTACCCTACTTGCAAGCTAATGTGTAAGCCAGCCATTGGATGGTGGATTCTAACAGAGGATTTAAGATTCAGGTCAGAGGAAAAGGTCAGTTTATTACTCATAGCAACAGCAGTAGCCAGAGTATCAGAATTTGTGTTCATTCTCTGATCCCCCAGTTTGTACAGGACAATGTGTGTGGAGGGCCAGGCATTACAGGAGATGGGCCTTGAACTTCAGGAATCTGAATTTTTTATGTAAGGAGGTAAGTAGGCCAGCTCTCTGCTTTTTAGGGAGAGACCTTTATTTTCTAAGACGATACCCAAACTTGCCCTTTGTGCTAGAGAAAGATATCTTTGTCTTCCAAGGCTGTTCACTGTACAAATGTCCTTGAAAGATAGTCTAAAATAAAGTAATATGTTCACGAAAGACCTGAAGGTCTTTTCAGAGGTCTTTATAGGCATTGAAATAGTGGGGAAGATTTATTTATTTCGAGAATGCTAAAGTAAATTTATTTTTTTTTTAATTAAATTTTAATTTCAGCACAGTGGCTCACACCTATAATCCTAATACTTTGGGAGGCTGAGGCAGGAAGGTCACTAGAGGCCAGGAGTTTGAGGCCAGCCTGTGCAATATACTGAAATCCTGGCTCTACAAAAAATTTAAAAAAAAAAAAATAGCCAGGCCTGGGAGCACCTATCTGTAAACCCAACTACTTGGAGGCTGATGTGGGAGGATGACTTGAGCCCAGGAGTTTGAGGCTGCAGTGAGCTATGATTGTACCACTGCACTCCAGCCTGGGTGACAGAGTGAGACCCTGTTTCTAAAAAAAAATAAAAAATATATAAACAAATACAACTTTAAACATCTCCTCTAAAGGCATTCTGGATCCCCACTGGGGGATTTTATAAAAGTATAAAAAATCCACATGTATTTCTATATGAGTGTAGTATGTGTTGTTTATCCACACATGCACACAGTCTATTTAAGAAAATACATGTATACTAGAGCTGTCAAAAACTTCTAATATACAAATTACTGTTGTACGTATTAGTCAATTAAAATATCTATTTTATAAATAAACCATGCTGGTCAAGTGGACATAATTTATTACTTGTAATATAATAGTGTTAATTGGAATTAATATGTTTTCCCATATTTTCTGAATCTGCTATAGGCATTTGGATATTATAATAGACACATATTTGTTAAAGAGAATAACAAATTTTATACCTTCTGAATTATCCTTAAAATATTTTAAAATTAGAAATATGTTTGTAGTTTGGTTAAACTTTTCAGAATTAGTTGATACATGAGAAATGAATATTTCAGTTCTTTTTCTTTCTGGCCTATGGTCATTAACAGGCTTTTGGGGCCTTTCAGTAGTATTTTCAGAAAAATAGAAATTCAGACTCTTAGTGATTACAGTGAGAGAACTGTCTTCTGGAGGTAAGGACCTCTCCAAAGGCTTGCCAATGTTAAAGGGAAATTCAGATTCTTAGTGATTACAGTGAGAGAACTGTCTTTTGGAGGTAAGGCCCCTCTCCAAAGGCTTGCCAAAGTTTTGGTGTGTTAAACCTTTCTGGATTAAAACAATTTTTAAAAGGCCAGATGCGGCGGCTCACACCTATAAACTCAGCACTTTGGGAGGCTGAGGCCAGATCACTTGAGTCTAGGAGTCCAAGACCAGCCTGGGCAACATGGTGGAACTGCATCTCTACAAAAAATATAAAAATTAGCTGGGCGTGCCTGTGCATGCCTGTAGTCCCTCCTACTCAGGAGGACTACCTGAGACTGGGGAGTTTGAGGATGCAGTGAACCAACATTGCAACACTGCACTCTAGCCTGACCGACAGAGCAAGACCTGTCTCCCAAAAAAGAAGTTTGTCCTCTTTAGTCAAAATCACCTAAAAGCATTATATTAATAGGAAAAATATTTCATTTTCTCCTTCTAATGGAAATTAAATTAGCAAAAATGATTTTAGCTTATTTTTCTTCTCTCTGTCTTATAGTAGGTCTCTCTCTGTCTCTCTCTGTCACACACACACACACACACACACACACACACACACACACACACACACAGACTGCTGGTGATAGTCATTCTTTTACCTCTTGGCCTTGAGATAAAACGAATACCTTTGAGGAATGTTTAAATTTTTTCATAATCGGTAAATAATGACTTTAGTATTTTTGAATAGTTGGATTCATTACATACATTTTTATCCATTATTATTTGACTAGTTCCATCTAATTCTGACTATTTTGCTTTCAAAATTTAAAGGATTGCCCCGACTTTATTTTTAAACGAAGGAAATTTAGTTAACCTTTGTTTTGGTTTTCTTAGGTTTTCTTTTTTCTGAAGTGGCTTTAACACAAAAAATGTAGGTGGATTCACCTGCAAACCTTGTGATTTGGGAGCTGTTGATGACAGATGTAAAGGGAGCTATAAATTTAAGCTCTATAATTAGTGAACTGTCAGTATACTTGTAGCATCAATGCGGTATACATTCTTGTTCTCCAATTGTACAGAGTATGAGATGAGCAGTAATCTAGTCATATGAATCTTAAGGCCAAGATTCTGATAATACCTTTATTGCACTAACTATACAGTATGGACAAATGTGCTTGCAGAGAATAAGACATATTTTTCTTCAGCTTCCTGAAAGTGTAGAATTTAAGATATACTTAAGTTCTGTAATTGCATCTGTCAGCATTCAATTGGCCAATAAAAGGTATTACCATCAACATGACATGCCTTTTAAGTAATCTTAAGGGCTCTAAGAATGTACTGTATACACAAATACTTCTTAATAGGAGGTAATATTTTCTATGAAATGTGTTACTCTAGTCATAGCATATTCACATGACCGAAATATTTTTAAAATCTTGGTATAAATGAAAAATTTGCTATTTATTAAATTTTTAATTATCTTGTGTTTTCCTCTTTTTTCCAATTCAGTTTCTTGGCTTTATATGTTCCACAAAATGGAACACAATGCTGCCCCACAGGTGATTTGTTTATTCTAACCATGTAACCATTGATATTGATCTCTACTTAATCAGTTCAGAATGAGGCGAAGCTTTGATTATGACAACATCAAAACTAAACAATGATGCATGTGGCAGGTTTGTTCATGAATTCCTCATATTAATGTTTTAGGCTAAAAATATAACATCAGTTTAAGTCCAGAGTAGATGAGATCAAGTTTTAAAAGTATAATTCATGATTTTTTATGAGTATGACTATGAAGGATGGTCTGTAATAACTCGAACACTTTTCCTATTCTAAGTTTAGAACTAAAAAAATTACACTTTACTCCTGACAGAAGACACAGATTTTAAATTTTTATTTGTACGACAGTTTACTCCTAAACGTTGTTGTTGTTGTTGTTGTTGTTGTTGCTTTGAGACAGGGTCTCATTCTGTCACCCAGGTACCCAGGCCAGGGTTCATTGCCACAGTCTCAGCTCACTATAACCTCTGCCACCCAGGCTCAAGTGATCCTCCCACCTCAGCCTCCTGAGTGGCTGCAACTGCAGGTACACACCACCACGCCTGGCTATTTTTGTATTTTTTTGTAGAGATGGGATTTCGCCATGTTGCCCAGGCTGGTCTCGAACTCCTGAGCTCAAGCAGTCTGCCTGCCTCAGCCTCCCAGAATTCTGGGATTACAGACGTGAGCCATCACACCCAGCCCATACTAGATTTTTATTTAACAAAAAAAAAAATCAATATTTGTACTGAACTTTTTAGTCTCAAATTTTGCTCTGAAGTATTTTCTAAAAACGATCTTTATCTGAATTCCTAACATTTTTGCATTTAGGTTTTCTGGTATGGCCAAAGATATCAGACAGCACTCAAGTCAGACTTGAGTCAGACTCAAAAAAATGCTTCTGAAAAGCTCTAAATTATCTAATAATACAGATCTCTGGGTCAAAAGCTTCATAGAAACATTGGAATCCTCAGAATTTTGATGAGCACTCTCACTTTTATCACAGAAGTTTTGCTTGGACCTACAGAATTCCGAATCTACCTTTCGTGTCAATCAAAACAACAAACCAACTCTCCATTTTCAGTGAAAAAGAAAAGAAACAATAAGGAAGAAAGTCAGCCAGTTGCTTATCTGTTTGAGGTTATCTGCAAACCAAAATGATTGATCCAATAATTTCAGAAAGACATGATTAGAAAGTAGAAAGAAGTGATTTGAAAGTTCTTTAAAACTGATATTGGCTTCCAGCAGACCTACTTCAACTAATGCTATAGGTTCTGGATATTTCTAGTCTGCAATGCTAAAATCTAAGTTATCTGTCCAGATTGATAGTAGACTGTAGATTTCAAACTGGTACATGGTTAGTTTTGAATCCCCCTGTCCCCCTCCCCCTCTGCTAGTCTGAGGGGTCTGATTAAATTAGAGTGTTCCAAAAGCTTGAGTCTGGAAACAGTAACCATCTCCCTGCAGTTTTTAGGGATTAAGAGGATACCTTGTTACTAATCTAGACCTACTATATTTCTGCAAGCATATGAGGGAAAAATAGAACAAGCCCAAACCCAAATGGATATGGATGATGACTTTAAATCAAAGAGAATAAAACTGAGAACACCACTGTAATTACTAGTTGAGATTTTCTTTTCACACTCTGCTTCTTTCCAAGAGAACTTTGGAAGTTTGTTTTCTTGTTTAACCTCAAAAAAGAATTAATACAAATGTAATTGAAAGGAAGAAAGAAATCAAAGAGAAGGGCAGAAACAAATATCTTACTATGAGACGAGTTCAGGTGATTGCTGTAGTTAGGCTATCAGTTTGTTTATGAGCTTCCTGGCAGCCTAGTAGAAAGTGGAGTTATTATGAATAACAGAGTTTTTATATCAGAAAAGAGAATGTATGTCATCTCTTACAAGGAGATGGAGTGAATGCTGAGTGGTGTACTAGCAGTCTTTTTAACATTTTTTAACAGAAGCAGAAATCACATAGTTGTTTTGTGATAGTTATCAAAATGAAATAGGACTTTAAACATTGAAACACATCTTAATCAAGCAGAGCCTTCAAATAGTGAAGCTGTGTGAACATCTACAGAGGCTAAATGCTACCCAGACATAGAGGAGCCTCACATGCCTCAGGACTGACTGGATTTTGAGTCCCTTAAACTAATATTTGAGTACTCGTAAGACTAATAAAGTTCTTGTTAAAAATACAGATTGTTGAGCTCTATTCCTGGAATTTCCGATTTAGTCAGTTTGAGATGAGATCTAAGAATCTCTATTTTTAACAGGTACCTAATATGATTCTAATGCAACTAGTCTGAGTAGCATTTTGAAAATCAGTGGCTTGGGCTCTCTTTTTTCATATCTTTCATGTTAGTCAAATTTTTCTTAGGAATCAGATAGAATAGTGTAATAATATACAATCTGAAGACAGCCTACAGGGCAGGTATTTTATAATGCTGATTAGGGGAGAACTATACAGGATCACACAAATGGTAGGATTTTTATTCTATGTATGCAGATTATAGAGCCAGACTGGTATGCTAGGCTAGACGAAAGGCCAGCCCCCCCATAGGTTTCCCCTGCTCAAGATATTCCCCAAGAAAGAGTTTTGAGTTTGCTCCAGTGCTTGGTTTGCTGATGAATTCAAACATCAAGTTAGGACAAATCAGACATAGTTTTGTGTTTGAAAATCCTTAGAGAAAGTATTACCTATGGCACACAAATAGCTATCCAAAAAGCCTTAATGATGACCCTTTGCAGGTCTCCAGATATGTCTGCCAGGATAAGTGAGCTGATAGACGTTCCCCAGACAGTTGAACACATTGACCTGTTATGTGGTGCCATTTAATATCGATCAGATGAATGTCAGAGAATGTCTGACAGAGACAGTGGTTTTTGTTTCATCAAGGTTAATGATGAGTCATTCATCCAAACAGCTGGCGGCTCCCAGGAATCCCTGTCTCTTAAGACCACTGCTGTTTAATGAACACCAAGCCATCTCATCAGCATTTAGGAAGCCTAAACTACTGAGTTGTTATTTCTTATTAATTAAAGGCCACTGATTTCAGCCTCTGTTGGTTAATTGGTAACAATTCAAAGCATATCTTGATGTAAATGTTCATTAAATATAACTATTGGTTTTGTAACAAAAAGATAAAGTGGATATTCTCCCTTTTCCAAATCTATTTCCCTTACGTGCCGAATTGATTTGAGCATGTCAGATCTTGCTAGCTGCTCCAGATGCTTATATAAATTTTGATCTTTTATAAGAAAATAGCCTGATTTTCCTTTTTCATGAATTTGTATCAGATAAAATAATGTCACTTCCATTATACATCACCAGGATATGGAAGGCTGCTTTTGTCTTGCCTTAATTTCTAGGTAGCATGTTCGAGGAGATTGGTTTACCTTCTAGAAATTAACATTGCTTTCCTACTTATCTTGGCAGTGGCATTATTCTGCCCTTAACTAAGTACATTTACAAGCGTTGGTAATCCATATATGCCTTTAGCTGAGGATTTTTTTTTTAAGTTTGACACAAAATGGACCCCTTATCTTAAAAAAGAATAAACTAAGACCTTTAAACTGCGTTTCCCTTTCAATTTTACTTTAACACACCAGACTTGATGATGAGTGTCTTTAGTAATTTTGATATAATTCTTACTGTTTTTAACTGGAAGTTTTGTAAATTTGGTGGTTTTGGAAGAAAGTGCATTTAGTCAAAAGAATGATTGCTGTAGTAGATGAACAGTTCAAACATTATAAGAAGTATGTGAAAAAAAGCAAATTGAGGATTTCCATATTTTCAAAACTTTTAGTTAAACTTGTTTTACTGTTAGCATACAGTTTTCTATCGTTGGGTCTATCACATTATTTTTTGAGCACTGAGTAGATTGATTAGTAGTGTTCCTATATTAAGTATAATTTGTAAGGAGATTTACCCAGATAGGTGTCCATATATAAAATAAGATACAGATTGACAAGTACCTGTCTAAGTTTAAGGAGTGGCATATCTAATTGAAGTATTGTGGGACTGATTATAGTGATGAAATAAAGGTGAGATATGTTTGGCAAGGAATCTTGAAGAAGGTGAATTTTGGCAGAGTTTTAAAAGAAAGAGAAGGGACAAATTTGGATTTGGAAAATATAAATATCATCGCATTTAATAAACTGACAGATGGCTAAGGGTATAAGGGATATTAAACATTCTCTGCTAGGATAGTGAGGAATTAGCTCTCTTTCTTTGTTGGGTGTGCTTCTGCCCAGAATGGTTTCTAGCTTAGAATCAGAGAAATTTGGAAGATCGTTGAATACATCCTGCATGTCAACCTTGTGAAATGAAGTCCTGAGAAGTGAGATGACTTCTCCAGGGACAAACAATTGTCAGTGGTACAAGTGGAGCCAAAATGCACACATTTCCAGTATAGAACTTCTTACATATTAGACGACACTGTAGTATCACCCCATAGGCATTAGATCTCTTTATCCTGAACATTTTAGTCATACAGAAAAGATAGAAGAGTCTAACATGTAGGACTTTAGGTTATATAACTTTGATTATCCATTCATTGTTTTTTTCTATTAGCAGCAGTTTCTTCTTGGTCAGAAAGCTTGGCAATCATTTAAGATAAATTTTTCCCCTTATATTTTGTTTTCATTGATTCTTCACAGCCCTAGGTCTATCTTTTTAACGCACATTTTTAAATTGACTGATCAGTTTTGGACTGTTATGTTGGTGTGTTGTCTTAAATTGTGATAGAACTGTCCTTAAAAATGTGTAGTATAACTGTCCTTTCATGAGTTAATTGTTAACATGGGTTTTGGAATAGGACACATCTAGAAGGAAAGACAGTTCTAGAAACCTCATTTTCTTTTCTCTTTATTCAACAGCAAATATTTATTTTATACTTGCTGTATATTAGATATAGTCTAGGCACTAGGCCTGTAAGGCTGCCTGTGGACAGTCACTGAATTCCAGAATATTATAGTCTAGTATGAGGCAGAGATGAGTACACAAGCAGTTATTAGAAACTCAAGCAAACTATTTTATTTCAAGATGGTGATGTCTGATTTGAGGTCTGATTATTGAATGAAAACCTCTTTGTATATATTTATTTTCAGAGTACATTAGTTACATATGTTTCAAGTGTTATTAATCTTGGAATAGTAGTGCACTCACATATCAATTATCTGTTAATGTTATCTCATCTGTCTAGATTGACTATTTTCATGGGATTTGAGGTCAATATGGAGTTATTCAGTCATGTTTTACGTGCATGTTCCAAGCTACATTATTATTACTATGGAAGAGCAAAAGCACCATTTTGTTTTTTTGACAGAGTGAAACTTACTTAATGTGGAACACTTTAAAAGGCCAGAATTTTATATTAATAAAAGAAGAATACATATTTTCTCCTGTAGATTTTCCAAAATGATTTAGTGTCTGTTCACTGTTACTATTCCATAGGATTCATTTCAGAGGGATTAAGGCATAGTGGATGTAATATTTAAACATATTCTTTATGTAAGTTTTCCACTGATATATAAAACAATAGTCCAAAAAAATTAAATGGAAAATACAAATATGTTAAGTGGAAAAGTAGGCAGTGTTATTTCTTTCTAAAATTTATGGTAGTATTATATACATGTAGAATATTAGAATGCCTATATTTAAAATATATATGTACCTACCTAATTAATACTAATTAGTTTCAAGAATCTGGGACTATTTATTGGTGATTGTAAGACATACGTGCTTTTGTTTTCATTTTGATTTAATTATATTCTTAGTCCATACTTTAAACAGAAAAATGATTCTTTGTAAATTGAGAACAGTATTTATAATGTGTTACATTTCATAGGTTGTGTGTTTATCATGTACTATGGAAACTATCATTTCTTTGGCTATCACATATTAAAGTACATAGTCCAATGAACTATAGGTTTTCCAGATACCTACATGACTAGTTATTATTGACTGTTTTGCCTTGAAAATCTCTTTGATTGATTTCATGAAGAAAGCTACATAAAAATTATGTTTACCATTTATCTTTAACAATTATAATTCAAAATCATGCGTTTTCAGAATTTTCTTAAATCTGTTTTCACCAAATGCTTCTAGAGAGAAAAATAGAATTATAGTCAATATCAAGTTTCAAAATAATAATAGAAGAAGCGTTATCTGTCTTCATGTATAGGAAAACACTTTTTTCTTTAAAAGATATCTAAAAGTTCTATCATCTCACAAGGTAACTAACACTATAGAAAAATGGCCTCACATTTCTATTTAAAGGAAACCAGTTTCTACTGTCTGGAACCATTCCCACTGCTATCCTAATTGCTATCCTAATTACTTCACATCACAACATATGCATTCAGTGCCTACTCTCTATAGACAGTTGGTGGAAGAGTAAAAGCTCATGAACACATAATCCAGAGATTAAGGTGTATACACATGATTTGACAAAAGCTAAGGTTTTTTTTTCTGATAAAACTAATACATGTCTTTGTTTACAGAACAATACCAATACCAGAACATATATGTATAAGTACAAATTTCAAGTCCCACCAGAACAAACCATTTTGGCCTAACATCATGATTTTTTGTGTGTTTGTGTATGTTTGTGTTTGTCTTATTTCTATGCCTGTATAAATGTGTTTGTGTGTGTGTGTGCGTGTATGTGTGTGTGCACACGCGCATGTGTGTGTATGTGTATATATATATATATATATGTATATATCTGCAAATGTAATCAAGTCATACATTTTGTTCAGGAACTGCTTATGTAATTTATTATGGACGTGTTCACTTGTTGTTCTAGTAATCTCTTGCTGCATAACCAACTCAAGATGTAGTTGTTTAAAACAGCAGTATCTTCAGTCTTTGACAGGGATCACCAGGGACAGAGCAACTCTGCTCCACTTTTGTATCATCTGGGATGGTTCAAAGTCTGGGAGCTGGAACCATGAAAAGACCTCTTCACTCATGTATCTGACAAATGATGCTGGCTGTGGGCTTAGATCTTAGCTTAGCCTATCAATTGGAATGCCTCCACTTGGGCTTTCTATGTGGCCAGGGTTTCTATTGGAAGACAGTTCTCCATGAATATTTCATGGTTCTACATGATCCAGACCCTCTGAACAAAGGCATTTACAAGAACGTTTTTATAAGGAGACATTCCAGGATAGTAAAGCTTAGAGACATCTCCCTTCCTGGAGAGAGTCCAGGGTAGTAAAGATAAAAACCTGTCCTCCTCCCCAGATGTGCTTGCATTCCAGAATGAGGGTAATGTTTCTCTTTCTCCTGAAGGGAGGACTGGCACATCATCAACAACCCTATAGAAGATCAAAGATTTTCTAATTTGGGGATTTCTGTTTTATAATGCACCCCATTGCATGTGCAGGTACCATCTCGTCATCATGTTGCCCTGCAAGGACTTGGGCTTAGAAAACTCATGCAAGATGTTGTTGTTCTTGCTGTGAGTAATAAACTGTATTTATCTGTGACTCAGAGGCCTCATGTTTCCTGTGTGTATGTATGTGTGTGTGTGTTTGTATGTGTGTGTATCAAGCAATATTCATATTAATATGGATGTATATGGCTATATATGTGTATACATCTATCCATCCATCCATCCACCCA
>NW_012115988.1:506737-538957 GCF_000951035.1 Colobus angolensis palliatus
GACCGAGTCCCCAGCGGCTGGCGGGGCTTCAAGAGCTGCTCTGCCCAGGATTCCTGTGGCAACTTTGAATTCAGCGCCCCTGGCTGAGGACCCACAGCTTGTGGGAACTGTGGGTTGGGGCTCCTGATCTGCGGGCTCCTCCCTAGGGATGCAGAGCACACAGGCCCTGGGCCTGCAGTGTTTCCATCCATCCACACATCCTTCGTCCCATCAGGACAGCGGTCCATCCTCTGCTCACGGGTCCATCCTCTCAGACGTCCTTCAGCACATTGGTCCCTGCGAAATATCTATGCACCTGTCTCTCCATCCGTCTGTCCATTGCTCCATTAGTCTGTCCATCATCCATCCTCCCATCTATCCATCCATCCTGTGGCAGTCTAATTGTTCACTTGGAAGAAAGATAAAATCTCAGACCCTTCACAGTTTCTGATACAATAGTTTCCTCAACAAATGGTGGCTGTATTCCAAAGGCAAGTCTTTTGTGAAAGAGTCAGAGCAAAGTGGAAGCTGTATCACCTTTTATATTACAGCCTCAGCAGTCATGCAGTGTCGATTTTGCTGGATTTCATTAGTTGATCACTCACAAAGGCCTGCCCATGTTCAAGGGTAGGGATGTAGACTCCAGCTCTTAGAAGAGAAATAGAATGACTCTGGAATAAAATGTGAAACCAGAAATATTGCTAGACCACTATTAGAAAATTCAATCTGCCACATATATCAATACAAATAAATGTATCTTATTTTTAATTTCTGCATCAATTCCTATTGATGGACATTTAGAATTTCTGCATTGCTTTTAGCTTAGAATTTTTCAGATAACAATGTGTAAGGTAAAGACTTTCATGTCATAATTTTATGAGTTAGTTCAATCCTAGAGGGTAAGTGGCATTCTTGCCTTATTTTCCTTCTCCTTTAGGAAAACGGCTTCACATTTAGGAAAAGGAAAATAAGGTAAGGATGGCAGGAAAGCAAAAATGAGAATGATTTACTGAGCTGCTCAGTGTCAAGCATGATAGATTGCTCAGTCTTTCAGAATTATATCCTCAAAAACAACATAAACAATGTCTCAGGACAAGGAAGGAAGGGAGAGTAATTTATCTGTTGTCTCCTGTCTCCCATTGGCCAAAGTTTGCTTATGGGGAATTAATTCCTCTGTGCATCGTGCACCTGCTTGAATGGTACAACTTCTACATTAGACTTAGTAAATACGAATTGGCTTACAAGAGGTGTCTAGTGTGTTTGTATATCCTGAGTTTTTGTGTAAAGATGACCTATTTATATAAATCTTTGTGTACCTGCGAACTTACACCACTAAGTTTTAGAATTGAAGTCTCAGAATTTTTGAATATATATTTAAAATTTTGTCCATTAACAAATATTACTAATTGTCCTCCATAAAATTTATATACATTTATACTCTTGCAAGTGATCAGAAAGAATTTAACCTCATACGTTAGATTTAATCAATGTCCTAATTACTGCCAATCTAATCAACATAAGTCTTTTTGTTTTCCTAGTTTGTTTCTTTGAGTTTTTTTATCATGCTGAACAAATTTTTACATGGTTATTCATTTTTTTTTCTTTAGCAAATTGTTTCTTCATGTCTTTGTTGGCTTTTTAATTGAGGCATATTTTCTTTTTCTTATTGATATTCTAACTTGCGATCTAGATTATGAATAGCAAGTCTGTCTACATTTATAAATATATATTCCAGTTTTAATCTTTTATATTACTTTTGTTTGTCATCTCTTCTGTCAAACAACACATAAAAATATATCGGTCTTTTGCTTTATAGTTCCTAACTTTTGAGTGTCTTTTTATTTTTATTTTTTACTAAGAAGTTTGATTTTTTACCGTATTTCCTAATTTGTTATAGCATTAGTGTTACAGCACAAGTGAGCCCTAAAATTGGGGCTTAGCCCAGGAGCGTTCTTGGCTTGAGGGTGAGTCAGTGGTGTTAGATAGCAGTCTTTAATTGAATGATACCATTCCTTGCATTGCAAGGCTAACTCATAGGCAGTGCTGCCAGAGTCAATGTATGGGCTCTTGGCAACTTATATTTACATAGGCAAACCCACTTTCAATTGTATGTAAATCAAGGGGCAGGTTAATGCAATTTGAGAGGCAGGTCATTTCAAACTTTTGAAGAAAGGGGCAGCAACTTCCAGGTCTTTGTCATGGAGAAAGGTGGTAACTTCTGGGTCATTGTCATGGCATCTAAACTGTCATGGCATTGGTGGAAGTGTCTTATGCCAGTGAGCAATGAAGGCAGCTAGGGATCGCTGGTTCCTACTGAGATTTTTTGCTTTATTTTGTATGGACCAGATCCTGCTTTGATAGCAGAAAACAAGTCCTATCAGTCTTCTACCCCAGTTGCTGATATCTATCTCTTTTTCTTATTTATTTTCTGATTATGCATTATATTTTCTGACTTTAGTAGTTTTCCCATTGATTCTCTTTGAATTTCTAGGTAGATAAATATATCGTTTTAAAATTTCGTTATCTTCTACATACTTCCCCTATGTGCATCTTGAATTTTTCTTTATAAGAAAATATTTTTCTAAATATTGTATTATGAACATTCTCTAAGACCATTTGAAACCTATTTTAGTTACTGAACTATTTTCTGCTTATATGGCATAATCTAATTTGGTTTGTATTTTTTAAATTTATAAATAATTCTATGAGAATTATCTTAATAAATGAATCTTTTCTACCTTTCTGATAACTACCATGAAGCAGATTTCTAGAGGTAGAATTAGTGGGTTAAAAGTAGGAACATCTTCAGGGCTATTGTCATATTGTCAAATTGCTTTCCAGAAAATGTTTACTGCAGCAAAATCCCAAGAGCAATGTAAGAGAGCATCTATTTCACTTTTACCTTTTTAGCACTGACTTCTATCACTTATTCTAATTTTTATTAATTTGATAAGTGATAAACATCATTATTTTAATTTACATTTTGCTTTGATTACAAGGACAATTAACATTTTATTGTATGCTCAGTGATTTGTGTATTTCATCTCTGAATTTTTCTTTCATGAACTTAGTCTTTTTTAATTGAAATGTTTCAAATTGATTTATATAATAAGGGATTATGAGTGATATTTGGGGCAAATATTTTTCCTATATTGTAATATGACTTTTGATTTCATAGACATGTATTGTTTTAAAATTACAGACACATCTCTTGATTATTTTATGGTTTATGATTTCTGTTCATTTCTTTAAGTTACTCTTTATCAGAAAATCAAATAAATATGTACACTGTTTTTTACAATTAGTAAACTATTTTTTTTAGAGCATTTTTAGGCACACAGCAAAATCAAGCAGAAAGTACAGAGAGTTCTCATATATCCTCTCTCCTCACAAACACATACCCCAGCTTCTCCCACTGTTTACATCCTGTACCAGAATAGTGCATTTATTACAATGATGAGCGTACATTGACACATCATTATTAAAGCCCATAGTTCACATAGAGTTCATTCTTGGTTGTGTACATTCTATGGGTTTCACAAATGCATATGACATATATCCCTCATTGTAGTATCATACAGAATAGTTTCACTGCCCTCAAAATCCCCTGTGTTCTAACTTTTTATCCTTTCCTCCCAACTACTGGCAACCACTGATCTTTTTACTGTCACAATAGGGTTTTTTTTGGTGTTGTTTTTCTTCCTCAGAATATCATATGTTTGAAATCATATAGTATGTAGCCTCTTCAGATTTGCTTCTTTCACTTAGTAATTTGCATATAAGTTTCCTGCATGTCTTTTGAAAGTTTGATACTTTGTTCCTTTTTAGCAGTGAATAATATTCCATCGTGTGGATATACCGCAGTTTACGTACCCATTTACTTACTGAAAGACATCTTGATTGCTTCCAAGTTTTGGAAGTTATGAATAAAGCTACTATAAATGTTGATGTGCAGATTTTTGTGTGCACATAAGTTTTCAGTTTATTTAGGTAGATATCAAGAAGTATGATTGCTAGATCCTATGTTAAGAGTATGTTTAGTTTGTAAGAAACTGCCACACTGTATTCTAAAGTGATTATCATTTTACATTCCCATCAGAGAACAGTGAGACTTACTGTTGCTCCACACCGTCATCAGAATTTGGAGTTGTCAGCATTTCGGATTTTGGCCCTCCTAATAGGTGTGTGGTGGTATCTCATTGTTGTTTTAATTTGAAATTCCCTAATGCTATATTATGTTGAACATCTTTTCATATGCTTGCTTACCATCTGTATTTTTTCTTTGGTGAGTTGTCTGTTCAGGCTTTTTGCTCATTCTTAAAGGTGATTTATATTCTTATTGTTGAGTTTTAATTGGTCTTTGTATATTCTAGATAATAGTCCTCTATCAGACATTTCTTTTACAAATACTTTCTCAAAGTCCGTGGCTTATTGTCTGATTTTCTTGGCATTATCTTTCACAGAACACAAGTTTTAAATTTTAATGAAGCCTAGCCTATCAATTAACTATTTCATGGGTTGCACCTTTGATGTTGTATCTAAAAGATCATCACCATACCCAAGGTCATTTATTTTTTTCCACGTTATCATCTAGGGGTTTTATAACTTTGCGTTTTACATTTAGACCTATGATTGATTTTGAGTTAATTTTTATAAAGGACATAAGGTATGTGTCTAGATTTTTTATTATTATTATTATTTTGCAAGAGGATGTCCTGTTGTTCCAGCACTATTTTTTGAAAAGTCTATCCTTTCTCCATTGACTTACCTTCATTTCTTTGTCAAAGATCAGTTGACTATGTCTGTGTGGCCCTATTTCTGGGCTCACTAGTTTGTTCTGTTGATCTCTTCGTCTGTTCTTTCACTAATAACATACTGTTTTGATTACTGTAGCTTTAAAGTCAGCTAATGTCAGTCCTCTGATATTCTTCTCCTTCAATATTGAGTGGCTATTCCAGGCTTTTTCCTTCTCCAGATACACTGTAGAGTCAGTTTGTTAATATCTACAAAACAACTTGCTTTTGATTGGGATTACGTTGAACCTACAGCTCAAGTTAGGATCAGTAATTAGCTAGACAAAGTAATGCTATTTTACTTTTCACTTTATATTTTCTGTATTATCTGACTTTTTCAAATGAGCATGTATTAAATCGATTATAATCAGGCTAAAAGAAATGTATTTAAGATAAAACGTGTTTTATGGTAGTACAAAAGTACAAGCAGAAAATCAGGTGCTTTCCATGTATTACACTACTTTTTTTTCCTTATCCATGTTGTACATCTTAAAAAGCTTTTCAACAAACCTTTTCAATGTATTATGGTCTAAGAACTCCTAAACCTTATTGAAACAGTCCTGTAACTTTAATTTATTACACTATGTCTAGCTTGATTTTTTTAATCAGCATAATTTAACAAACATTGCTTGAATATTTGACATACATTTTTTGTGCCCATATTGTTAGAGATAGACAAATGTAATATTTGCAAATGTGACATAACAAAATATTTCTTGAACTGTGATATTGATGAAAGGTTGAATAAAAAGGACATCTGGAAAACACTGAAGGAAACCTTAGTTCTAGACAGTAGTTTGAGGAGACCTTTGACTCCAGTAATAGCAATAGTAGGATAGAGGACAAGATAGATGTCAAAGATCAACAGGGCTTGGTGACAGAAGGATTTTAATTAGATTTGTTTATTTAAGATGGTAATTGAGGAAATTGAGTCAATGACAGAAATGGAGTAATGCTAAACATAGGGATTTGAATAACAGCTAATATATTAAGAATGTCTATGTCCTTATTTATTTTCAAGTGAAAAAAGGAAATCCAGGTAAAATTTTCCCATGACCAGTTGGAAGCATTCAAGGTTGAATTAGAAATCAGGGTTTGAGTTACGTGCAGTGACTTGCACCTATAATATCAGCACTTTGGAAGGCTGAGGCAGGTGGATCATCTGAGGTCAGGAGTTCGAGACCAGCCTGAACAACAAGGTAAAACCCCGTCTGTACTAAAAATACAAAAATTAGCCAGGCGTGGTGGCAGGCGCCAGTAGTCCCAGCTACTCGGGGGGCTAAGACAGGAGCATTGCTTGAACCCAGGAGGCAGAGTTTGCAGTGAGCCAAGATTCCATCACTGCACTCCAGCCTGGGCAACAAAGCGAGACTCTGTCTTAAAATAAAAGAAAAGAAAAAAAGAAATCAGGGTTTGAGAGAGGCTGTGAAGCAAGATAGGCAGGATCCTGACCTTAGCTAAAGAAACTTGGTGTTCTTGGAAGTAACCACCCATGTTACCTTGGCCAAGGCACTTCGCTGTTCAGGTTCTCCGTTTTCTTATGGGTTAAATGATCAGAATAAAAGACTGTATATTTTCTAACATTACTACTAGATTATTAACAGCTGAAGCTGTGATAACAACTCACCTGATTGTGATGATAATTAGAAGAGGGCTTATCCAGAGCAATGTGTGTCTCAGTTCCTTTGGGCTGCTATAACAAAATACCATAAACTAGGAAATTTAGAATCCACAGAAACTTATTTCTCCACAGTTCTGCAGGCTGGGAAGTACAAGATTAGTGTGGTGGCCGATTCAGTGTCTGCTGAGGGCCTGTTTCCTGATTTATAGTTGGCACCTTTTCTCTGTCCTCACATGGCGGGGAAAGGGCAAGGAAATTCTCTCTGGCACCTCTTTTATAAGGGCACTAGTCTTGTTCATGAGGTCTCCACTCTCATGACCTAATTACCTCCTAAATATCTCATCTCCTGATATAATCGTATTGGTGCTTAAGCTTCATCATATTTAATTTTGGGGGAACACAAACACTTAGACCATAGCAATGTGGAAGCATGAAGTTAAGGGAGAAGACAGTTTGTGATGAAGTGTTAGACAGTCTGATCAAGCACTGCAAAGAACTCAAGGAAAATTAAAGAGTACATATGATCTACTAAGAAAAATCAGTTGGAAATAAGTTTAGTAAAGTGGTATGGATGAATGCCCAGAGAGAAACTAGTGTAAATATAGCTGATAAAAATACAAAAATTTGATAAAGATAAAAGTTTATTTTATCCCAGGCCCTTAAGTCATTAACAGTCAGGAGATTATAGGGCAGGAGTTCTTAATCTGGCTGCAGAGATGACTCAGCTGTGAGCTTTTTAAAAATACAGATGAGCAGGCTTTATCCTGTTCCCTTTGTCAGAATCTGGGATGTGGAGAATGGAGCTGATACTTTTCAAAAGCTCTCACAGACAGGAACAAAAATAAATTAACATATATTTTCATTCATCAATTACTGTCTTTATAAATAAACATTAACCTAACATTAATTCAGCATGCACTGTCTGCTAAGCACTGTACAAGATGCTGAGGGAGACAGGTATACACATAAATACGGAACACAGTGAACGAAGGGGAAAGGGGAAAGGAAAGGTGAGAGGGAAAGCTCTGAGCATATTCTTGCAAGGAAGAGCTGCTTTTTTGGATTTTAGGTTGAAATATTGGAGTTATGACACATGCTACTTTTTAAATCATTCCTAGCTGCTGAGAGTTTGGAAATAAAAGAGCCATCCAATTTCCTAGATAAAATGAAGAAGTAGGAAACTTTGTGCCTAGGGGTCTCCCTTCAATCCTCTTCATTGCGCTTTGACTCCACAGACTTTTACCTTGTTCTTGGTGTACATGTAATGGAACCCTGTGACCAGTAAATTTCCTGGCCATAGGTAGTTGTGGGAGAAGCAGAGATGGAAATGTGGAGTTGGGAGAGAAACTGTCCATCCTTGCCATTTCCATACTCTCTTTTAGGTTGTAGCTTTACCGTATCTCCTTCTGGACTGCTATAGTAGTTTCTTAACTGTCTTCCCTGCCACTAAGTGCTTTATCTCCCACTCTGTCTTCTGCATAGGACTAGATTTATCTTTCTCAACTACAACGTCATCTGGCTTGAATACATCTGAAAGCTCTCCTGTTGATTAACCATAGGATGAAGGGCAAATACCTTAGCATATAAAATACCCCCATCCATTTGTCACAAGCTTACCCTTCTCTGTGTCCTTTTTTTCTGGGTGCAAAACTGCTAAACTTTTTTTGGTTTCCATTTCATACTGAACTCTTTTATGACTCCATTAATTTGCAATTGTTGCTATCTGAAACATTTTCTCTCTTATGTCCTTACTAGATCTAGTTCAACGTTTATCTCTTTTATGAAGTTTTCTGCTAGTCTCACTTAGCATTTTGTACATGCCTCTAAATACACATTTACCTCTGATAAACCATATTTATTTAATAATTTGTTACATTTCTTGAAAGAAAACTCTGAGCTTTATTGATCTTTGCATTTCTCCCCTCCTCAGTGGAACTGGCAAACAATAGATGTTGAAAAATGTTTCTCCAATGAATACACTAACCAGAGCACACTGGGAATCCAGAGGCTTCTCTTTTACAGCACTGTTGGCTCAGCAATGACAGTGATCTTTTAAAAATGCAAATCCTGTCATGTCACTCTTCTGCTCAAATCCATCCAAAGGCTCCAGACTTCACTTAGATCCTAAGTCTTAGCACGAAACCCAGTCTTTAACAGTCTGCAGGACCCAGCCTCTTCCTCCTATCCCAGGCATCTCTCCTGCCCTTTCACTCATGTACCCTGCCTTAGCCACCCTGGCCACCCTCTCTGCCTCCCATCCCGACACATGGACCACTTCCTTAGTCCAGAATAATCTTCCCTTGGCACTGGTTAGCCAAGGGAAGTTCCTTCCTCAGCCTTCAGGTCTCAGCTTGGGTATGACTTCCTCAGGAAGGCCCTTACCCACATCACATTTTCCTGCTATCATGTCACATTGATGGCTTTATATTCTTGTGGTGTTTATTACAATGTGTAATTTACATTTATCTATGTTATCTCTGTTTAATGTCCATCCTGTTCATTGAGATTTATTCTCCATTATAGCAGTGACCTTGTATATTTTGTTCTAAGATGAATCTTCAGCATGGTGCCTGAGAAATATTTACCCAATAATATAACTGAATGAGTGACAACTTTATCCAAATACCTTTGGATATTTTTCTCTTCCTGTCTACTTCCTTTATTTTTAACTCCAATGCCCCATGTTTATCTAGTAAATATACTACTTTGTTGACTGACTAGCCCCCTCCATACCCATACTATCATATCATCACCATCAAACCACAATAGTTTTATTCAAATGTATAAATCTCAAATAAGTAATAAATTGGAGTATTTAGTTTGTTTCTTCATCTTTTTTTGCCAACAAAGTTGAAATTAAGCTTCTATTTGCGTATCATTTTTATTTATTTCTTCAAGATAATTGGCATTGGGCAGTTATTAAAGCATCTTCTTAAACATTTACTATAAGGCTTTCAATAAATTCAATACCATTAAAAGTTCATGTTCACTGTCTTCTTTGTCTTTTTTGTTGTTGTTGTTACTCCTCATAAAGATTGAGTTTTAGAATTACCAGCACAAAGCTATACAGACTATCTTGAGTAATCCAATAATAACCATGCATTTTATCTCAGATTTTTTTTTATCTGATTCGTTATAGCTAATTTAGTTTTTCTAGGCTCTGGTTTTAAATCTAATTAAGACATCTTAAATTGCCCAATTTCCATTCGGGTAGCCTGCTTTGCCCATAATTTTCAGATTTCAAGACTTCTCTAATGAATTTCTTCCATTGCTTTCCTGCAATTAAGCTTCTCTTCGATTAAGCTCTGTCAGGCTTAGTCATAAGGCAGATTGCTAACCAATCAGTCTTATTAATTAAGAACAAAAAAAAATTCCTAAGAAAATTCCTTTGTATACAAGATAATTTAGGGGAACAGCATATCCTTTTGCAAATGCCATCATATCCTTTCTCAGCACAGCAGGTAATAGGTATTTCGGAAACTGATTAACTTTCCCTTCTTCTTTACCTATTTTGTCTTCCTGACCTCTCACAATGTCCCCTCCTTCTGCCTCCCCAAAAGGTTAAAAACACAATAAGCAGCCACATACAACAATAGCGCCTGAGGCTTGAGGAAGATGGCATTTGGTTTGCCCTTTGGCAAAGAGCAAAGTAGCACTTGCCAGCCCCAGGCCTTCAGAGTTGAATATATCACTTCCAGGGTGCAATCTGCCTCTGTTGTCCTGTGGCCTGTGGACCTGAACTCAAGCCTCTGTTTCAAAGGCATTATGTTACAGCACACCATCTGGTCAGCTGGCCCGGCATCCAAAGAGATTTGGAATCACAGTGCAGAGGAGCTAATTATGTTCAGTGAGTGTTTCATGATTTGCTATTTCAGACAAATAAACAAAAATAAATTATTGAAAGATTTTCTTTCTGTTCTCTCTGTTCAGCAGATTCAAAAGTGGAGAGGAAAAAAAAATCCCCAAATAGTTAGGAAATATTTGGAGAAGCTATTGAGTCCATTTTGAATAACTGAACTGCATATGTTCTAAATTGTAATCCTTTTGGGCTTGAGATTGATAAGAATATTTAATGTGTTTCTGCCCCATTTTACAGTGGACAATTTTTATGCTAAGTGCTTTAATGTATGTCTGTACTGCTAATGTATCACTTGAGGCTTTACAGTTCAAAGCTTTGAGTGTACTTTATAAATTTGAGATTTATTGACCCAGTGTTTATTTTAACTTAGACATATTTATGTTTGTATCTTTTGAAATTCATGCCATTGGGACAGGGTGAAATATTTGAATTTTACATCAATTCTTAGACAATTTGATAATGTACTCATTGATCTTCACAGTTACTTCTGCAAATGTCTAAGCACTTTTTGTTTGCCAAGTCCAGATACAGTAGGTCTTATCTGAAAATTAATTTTCCTCTATAAAGCCCCAGTTCTTTAAAAAAAAAGTCTTCAAGCAATAGTATTTCAATATTTGTTAATTCTATAATATATATATTGAAGTCATATAAAATTTGATCTGAAATGCAGTGTGAATGACGTATCTATTATGATTAAAAAAAGCGAGGAAGCTGTGAAGCAAGCATGAACATATTCATTTGAGAATATTTGTTAAACTCTAATTAAACTAAATGATTCTGGATTAGACTTATTAGTTATCTAAAAATAAGCATCTATAGAGAAATGATTCTACTTTGTCATCTATCATTACTTTTCATGCATAGATTTTTCATTAAATATTTTAAAGACAAGAATCATGTCCTTTTTTTGGTCTCATCTGTTATTTACATCCATCTCATATAGTATCCTTTTAAAAACAGAACCTTTACTTCAAAACATTTAATTGACATTAATGTATTAAATGTTTTGAAGTAAAGGTTCTGTTTTTAAAAGGATACTATGTGAGATGATAGATATGTTAAATTGCTTACCTATAGTAATCATTTCACTATGGGTGTATATATCAAAACATAATGTTGTACACCTTAAATTTATACAATAAAAAAGGAAAAAAGAAAACTGTGTATTATACATTTGTTAATTCATCTGATATACCAGTAGGGCTTGAAAATCTAAATTTAGCTGTTCATGTGAAACTTGAAAAGTGCTTTTTCAAGTTTATTGAATGGACCCTTGAATTAAATAAACACCATTAACCAGTATCCTTTTATGAAAGCCTAGTGCCTTCTCACTATTAGAACTCAGCCCATGGTTTGTTATATTACTACCAAAGTTGAGTTTATGCCTACCAAATTGCCAAAATATATAAAAACAGTTCCATTAAGAACAGAGAGCTTAAAATAGTCTATGAAATAGCATTTTTGTACTTAAGAGTTTTATGTAGAAGTTAAAAAAACAAATACTATATAGAAAAGAGATGAAAGTTTTTCATAAAATGAGTATGTATATGATACAATCATTAGGAGCAAGGGCATGTAATTTTTAATTGCCCTTTCAAATATATTACATATACACAAATTATAGGAAGGTAGATACTCTAAAATCTTGTTAAAATGTTTCTAAATACACTTTCATTCTATCATATGTAAATAAATTGTTTCCAGTCAGCATGTAGAGAACAAGTTATTCCATGTAATTTTCTACTTTTTTCTACCCCACGCTCTGCATTTACGTGACAGTACTATCACCTTCTCAATTTTAGCTAAGCAGACATTAAGCAATGATATCAGTTTGACCACATTTATTTCCTTTTCCAGATTGTAAACTTTTTGAAAGCAGAATCAATTTCTTATTTATTTATTTATTTTTGTATGTTATAGAGCCTTAATAGGTTATGTGTGTATAAGCGTGTGGGTCAGGATTCCAGAAGGAAATTGATGGCGCATTCAATTTGATGGAATTGTAGATAGGAAACTATTTACAAAGGTATGAAAAAAGGATAACAGAAAACAAGGATGGTGAAGCACTCTTGGGCTAGCAATAGTAGGATGTCTGAGGGTGAAAGTGGGGATATACTACCAGGACCTGCAAAGAGCTTCAGTTGAGGTTATAGCTATAGGAGGGAACTTCTGGCAGAAGCTGTGACCATTCAGGGAACCTGGACTGCTGCCAAACCGTAGCCCAACAGAAAGGAAATCTCATTCTCTATGTTCTGCCATTTTCTTCTCATTGGCCCTCTGCTGGCTAATTCCAAACAAAAGCCAGACACTAGAGAAGTCTGTCAGTGTAGCCCATCAAAGCCTCATCCAGGAGCACTGAGAAGGAAGGAGAAACAGTAGATAGAACCATGGGAGGGAGGGATGTGTGCAAGCAGAGTATATCAGCTTAGTTGATGATATATGAATGTGACAATGATAAAGTCTTTAAATATTCTAATTTACTAAAATATATCTGCCTAATATAAGCAGATATTAATTATTTAATTGATTAATATGAATAGATAGATATATTTTATATATATATCTGTTATCTATTCATAACAGATATAGTTTGGTAGATATATCTGCTTAATATAGGAACACATAAATAGCCCTCATTATCCATTCATGTGTTTAATATTAAAATATATGTGAACACATTTAAGCATTTATGTGCTTAAATAAACTTCATTGCATTCTCTCAAATCAATAATCTGGAATATTTGTATATGTATGTGAGTGTTTGGGGTAAAAGTACAGCTGCAGGAGGAGGCAGTTGTTGAGGACTACATACTCAACATTCTCTTGTAAGGACCTCTTTTTTCATAAAGACGATTTCTAATATATCTATACCTAGGTCAAGAAGGAATGGCATTTGTATTAACCTAAGTTGAAAATGAATTAGTCTTTTAGCACAGCCTGAATTAGCCTAATAGACTTTTTTTTTATTATCCAAGGAGTGTTTACAAATCCTAATGAATATCATTTGTTCATTTGATGTTTCTAATGTTCATTCATATATTCATAATATATATTTGGCATAATTTTGCTAATAGCTAATTGAATTAGTTTTTTTAAAGATATTCCAAGGTCTGTCCTTCATATAACAATAGAAAATTTTCACTGTGAATCATCATCTCATTTTTTCTTAAGTCTGTATTTTCATATATTAAGATGGTTCAAATGAAGGAATTTAAGGTTCAAACAATAGCACGGAAATTTGTTGTTAAACTAACGTATCCCTGATCTCTGGAGCATTAACTATGCTATTGTTATCATATTAATAAGAACATCTACTAGATCTAAAGTGTTGAATATTCATGGAAAATAAAATCACTAGGTCTTAAAACATTTAATGCTACATTAAGATCAACAGCTGAATGGCAGTCAGAGATCATCCTTATGATATATTTTTCCTGACTCAAATAAATTAACTATTCCATGTATATATTAGAACATATAACTTATATGTTCTAATATATACCTGAGTCCAGTTATATGTTCTAATATATAACTGGACTCAGTAAATAAAGTCTTAGGACTGCTTATTAATCTATTTTCTGTTGCTTATAGCAGAATACCTGAAACTGGGTAATTAATTTTTTAAAAGGGAATTTATTTCTTATAGTTATGAAGGCTCAGAAGGCCAAGGTTGAGGTATCACATCTGGTGAGGGCCTTCTTGCTGGTCATATGACGTGGGGGTTGAGCATGCTCATGTCCTCATTCAGGTCTTTCTTTATCTTATAAAGCCACCAGTTCCACTTCTATAATACGCCATTAATCCATTAACCATGAATGGATGAGTCCATTCATGAGAGCAGAGCCCTCACTATCTGGTTACCTTTTGAAGACCTCCACCTTTCGGTACTGCCATACTGGATTAAGTTTCCAACACATGAAATTTGTGGAACACATTCAAACCATAGCAACCTATTAAACTGGAGACCCCAAATAAGAGTGCACACATCACAAGAAACACAAAGGATAAACCATTGAAAATGAGATGCATAAATAAAATACAATAAAGAATCTACTTTTATTTATGTTCATACAGTATTAAGTCAAAATATTGCTTAATAGTAGAACATGTATGTTATTTGTAAGTAAATGTATATTTATGTGGTGTGCATGCTAAAAAATTCTTCAGGAATATAGGATCAAAGGCCCAGATAGCTACTGACTGAATATGATTATTTAGGAGGCTAAAAAGTAGTCTATTATAAATTCTAACTACCATTTCTACCTATGATGTTAAATACATGTCTTAACCCAAGGCCTTTGCTGGAACAACAGTGAGATTTAGTTATTCCAGCAATTCATTTGACCAAAACAAATTGAGTGCCCTAGTCTAGGCCCAGAAACAATATGTTCTTACATAGTCTTTGGTTTCTCAATAGAGCCATCCCCAACATATAAATTGCAATTTACAGGTAGAAATTAAAAACTCAATTGCCAGACCTTCTGGGCATTTTCATGTCTAAATGATGCTGGGATTCCCGGTTAAGAAGGAAAGCACCTGTTGGTCTCCACTGTTATTCAGAAATACACTTTCAGTAAACATTACCCTTCCCACCTTCCTCCCAACCCCCATTCATCTTAAATTTTCATGAACTAAAAATCATTTCCTTCTCAAATAGTTTGAGACCCCTGTATAGCTGACATCAACCTATCTTTTTCATTAAGCTATTTTTTAAAAAATAATGGTGAGCAACAATCGTAATTCATTTTCTCTGTACCAAATAAAACCCTACAGAAGTAAATAAAGAAAATTTAATAATAACTTCATCTTCCCTCCTTCACCCTCATGTCTTTGTGTATTAGGTGTTAAAATCATCTGCAGCATAGTAGTTCTTCTTTATTTTCATATAAAGATAGACACATGGATAGATTTTTGCATATTCCCCACCCTTAACCTCTTTCTTGCTCTTTATCCCTTTCTTTCTCTGTCTCTGTCTCTCTGCCTTTTGTTTCTTCCTGCTCTTTTCTCTCTCTTTCCTCCCCACCTGCTTCCCTCCCTTCTTTATTTTTTCTCCCTCCCTTTTTTCCCTCCTAAAGTGGAATACTATACACATATTCTGTAACTTGCTTCTTTTTATACAGTGTATTATAGACATTGCCCTGATGCCAATACCTGTAGATCTAATTCATTCTTTTTCATAGCTGTATAATATTCCATAATATGAATGTATCATGTTTTATTTAATCATTTCTCTATTGGTGAACAGGTTGTTTTTAGTTTCGTGCCATTACTAACAGCAATAAACAACCTTGTGCATAAATCCTTAGGTATTCTGCCTTTAATTTTTATGAAAAATCCCTAAACCTGAGATTACTGATTCAAAAGGTGTCTTCACCTTTAAATAGTAATGGACCTTGCCATACTACTTTTCAGAAAGGTTGTGGCAATTCACATGGCCATCAGGAGTGAAGCAGAATTTCTCTGCACCCTGGGGATCCTTATTAGTTCTGGATTTATCAGTCTTTAAAATTGTTTTCCAATTCAATTGGCAAAAATATAAGAGAATTTCATTAATGCTTTATGTTTCATTATACCACATCAGCCACCTAACGCACAAGGGCAAACAACCAAAAGCCTAGGGCCACAGAGGTTTCTAAGGGGATTTTTTCATAGCTTATGATGCATGAGAGAATTTTGCCATGTGTGTTTATGAGGTGTATAATCCGTTTTCACACTGCTGATAAAGACATACCCAAGACTGGCAATTTACAAAAGAAAGAAGTTTATTGGGCTTTCAGTTCCATGTGGCTGGGGAGGCCTCACAATCATGATGGAAGGTGAAAGGCATGTCTCACATGGCAGCAGGCAAGACAAGAGAGCCTGTGCAGAGCAACTCCCCCTTTTAAAACCATCAGGTTCGAGAGACTTATTCACTATCACAAGAACAGCACAGGAAAGACCTGCCCCCATCATTCAGTTACCTCCTGCTGGGTCTCTTCCTCAACGCATGGAAATTCAAGATGAGATTTGTGTGGGGACACAGCCAAATCATATCATGAGAGGCCCCCCCCCCCAGATTTATGACAACACTTGTAAATTCAGGTTTTACTCTCAGAGAAATTCTGGAATACAACCAGCTGGAATGTAGGAATTGAGTGGGTTGATAGAACAGTGGGAATACAGGAACCAATATTAACCAAACCTTATCATTTCTGAATTGCTCTTACAGAGATTTCATTCCACCAGGTCACATGTTGACAAAGAACTCAGCTCCCCTCCACTCCCAATTTATGCAATACTGACTGAGGTTTGTTATCTTATTAACTCACCACAGGATCTGTCATTCATTAATATATGTCATTTGTAGGTGCTTACAGCTACAAATGACAGTGAACAATTGGGTGTTGCCCTGGGTCTAAATGTAATTACAATGTTCATTTCAGCATATGCCATGCTCTGCAAAGTCAGTGACCCATTAGGAGAAATGGGTCAAAAGTTTTCTGCCCTCAAAAAATGTGAGGCATGTGAAGAAACATTTGTTGAATGAGAAGAACAAGAGAAAACAAACAATGAGAATAACAGAGTTATTAAAAGAGTTCTAATCTTCTGTTATTTAGCATTTATTGAATACAGTGTCATATATGCAAAGATCATAGCTCTCATTTCTACCCAGTGAATTCACAGAGAAAGAAAAGGAGATTTAGGAGGAGAAAAAAGAATGCTACGGAGTTTGACACAAAACTACCTCTGGGAACAAAGGCAAGTATTTTAGCTTGGAGCAATGATTTGAAATTTACAACCAAACATTTTAATTGTCCTGGCTTTGCTACTTCTGGTTGTTTTCTCTGGTTTATAGTTGTCCTTGGTCCTGGGGCTCTCAGGATGTTTGGGGAGAGCAGGTTGATGAGCCAGAGACCTTCTTGGCAGCTTTCCAAAAGTCTTTGATAATCTGAGAGATCTGAGGACAAGAATTTCAGAGTCTGTAAAAAGCTCCACCATACCACATATTAGGTAAGTGGATCAGACCTTTGGCCTCAGATAATAAACACCTTTATTCTTTAGCATATAATGATAGTTAGGGTCATACTACCCTCTCTCCCAGCATGTTCTCTCCTATTGTTCCCCGAAATAAGCCCCTGGGCAAAATCTCTTTTGACCCTTTTGCAGCAAAGTCTTTATTTTGTTCTTACTGTTGTTCAGTGAGGCAAACATTTTTCCTGCTCTGAGCACTAAAGGTGATTTAGCTACCTGTTTTACATACT
The DNA here is from genome assembly GCF_000951035.1 of Colobus angolensis palliatus. NCBI lineage: Eukaryota > Metazoa > Chordata > Mammalia > Primates > Cercopithecidae > Colobus > Colobus angolensis. Next base: position 524,231 of record NW_012115988.1, read on the forward strand.
TATTCCTGCCTGAGGTGCTCTGGTGGTGAGATTCTGAGGCTAGGTGGCACAGGTGACAAGTCTTTCTCTGGGAGAAAAAAATTTTCAGGTGAATGCTTCCACCTGGCACCTGCCCTGGCTGATGGCTCTCTGTGTTTACCTGACATCCGTTCCTCTGAGGGTGATTGGTTACATGGCAGGCAAGTGGGCCCTGGCAGGTGGGAAAAGGCACCTATATCATGAGAACCAGGTTGTGTTTTACTCCACCAAGGCCAGAATGTTTGAGAAAATCACTACTGCCAACTGTAATCTATTCTTCCAATTCTTTCAGTTAAATTTGTCTTAATCCCTACAATTCTCTTTGTAGAAAAGACAGCTCCCAATTTTAGCCTACTTTCATACTTTGCACTGTCACATGCTGTAGTTTTCTCTTCTTCAAACTGTTTGGAACTCAATAGTAAAGTTTTTGATTATATGATAAATACTAAACTCCAAAAGCTGTGAACTCAAAAATTGAATTCTTTGTTCTAAGATGGTATAATCGTATAATACACACACACATATATATACTTAGAAGGAGGGAGCACAAAGCTTTCTCCCTTCCAGGGGTTGTCTCCTATTTCTTCTGGTACCAGTCTCCCTGATGAATTGCTAGAACACTGATTAGCAACTTTCTTCAGGATTGAGTTGAGCTAATGTGTATATGTTATATATATTACATATGTTACATATTTCTGTGGAGGTCCCAGTTGTAAAACTACATTTAAGATTTATTATTCACAAAGAATATTTGAAGAAGCTTTGAAAATAAATTACAACAAAAATGTAGAGACTTCTAAATAAACTTAGGACAACCAATGAAATTATAAGGAGAAAGACTCTAGAAGCAACTTCAAATGAATTTATTAATGTAGATGAGCACTAAACTTAATTCTCAAGTTATTGGCATCTGAAGCAAAAAAAGAAAGTAACTTAGTTGATCTAGTTCTCGTTATTTACCTGAAGAGAACTTTCATATTCATCTCAGAGGCCTTCATGAATCAGGCTGGTAAGTAAATGAGAGAATTGACTGGGCATGAACCAAAGAGAATGGTACAGCTTATATTTGCCCCATTCAAAGGAATCTGAGCTAAAGCTAAGCAGAAACAAAAATCTTTTTCACTAACTAAATAAAACCAAAGGGCTGAGATGTGCTTAGACAGCCAAGTTAGCATTGAAATACAGTGGAAATTTATCCTGAATTTGTCATTTTAGGCCTTCTGTAACATGAAATGTAATGTTTAATATGCAAGTTATTTTATTTTAAAAAGCACATAAATGGTCATTTCTTTAAATGGTCTTCTAATATTGAACTTCTGAAAAAGGTGGAAGATTAAATTTATTGTTTTGCCTCAGTGAATGTACTATGAAATCTCTAAAAATCAGCCATCCCCTCAGATGGTCTAAGAATGCCCCTAGGTGGCAGGACACAATTAAAAATACTTTAATTTTGTGATTAAAGCTCTCTCTCTTTTTTTTTTTTGAGACGGAGTTTCACTCTTGTCACCCAGGCTGGAGTGAAATGGCACAATCTTGGCTCACTACAACCTCTGCCTCCCAGGTTCAAGCGATTCTCCTGCCTCAGCTTCTTGAGTAGCTGGATTACAGGCACCCACAACCACACCCTGCTACTTTTTGTATTTTTAGTGGAGACAGGGTTTCACCATGTTGGCCAGACTAGTGTCGAACTCCTGACCTCAGATAATCTGCCCACCTTGGCCTCTCAAAGTGCTGGGATTACAGGCGTGAGCCACGGCGCCCGGCCTTGTGATTAAAGCTCTTTTAAGAGCTCCACTTTTTCTTGTTCTGGAATGAATATCTCCAGCAATGCAATAAATGTTCTCCCTTGCATTAAATAGGAAGCAAGGCCATAATATGACAATGAATTACATCTTCCGTATGAGTAGAACATGGCAGGTGGGAGTGAGGCATTACAGATCAACAGTAGAGTTCCCAGAGGAAAACATGTCAGGAGCTGTACAGGAGGGAGCAGGGAAACCTGCTGTAATCCTTTCTCCTACTGTGGGGAGGTACACAGCTCGAGACGTGGGCTTCACAGCGTTCTGAGTTCACCAATGGCCACCAGGTCAAGTAAAGCTACAGAAAAGCTAGGAAGCCTGCAGGCCCCTTTTAGATTGTGAAAAATAGGGAAGGCAGGCTCGTCAGCTGAAGAGAGGGGTCTATGATTACTGGCTAGAAGAGAAGGAATGTGTCACATACTGGGAAGTCCTGAACTTTAGTATGGCTTACTTTGCTAAGATGTTACTTAGCAAAACCCATGCATATACCAGGATAAAGACAGTACAATGCAAAACCTGGCTAAAATCAGAATGACAGAGTGGGGCTTTTTTTTGTTTTTTGCTTGTTTGTTTTGAGAAGGAGTCTTGCTCTGTCGCCAGGCTAGAGTGCAGTGGTGCACTCTCGGCTCACTGCAACCTCCACCTCCCGGTTTAAGCGATTCTCCTGCCTCAGCCTCCTGAGTAACTGGGACTACAGGCACACGCCACCACGCCCAGCTAATTTTTTGTATTTTAGTAGAGACGGGGTTTCACCATGTTGACCAGGATAGTCTCAATCTCCTGACCTCGTGATCCGCCCACCTTGAACTCCCAAAGTGTTGGGATTACAGGCGTGAGCCACTGCACCCAGTCCCACAGAGTGGTTTTAAAGTCAAATCAGTTTGGAAACAAGTTTTTAAAATAACCCTGATGGGACCTTTAGCTTCAATTAGGGGCCTTCATCTAAGCCTCCCACAAGTCTGAGAGCACTGTTTGTTTTAAAGCACTAAACACTTTAGACTTCACCTGGAAAGAATACCTGGGTACCTCGGAATAAATCAGTGACCCCAAATGTCTAGAGAACAAATGAAGATTCTGCAGATTATTTCCCTCTAGTATTTTTGTCAGGCCAGAGCATTCGTCTTTTAGTGCATGCTTATTTTTATACTTGCTATAGCAACCCTTTATGCTTTTATTGAAATATTTGTAACCTTTCATAACAGCCTCTTTTGTTAAGTTTCCATTTCAGTTTTCATTTTGCAAATGAGATGTTATTTACCAAGTTGGCTGCTTGTGTCTTTTGGCTAAATATGCAGCATATTTTAGGGGCTATAACAAGATATGTTTGAAAGGCCAATAATTTGTTATTACCATATGGTAGGAAGAATAAAGAAGTTTTCTCAAGATTCCCGTTCCCAAATTGTGTAATCAAACACTCACCGAGGGACTTATGTGAAGGGACTCTGCAGACAGAATTAAGCTTAATAATCAGCTGACCTTAAGTTAGATAAGGAAGCTGAATGTTTCTAGGGGAGGGGGGCAATATTTAATGTAATCACACGAACGCTTAAAAGCAAAGCAGGAAAACAGAAAAGTTAGACAGAAGCTGTTGAAGACAACAGCGGAAGAAAGATGAGATAGAAGGGAAGGTAGAGAGATATGAAACATGAGGACTTACCCCACTGTTGCCAACGTTAAGGGTCAAAGAATGTGGGTGGCCTCTAGAAACTGAGAACGACCCGGTCCACAGGCAGCAAGGAAGCCAGACCTCACTGCGTCAGCTACGTGGAGCTACATTTGGCCAGCAATACAAATGAGCTTGGAAGTGAACTCTCCCCCAGGGCCGGGCCAGCAGACACTTTAATTTCAGCCTTAGGAAACCCAGAGCAGCCAATTCTGGCTTCCGACCTACTGAACTGTAAGGTAATAGACTTGTGTTGTTCTAAGCCTGTGTCTGATCTAAGCTGCTCTAAGTCTGTGGTGATTGTACATGTACTGTAATGGTAGCAATAGAAAACTGATGAGGCTCAAAATGCCTTGGAGTATCTGAGTGTCCAGGTTTACTTGATTTTAACAACAGCTGGTCAGGAAAAGAGAGCAAGGGAGGAAGAGAGAGAAAATGAAAAGAAAAAAAGGAGAGAAGGTATCTGACATTAGAAACAGTGGGGACAATTTGTTCTCCATTCCATACTATGACTCTCAAGTGGCTTCTTGCACACCTTGTGGTATTAGCGCCTCACATCACTGAGTGCATTTTTAACACTGAAATATTTTGATGGGTTTTTTTGGGGGGGGTACAAAATGGTCTTCTTTATCATAAACTGTGTCCTACTGAGTACGTTATATTTCTGAGTAGTTACAGTACAGGGTTGTGTATGTAAAACTGTATCCACTTTAAGGAAACTGTAAGAGATCTTCAAGGGTATTTTGATTTCAGGTCACTTTTATCTTATAGACTGATTTTTTCCAGAAACAAACCCCCATGTGAAGTCCAACACCTTTGTTCTAAATGCTGTCCCTCCCGGCCACAGCCTTTGGAGAACCTGAGCTTCTAGAAGGAAGCAGTCCACAGGAAAGTGAAGGAGCCTCACTTGCTATTGCTAAAAAGGCATGAGGCCTATGTATATGCTGTCAACCCATCAATTCCTTCAACTTCTCTACACAAGATTAGAATGTCCGTTTTTCCTTTCCAAGCACACTACAAATCATTCCTTTTTTAACCTCTTTTCTCATACAAGGTAACCTGGGATGTTAGTGATAAATAATCTGATTTAACTTAAGAAAATTTGGTGGGTTGGGGAAGGGAATGACACTAAGCATGTATATATGACTTGCCCCAGCCCTGTTCCCTCATTAGTATCCTCAATGCCCAGGAAAAAAGCATTGATTGAGTTTAATTTCTCAATGCATAATATCCTTTCTTTTTGGATACCTAGCTTCAATATTGCTTCTCTCTGAAATCTCTTTGTAATTTTCTGTGTAGGACACTTGGGAGGCCTCCCACACATTGGCTCAATTTAACAAAAATACATTTCTTCTGCCCTCTACAACCTCCAGGAGCCTTCAAAGATGAAGTTAATTATACATATTTTAAAAAGAAACCAAATACAGAGTCTTGAGGATTTCGAGTTCTAAAACCAGATTTATTATGTTCAAAGTAGTATCTGGATAAAAGGAAAGTATAACATTAAAATATTAAACTATTCATGCCATTTAGTACTTTGAATTATTCACAAATGCTCGGGGTTTTTCTCTTTTGTTTTTGTTTTTTGTTTGTTTGTTTTGTTTTTTTCTAAGAATAAAGCATTTATCTGAGACCAATCAAATAGAAAGGAATATTTTTTGCTTTTAGAGTTCTTCCCATTTGGGGTTGTCTTATTATAGAACACCACCCCTCGGACATTTTATGAACTATATTCATAACGCATTTACATGTGATTGAAGCACTTAACAGAAAAATTAGGGAAATTGAGCACTAAGAGCTAAAGCAAAATGCTAGACAACTATTTCCAAATGTAAAGTGCTTTGAAGCTGATAAGCTGTTATATCCCACTCTCCCAAGCTCTCCTTCCTCTGAGAATTATAAAGAAGATGAGGTTCTATAAAATATTTGGTGATGTCTGTTTTGGTCTTCCATCTACATTTTCTAAGCTGATTTGGGGGTTTAGCTTTAGCACCTCCCCATTTTATGTTGTTTATTCCATGATCTTCTAGGTACAGAATAAACTTTTTGAATTTCTGCCCTCCTATTTGTAAAAAGACAGTAATAATACTCATCTTTGCCAATCTCATAGGATCAGGAAACTTGAACAATGTGATATACAAAGATATAAACTTTAAATAGCCATATATAAATGAAGTATTAGAAATGATGTGACTTCTAACATTGTTATTAGCAATAACTTTACAGACTCAAGATGCTACAAAGACTTAGAAGGCCCAGAACTTATACTCATTATAGTTGAAGATTCAGAAATGTCATTTAGGCCTGGAATATTTTATTTAGGTTCTAATATTTGTTTAGTTACAAGCATTTTGAAAGATAATATTATGCTCACTAAACTTTTGCTCTCCACTCTTGCCCAGGTTTTTCAACCGTATCTCATTTACCAAGATCTTCAGAATCTTTTAGATCCCTGGTTGTTTTCCTGTGGAGAGTCTTGTTAATGTTTTACTCATAATTGAACTTTACATGTGCTATATCTTGTGTAGAGTAGACTAGGCTTGCCCCATCTTCATTTGACATATACATTTCTTTTAGTATCACCTAAGGTCACATTTATTTTTTGCCAGTCTCCCATATAGTGTATTCCATGCTGGAATGAATTAGGAATATCAGGGAAGGAGACGTACTCTGCAGTGATTCTTTGGAATTTAGGAAGGGCCATTATTGATTATATAATCCAAAGATCTTTGATTTGACACAAGAAACAGAGTGCCTGAATGATACAGCAGTTTGCTTAAGGTCACACAGTTGGTTGTTAGCAAGGGTAGAATTAAAATTCTGATGATTCCAGATCTAATGCTCTTCCTACTATGCAGGAGAAGGAGGGAGAACACAAGAAGAAAGATGGTTCAGTGCAGGAGTCAGCAAACTATGGCCCGTGGGCCATATCTGGCCTACTGCCTATTTTTGAAAATAAAGTTTTTTTTGGAACACAGCGTGCCCATTCATTTACACATTATATGTGGCTGTTTTCACACTACAAGGGCAGAGCAGAATAGTTTTCAGAAACCATCTGGCCTACAAAGCCTAAAATGTTTAGTCTGGTCATTTACAGAAAAAATTTGCTGACCTCTGGCTTAGAGGAAAGATGACTAAAAAATCTGGATAGGAGCACTTTGTAAACAGTCTTTGTAGTTTGCACACTTGTTTCTAGTTCTTATTTAGAACAAACTGCTTGGCTATTAGGTGAAATTGTCTAACTCTCTCATGTTAACTACTACTGGTTGATTTAATAAATGTGCATATATCCTTGCAGAAGGATCAGTACATATTTCCAAGAGGTGTTTCTTATAATATGTGATTTGTTTTCTATATTCATCTTCATAATATATTCTTGATGACATTAGTATGTCTAATTCAAAGTAGTGGAAACTTACATGGGATATACAATAGCTGTATTCAAGTATATGAAGGACTCTTTTCCTGTGAATAAAGGGATTAGATATATTTATCCTTCAAGTACAACCAAAATACACTTTTGTTGTTAAACCCCTGATTCCAGCTACTCCCTTCTTTGGGCAGAATTAATCACCCTCTCTTCTGTGCTTCCAGAATTCTTTGTACAAAGTACTGTTATAGCATTTGTCACACAACCGTATAGGTCATCGTTTGCACATTTGTCTCCCCAGTTGATTGTGAAATCCTTGAAAGTGAGGACAATATCTTATTCATTTTGGCATCCTCATCATGGGGCTGAGGTCCTGGCTCATAGTAGAAGCAACCTAATGCCTGGTGAGTGAAGGTATATTATAATTCCAGAGGGCAAAGCAAGGACCATTGTGAAATCTCACTAAAAAGAACTTTGTGGTAGTGCTGGCAACCAATTGAAAAGTCTCCGAAGCAGTGTGCTTGGACATCAAAGACAAGAACTTAGGGTTAGAATGCCTAGGTTTGCATTTTGACTGTGCTGTTTAATAACTGTCTTTGGGTGGGTTGCTTATCACTGAACCTCAGTTTCCTCAGCTTTGAAATGGAGAGGATATAGGGAAGCAGTTTTCTAAGTGGGGTCCATAAACCCCCAGGTATTCCCAAAACACTCTCAGGGGTATTTGAGGTCAAAACTATTTTTATTAGAATGCTAAGAAATGTGTCATTTTTACTCTGTCAATATTGGCACTGATGGTACAAAAGCAATGGTGGGACAACTCTTGGTGTCTTTTTACAAATCAAAGCAGTGGCACCAAGTTGAACTAATAGTCATTGTTTTCATCTCCATCATATACTGTCACGAAAAAAATACATACCAGTTTCACTTAAGAATGCCTTCGATGAAGTAGTAAAATTATTAATTTTATCAAATGTCCATCTTTGAGTATAATACCCTTTTTAATATCTGATATGATCAAATGGGAAGTATATATAAATCACTTTTACATTTTGAAAGTACAGGGGCTGTCTTGAGGAAAAGTACTTGTGCTATTGAGTCGCCAGCTGAACAAGCCACTTGAAACTAGACATGATGTTTCAAAAGCATGCACATAGGTGAAGATCCATTGAAAGCGCAATACGGGCCGGGAGGGTGGCTCATCCCTGTAATATCAGCACTGTCAGAGGCCAGGGAGGGAGGATCTCTTCAGCCCAGGAGTTTGAGACCAGCCTGGGCAATATAGGGAGAACCCATCTCTACCAAAATTAAAAAATAATAAGCCAGGTGTGGTGGTGTGTGCCTGTGGTCCAGCTAGCCAGGAGGCTGACATGGGAGGATCGCTTGAACCTGGGGAATTCATATCTATTTTGCAAACATTAAAAATAGTTATTTATCTGGAACTATACAAAGAGTTCCAAGATATGTTAAGTATTAAAATAGCTGCAGAAAATTATTTTTAGTCTCTCCTATTTGTGTAAATAATTAACAGTTATCTGTTAATAGAGACAAATGCCTAGAAATTGGAGTGACATTGGAGAAAATGATTAGGAGCTAAAGAAGAGTGAAAAGAGACATTCAGATCTCATTTCCTACCTTTTCATATTTTGTTATTTACATATCCATTTTTTTGTCTTATTTTTAAAATTAATGTAGGTGATAATACCCATAATTGTAATGTAAACTAGTTGAGGAAGGTTGAATCTCCTGGCCTATAGAGAATGTTTGTAATGTAAGTATTGCATTATGTATGTAATTATTACATATGCAGTGGCACTGTTGGTGGTACAAGTGGATGATCACTTCATGTGTTAGTGTGATCCCATCAGTAGAATGTTCTCTAAGCAATTATTGAATGATAAAGAAATATCATACATCAGATTTCTGCCTCTGAGTATATTCAACTGATCTCTCAGTTTAAATTCTGATTTTCTTTGATACTGTTATTTATGAATGAATAGCCATAATGTTTTGAGAGTAGTTCTATACCAAAGGTCCTCCATCAAAAACTTATCTCTGAGCAACTTTAAAATCTTCAGAATTTTTTTTCATCTGTTAGTTTTGATAGCATTCACTTTTCCCCTGTAATTTTGTTTTCAAAGTATGTTGGGGCTACTAGGACAAATAAGTGAATATTCACTGAGTCTTTACTGCACCACAGTAGGAAGAACTCTGATCTTTTATAAAGTTATGAAAAGAACTTAGTACATTAATTTCACAATTGCCAGTTCCACAAACTGGAATTTATTTAGCAAAATGCCCCCATTCTTAGGATAAGCTTGTCTTTAGGATAAATTTTTCCTAAAAGATAAATGTTGCAATTTACCATCTTTAAATAAAGAACACTCCATATATTATGATATATATTTTTTTAAATTAGTGATTTCCACAACTGCTTTTTGAGTCCAGTAATATAATCATTTTGAGTCAAGAGTCAAGTAATGTAATCACATCAACATATTCAGACAAACTTGTGTCTACTGTATATATATAACTATGTTTTTATAATATAGGAGTTAGGTTGTTGTGTGAAAATAGGTGGACCTTTCTGGAAGAACAGAAATAATTTACTCCTGGCATCTTATTGAAAGAAAAAAGCCAATTCAATTTGAATAATGTTGGGAGATAAAGCATGCCAGTATTATTCTTTATTTCTTTTATTAATGAGTTAGGATTCAAAAAAGTCAATAAAAATTACATTAAAAACTCATAAACATTGTTCAAATCTTCTTTCTCCATCAGTCATGTTCACAAAACTGGCATTTCCATTTAAATGGCAGTTAGTAACAATAGGATTTTATTTAGTGAGTCAAACAACACACAGCCTCATTTATTTACTCATCAGACACTTGTTGAGTGCCTCCTCTATGCCAGACCCTGTGCCAGGTACTGGGGCCCCAGCCTTGAATAAGACATACTTTTTATATTCTATGAATTTAGTGGCCCGTGGAGCAGAAAGATATGTAAGCAAATAATTAAGGAAGTAACACTGTGAAACAGGAAGGGCACAAGACTTGGGGAGTAAACAAATTTTAAACTTGGGCTTCCCCACTTCTGAATTATATAGACTTCTATCCTTTCTAAGTTTCAGGGACTTCATCTGTAAAACAGGGATAATAATTTCAGTGTGTGTCTTTTTTAAGGATTAGAGAAAACATTAAAAGTACAGAGCCTGGAACTAAATCTAATCAAATGAGATTTATTTATTACCCTTAAACTATAATATGAAAGGTACTATGTTACAGGAATGTACAAGAAAGAACGAATAATTGGTTTGTGGATGGAGACAGGTAAGGAAAAATTTCTTAGTAGACAAGTGTTTAGGATAAGGAGATGTTTACAGTAAACAGGAATTCCAGGCAGAGAAATTTTCATTCACAGAGGCATGAATGGAACTTGTGCTAAAGTATGAGGAACTACAAGTCATTTGGTGAGACTGTAGTCTCAAAAGAAATGAAAGATGGTGAATTAATGGTTGTCAATCACAGAGGATCTTTTATGTCCTGCAAATGATTCAAGACGTTAAGCAGCACAATGGGGATGAAGATAGAACTGAGCTGTATTTTGGAGGCAGAATTTATAGAATGAGTGACAATGTAAAATTGAAGGAAATTAAGACAGAGTTTTCCAGATTTCTGGTTCAGGTAAGTAATTGTTGGTGTCATTGATCAGAAGAAAGAATTTAGGAGAAAACTTAGGTTTAGGGGCAAAATGATGAATTTCATTTGGGTATATTAAATCTTACTTGTCAGGATCTCAGGCAGGAGACACACCTGGGTTGGAGGAAAGATTGGAGAGTGCTAAACATTCAGATGACTGACTAGAAGTTAGAAATCCCAAGTTTCTGACTATGTTGTTATGTTCTTCATTGGCTTTGTGACTAGCGAATTTTACCTTTCCTTTTTCTTTTTTTTTTTTTTTTCTTTCTTTTTTGAGACGGAGTCTCGCTCTGTCGCCAGGCTGGAGTGCAGTGATGCAATCTCGGTTCACTGCAACCTCCGCCTACTGGGTTCAAGTGATTCTCCAGCGTCAGCCTCCCAAGTAGCTGGGACTACAGGCATGCGCCACCAGACCCAGGTAATTTTGTTTTGTTTTGTTTTGGTAATTTTTAGTAGAGATGGCGTTTCACCATATTGGCCAGAATGTTCTCGATCTCCTGACCTCATGATCTGCCCACTTCGGCCTCCCAAAGTCCTGGGATTACAGGTGTGAGCCACCGTGCCCAGCCTACCTTTTCTTTTTCTATAAGGGATTTAAAGCAGCTTAACTTTGTAATTATGACATATCATAAATGTCTACATCTCAGCCTATGTTTTCTCGTGAGTGCAAATTTTGAAAAACTACCCAACATCCTTCACAGAGTTGTTTTAAGGATTAAAACAAGAGTTAAATGAGTCAGTGTATATAAGAGTTAAACGAGTTAGTGTATATAAAGCATACAGGTCAGTGGCCCATGCATAATTTAGGTCTCAGTGTATACTAGATATTTTTACAATCATTGTCAGAGGCAGTAACATCACAAGTATTTGTCATTAACAAATGGCAACATTTTAGTAGAGGGAGATTGGAGATAATCATATTGGTTTTATAGATGAGGAAAAGGGAGCTCAGGAAAGTTGAAAAGATGTGTTCAAGGATGCATATACCTCTAGTGAAAGATGGCACTGAGGCCCAAACACTTCTTAGTTCAGTCTACTTCCTACCACCCCTTATTAGGTTAGGGTCTGTGCCTTCACAAGTAGGTTAACCAAAAATATAATTTGAGTTGAAAATTATATATGTCTTACAGACAATAACATTGCAGATGTTCTCCTTTATTAATATATTTGCTAAAGGTCGGAAGTTTCCTCTTTACAGATGTTAGTTCAAATTTAGCATGAACTGGTATGGGTGGGTGGGTGAGTGTGTGTGCGCGTCAGATAATACTCATAATATGAAACATATATGTTCAGATAATATTTACTAGTTACTCTGTAGCAGTTGCAGACCACCCAATATTCAATGGGAAACAAAACACCAATATTCCATAAGCTACTTTATTGATATAGCTTATTTTATAATTTTCTTTGTGATTTATTAGGTGAATTAAACACATAACTTAAGAAGAGATTTTCTTGTTTTGTAAGTTTATGATGAATGTTAGACCTCAGGGTGAAGTTATTGAACATTAGCACATATGCACACAAAACACTGTGATAACATCACAGAATATTTAATGATACTTGAGTTTCACATAAAATATTTTCACCTGCAAAGCCCAGAGCATTTCATAAATATGAATGCTGTTAATCAAAGATTTAAATAAATAGATGAATTTCATATTGTACCCTGAAGATAAGTAGCTTTAGATTGTTATTGAATTTATGTCGTCTATTTTAGGAGTTAGGTGGAGGTGATAAAACTGAGCCTAGATTTTATCATCATTTATAATAAGTGGTTCCAAATAAAACATTTTAGAATGTTACCAGAAATAAAGGGTTGCTAGATTATCATACTCTAGGTATGAAAAACAAGATAAAGATGGAAAATTAAATAAAACAAAATGAACAGTAAGTAAATATTGTTTAAAAGGTATAGAGAAATTAAGAAAAAAGGTGTAGTCAATTTATAAAACACACGTTTGTATTGTCTTATTTAAGCACACCATGGAAATCAATAGTTGTAGTTTCACTTGGAAGATATAGTTTATAATGATTCTTTAACTAGGAATTTCACCTTCTTCTTCCTTTTAATTTGTGTTATAATCCATTTTCCCCATTCTGAGCTCCTCTAGCTCTAAAATTCATATGATGTTCTACAGTGGGACATTTTGCTTAGTAAAATCATTGGGGCCTAATTTGCTAAAAAGATTCGTACTGTATGGTTTAAGAAATTCTTAGTGAGTACCTAACAATTACATGTTGCTGAGGTCACTGTTTTTGTTACTTTGTGATGGTGATGGTTTGGGTTTGCACAGAAAAGGAAGTGAAAGCAGCTCTCCACCAGCACACTTATGGGGTCACTTTCCTTATCTCTACCCTATTTTAATTAGACATCCTGAGTGTTCTTCACAGTTTTCAAAATGGGGACATTTCTGCACTTCAGCCAAAATATATGCATCACAGTTCATGTAGGGTACTGTTCATATCATACAGAAACTGCTTGGGCTTGAAGGCCTTTCGCAGTTCCAACACAGCCTCATTCCTTCCCAGCCTCCGAACGTCCCCAAACACTAAGCTGCTTCTCTTCCCCTGTAACCTATCTTTACCTTACCGTGACTTCCAACAAGGTTCCACCCAAGTTCCAGTTCTTTCACAAATCCTTTGCTAACTTCTCCAGTCACAACTGATTTATTATATTGTACTCCTAGAGCACTCTCTCGGCATCTCACAGTTGAGCAGTTATAGTTCAGTGTGGTTTTAGAAGGCTTGCTATTGTCTCAATTGTATTTTGTTTCTAAAAGAAAACTACCACGTGTTTCATTTTTGAAACCTACATGGTCCCTGGCATAGTGAGGAGGAAATAGATTAAATATCATAATAAATTTCTATTAACAAGTTAAGTATTGTGATCACATCTGTCTTAAGTTTGTTTTACACTTAAAATACCCATTTGTAATGAGGTTTCTTTCTGAGCAATCAATTATTAGAAATGACTTTCATACAGGTAAATTTTAATTTTATATATATATATATTTATCTGTATTTCACAAATTGTTTTTGTTGGAAAAGAATTCTACTCTGAGTGATAGAGTAAGTCAATTTCTCTAAAAGTAAAATAAAAGAAATAGAAGAAAAAAAAGAAAAAGAAATCAGGCTGTCCTGGTAAATATGAAGCATATACTTAACAACCAAAACAGTTTATTGGTTTGTGATTTTTTTTTAGATATAAATGCTCCCTCTTTTAATTTTTAGCCTATTATTAGTAATTAATACTCTGATAATGCTTTTTTACTATATAGTTTTTTTTACTTTGATATTTCCTCAAAGTCATATACATTTTCATCTTAGGAGTAAATAGAGAGCAATGCTCTTCAGCTATTGTTTAGTCATAATAAAATTATGTAGTTTCCAAAATAGGAAAAACTGATAACTTCAAGTAGGCCCCAGTTAATGATTTTGCTATCTTAAAATGGCAATTGCTTATAAAAACATTATACACCATTCCTGTGACATAAGAAAACTTCTCCAGAGAGGAAAACTGGGGATGGAATTTGGAATGTTGCTTGACTGTGTATTTATAACTGCTCTTGAAAAGAATACAGTAAAATGGTAATGTAGCAATTTCTAGCTTATGTTCACAAGCAGAGAGAGCCCAATCCTGCCAGTCAAATCAAGAGTGTTCTCTATTTCCTTGGGAATTGATGTCTTTAGTTAATACATTCAAGCATTAAAAAAATAGGCTATGTTCTGAATTAAGTATGGAAAATACGTTTCTGTCCAGGAAATTAGCTGAGATGAAATTATTTTATCTGAGGAAACAGTACAGTAAAATTTCTTTCCTTTTGGTGTAATTTTAAAGTGTTCTTTCTATTTTAAACTCAGGCAAAAAATTCATTTTATAAATTGGGTGATGGAACTACTTTAGTAGAGAGTTAATAAATGTTAAATTAGCCTAGGGCAGTATCTATAGAAAGTTAAAAAAAAAAAAAAATCCTGGTATGTTTACTTAGAAATTTCTGATCTGTCTATTCATAATTAAACTTCTTAGCTTTCTTATTTTTATCTACAGTTAACATCCTTCCACCATTCCCCCTGGTAGCTCGACTTTGATTAAACAATGTTTTAGGCCAGGCATGGTAGAAAAAATAGGCCAGGTGTGGTGGCATGCGCCTGTAGTCCCAGCTACTTGGGAGGCTGAGG
>NW_012115988.1:539128-605098 GCF_000951035.1 Colobus angolensis palliatus
GAGAGAGAGAGAGAGAGGGAGGGAGGAAGGGAGGGAAGGAAGGAAGGAAAGAAAGAAATGTTGTAACTTTATGTTTTTAAGTAATTCTTAACCCACAGACAATTAAGAATTTTCATACCCAAAAGAGACCTGAAGTAACGTTGCGAAATGGTAATTTTTTTCTGTTAAAAGGACCAAATAAAAAAAAGGAAAAACAGTTTGACTTCAACTTGTGCTCAAATGAATTCAATGAGAGAGGGAGTTTCAGTTTAAAATGAGAATTCATTATTGAATAAAGTATAAAAATAAGATGATTTAGAAAGTTACAAAAACTCTTCATGTACCTCTTTCCATTCTGTGTCCTTTGATTTTATGACAACTTTCTCACAATATCCTTAATCCTGAAAAAAGAGGTTAGTGGTAAAATATAGGGGAAAACATTTTACTGCAAAGTGATTCCTCATAACTCTAATTCAGCTTCATGCTGTGTCAGGTCTTCTAGGAGTTTTTATTAAGCAACCTAGTTGCAATAAAAAATGTAGTACCACTTGAAAATACCAGTTATGTGAGTGTATGTATATTTTAATAAAAATAGACTTGGCATTTGCTTGATTTGCCTTTTTTTTCTTTTAAGAAGAGAGAAATACGTAAGGAAGTATCATCTATACATGGAATTTTAGGTGAGGATAAAAGAAAAACGAAATGAATGTCCTGTTCTTAGTAACTTTGCATACAATAAGATCTCTTTATGAGTTCTCATTATGAGTTAATGTTCATGATTTTGAAACAAGTTTTCCCTTCTTCTCTGTCTTCACTTATCCCCAGGCTCCATCTTCTGTGAAACAATTGAGATTTCAATCCCAAACTCCCAATCCTGGTCCGGGATATGTAACTTAATTCCAAGTGTAGCCTGAGCCTGGTTTCATTAGAACCAACATATGCCTTGTCCTCCTGCTAAATAAAGAAAACCTTCTGATGCCAGCTCCTGAAAGATAGCAGTGAGATTTGGTTCAGATTACATTGTTTCTCTCTTCCAAATTATCCTGCATTTCTGTCTCCATTTTTCTTAAGCCCACTGCTTCCACAGGACTTTCTCCCCCTTTATCACTGGCTCCTTCTAACTCCTGTGTCACTCCTGAGGTGCCAAATAATGGTGCAGAGGGTGATCAGAAATGGAGCTGTTGCTTCAGCTAGGGTTTTTCTACCACCATAGTCTGCTATGGTATAAGACATCCTATTGTCTATATTGTAAATTATTTTCTCTATATGATAGAATACTTTGCAGTGAATAAGAATTTAGGGTAGATCTGTTGGTCTGAAATGGAAGATGTAAATAATCTGAGTAAAATAGATTCATTTCCTATACTGTACCACTCTATTTAAAGCCTACATATATATAAATACATAATAGGTACATTTATGTATATATACATATGTGGATGGATATATGTATATATAGGCTTATTCCATCACCAAATATATGTGTCAGAGAAATAAGTTTGGACGAGTACATATGAAACAGGCTATCGGTGATTATCCCTGGAGAAGAATAGAGGTAGAAGTAGCAGCAAAGTTCTAACTTGAATCTTATCGAATGGCTTAGGTCATATGCCTGTCCCTGAGCCACTCACTGTGGCCAGAGAGTTAGAATGCTCTTATTAGGTAGGCCCTCCTTAATCCAGGGGTGGAGTCAATTCTACTTAAACCGCATGGACTAACAACTAGAGAAGGGTGGCTGCATGAAGAAAAACCAGGATGCTGTTTCCAGAAGGGGTACTAGATACCAGGCAGTAAATATAGCACATGTCCAGGATAATACTCTCTAGGATGTCTTCATTTGTTTACAATATTTGCATAACACTTTACTGTATATAATAGCTCTAATTACTATAGCTTAAAAATTGAACAAAAAATACACAGACTATTTCAATTTTAATTGAATTGCTATAGACACAGAACTAATACCTATGCCAAAGTATGTAAGGATAAAAACAAAAAAAAAGCATGTAAGGATAAAAACAAAAGAAAAAAAAGAAAAGGGAAAGTTGTTTGTACACTTACCTTCACCTGTTACAGCTGCTTTGATGAATAAGCCCAGAATGCTATTTCTAATAAATTGCCACCCCTTATATTTGTTTATGAATATATGACCCTTTATCACATTTCTCACCAGGCTAATGCTTGACATTAAGGCCTTTATAGATTTGATGTTTTGGATTTTCTGTGATATCTTCTTTATTAGTCACTAAAGTCATTCTAGAATTGGCAATTTTTAAACATTTATTAAGCCTTGTGCTTTTGGATTGTATGAGAAAAATATTTTACAGTATTGTAAAAATAGAGAAGGATTGCTAAAAAGCAATAATATTTATTTTTTTTCTTAAGAAAAATGACTGTCAAGCCAATAAAAAAAAAGCTGATAAGTTTCACTGGTTTCATTACCCGAGTACATGTCAAACAAATCAAAAATATGCAAGTATAGGGTTTGGTATCAGAAACCAGAGCCTGGGGAATCTTTCAGTCACCGCAGCCTTCATCTGTCCCCCATATCCTCAACACGACCTCTCCTGTCACCCCAGGGTAGGTACACAGGGTTCTATGTTCCTGGCCTGATAGAAATGGAAGTGGTTTCAGCTTTACCCATCTCAGCACATTTTCAGGGAAACAAACTTTTTATGATGTTGAGTCATGGCACCCATAATTGAAGTTTCAAAGATTTAGTTATATTAATTGGAAGAAAACCGTATATTCGAGGTTTAAATAACATATCAGTACAAACTACTAGACAAATTCAGGTATTGTTCATTATAATTAATCACTTTCAAACTGAATTAGGCAATGGGCTCTTTCTCCCCAAGCTTCAAACTCTGCCATTGAGGATATTTGAGACTCATTAATCCCATTTATGCCTAGTGTTCCATTACTGGAATGCTAAGCATGTGGGAGTTATTTATATCCTACTGGTCAAGGTCTGATGGCAAAAATTCAAAAAATTGCAACCTCAGGAATAAATGGGTTAAGGTTCTTACCGTGACCAGAGTACTGACAAGCAGCTTAAACATTCATTCCCATGTCAGCAATTCCGCTCTTTTCTTCGGCTGTTTAATAACCGACATACCAGAAAGGGGTCTTATGTCCCCAGGATATTAAGATGTTCGGAGTGGGAAACATCATAGCTCCTCGAGCAACACACGCTACGTGATGATGACTGTTTCTGCAGTGACTTAGAGCTGAATTTTTCTCACTGAAGAATTTGAAACGTTAAGAGTCTTTTTACTCAATGGGCCAGAAATGGTATCAGCAGCCATATGTGAATTCTCTTACAGTCCTTTTTAGCTGAATATTGATAAGTGAATTAAATGCAGCCGTTGTAATATTTTACCAAGTTAAATGAAAGCAAGCAAGTGAGAAGAAAGAAATTAAGAGGACTAAACAAGGGATAAGCAAAACATTTCCAGCTGAGAGTTGGGAACGAGATGGAAGCTGGCAAGGCAGAATAGTGAGGACACCGGCTCCAGATGGCAGGCATTTAGGAAGGAAGCCTTTACACCAGCCACCAACCTCTTAGAGTTGGCGTTGGTGTGCTTTGTCTTTCGTTTTTTTCATAATGCAAAGCTACTGCTGTTTCCAAAGTGTATGTAAAGCTTATGGAACTGAAGAATGGGGGAAAGGGTGAGCAGTGGCAAAGAGGAGTAAATTTTATTTTATATTTTTAGATTATTTGGGGTTTAATGTCATTGGATAGCAGGGCTTCAGCATATATTTTGCCTAATGAATTGCTTTGTTGTTTAAAACTCATAAAGTATCCAACTGATGAAACAGATAGTTGCCCTATTAGAGAAATGTAGTAATTGTTTCTTTTAGGTTTTGAAGAACTTCATTTTAACACTACTTTCTAGGAGATATGAGAAAACATAAATTATTATATTTATCTAGTTCATAATTTATTTTACATAAAATAATATTACGTTTTGGTCTGACCCATTTGTTATTAATGAAGTATGTAACATAATCTTTTAGGTAATTTTTCTTTATGAAGATAATACAATATATGTTTATTTAGGACAAATCTGGATTGGCACTTGACCAAAAAAAGTTAAAGCAAGTTATCCATAAATACTAGTCATAAGCTTTTTCATAATCTTATTCATAATTAGAACTAAAAAGGCTAATATTTTGGTCTTCTTTCTTGCTATATATGAAATAATGTATATATGTTGATAGGCATGACAGGTATTTTGTTTGTTACTACTGCAATCTAATGTCTAAGGTATTGTAGTGCACATTTTTGTAACATGATTTGTTTTTAGTATTAATATCTTAGTCTTCTTCCGTGAACTAAATACATTATTATTTATTACCTACTGAATATTAACAGACCAAATCCCTTCATTGATATGACTTTACTCTCTGCCGGTCCACCAACCAGGCTCTTATTTGATGTTTTTTTTTCTGCCAGTATAGAAAAATGATGTGAAGTTGAAAATGGTAATTGAGCTTCACTGTGCATTTTTATTTGGAAAAGGTGACAGGGCATTGGGTTGCCACACTAAGGAGGAAGAATGAAGGTTAATGGTGATTTTCATAGTAACTCCTATAGGAAGGGTGATTTTAGCTTTATCCATTTCAGCATATTTTCAAGGAAACCTAAACTTTTTATGATGTCGAGGATTATGAATCATGACACCCATAACTGAAATTTCAGAGAGATTTAATTATATTGTTGCTTTGAAGAAAACCACATAGAACCATATTTAGGTACAATTTCAAAATCATTTCATCCAGTTTTCACGTCTCTATTTCCTTTAAACTATCTGGTAAACATCCAGAGATTCTGAATGCTTCCCTCTGATAGATGCAGAGAGCATTTAAGCTAACACTCAGCTGTTTGTTTATTATGTTTCCAAACTTTTTCCAGTTTCTGTTTAGTATTCAGTGAAATGGTGTAAAGAAAACCATCTGCACTGCAGCTGCAAAGGGATTACCTTCAGTTCTTCTTTTCAAAAAGAAGCCAAATGCCCTCTGTGCACAGCCCTGGACAGTTGCTTGGATCTTGTGCCATATGTTTTATACAGTACTCCTGGAGCTAAGTCAATTAATAGCTCAGAAGATACAATTAGTCTTTTAGTGACTGCATTCATTCATAAAGGGCTGCCCAAAATAAAGAAACTCTTGATTCCCTTCTCCTTTTATAATTGCAGACTGAAGATTTGAAATGTTGGATGACAGCAGATGTACTGAGATTGTTAGCCCACGGTGGCTGCTCTGCTTTATACAGCCTACTACCACCAAGACAAATTCCTAGGTGTGGGCTAGGGTATTGGCACAAAATAAAAATGAAGTTATCCTCAACAGAATGCATTTAAGTTGAATTTTACAGTCCTTAGCATGTCTTGAGATAGTTTTTGTCTTTATTTGAATACGTATTTTAAGCAGACACTGAGTATTGAAATGTAATTATTGAAATGTGTTGAAATGTAATTACTAAATGTAATTATTAAAGTGAAAAACTATTGTTTTTCCATGTACTTTCCTTCCTTGGCAATCTTTTCTTAAGGTAAAATTTTATTAAGACTTTGAGAATATTTTAGCAAACTCACTGGTAACTTTTTCTTACAAACCTTCAGGCTGCCTGTAGCTCTAGAAACCATTGTAATCATAACACACAGATATTAAGCCAAGGCCTGTCGTCAACTAGGGCAAAAGTTATACTGATTTCTTCTGACTTATATCTGGTTCAAGGGACAGTCCAAGAGTCAGTGGTTTAGCTGGGGGCCAGTTTTTGTGAGGAGGACAGGATTTGCATACAGAATTGAAAATTTTCTATTTCCTTGGTAGAATGCCTTAAGTAACTATAACATTACTGAAGTTGTATTGAAAAGAATAGATTTAAAGACTTCTATACAAAAAATTGTATTCGTTTTCTTCAAACCTGTTTGTACACAATTATATATGTCTTCACGTATATATGTTTAAATGCTTTTTAAAAATTAATGCTTTGGGAATATCAGTTGCTTTCATAAGAGTCTTAAGTAATTTATCTCAAATTATCAAATATCTATTTGGTTAAAATTAGACTTTGTGTTTGGGTAACTAGAGAAAAGGTACAAACAAAGGGAAGTGATTAGGAAGAGGGGTGATTTGTCACTTATTCAGGTTGGAGATGGATACAAGCACAATGAGGTTTCTTGTTTGTGTTTTTTAACACACATCAGAAAATTCAGACACACTTTCACCCTAGGTTTTTTAATGGCCAAAGAAATGTCCTCCTGGGTTGAGAATAAGAATGAAGATACTGTATTTGACAGAAAGGAGCTAACTCTATCAGCTTTAAAAAGGGGTAGAATCCATAAGGACTAGAAGAATAGGCTTGAAGAATAAAGCTTCCCACAGAGGAGAAACCAGAGTAAGCACATACAAGGAATGAAGAAAATTAGAGCATATTAGGTTTTAACCTACCTTCTAGTAAGATTTTAAAACTAAGAGCCAGAATAAGTCTCCTAAACAGTGACCAAGAAATGATACAGAGATGGGGACTGACTACTTGAGCATAGATTGGTCATTATGGTCCAACATCCATGAATAATCAGAACAGACATATACAAAGGTAATATTGAAGGATTTACACCTGTCCCGAAACATATTAAACCTTCTCCTCAAACCACAATTGAGTCATTTGGCTATTTCATCCTAAGGAAATATTTAACTGTTTTTCAAATGCTTTTTACTTTCTAAGACTCCTTTGTACTTTCTGACATGATTAAGATTTTTCTCATCTTTCATATCACCTTTTCTGACTCTGCCAGAAAATTTCAAAGGGGAATTAAAAAAAAGAAAGCATTTGAATTGGATCATATTTCTAAATTGAAAAGTTGACCAGAAATTTGGCAGCCATAGATCTGAGCACAGAAATATTTTATCATTTAAATTGCTGTTTTAGTGTGCAGTATCCCTTTAATTGGTTTCATTTATTTGAGACCAGCTATTTTTTGTTTTTTGTGGGGATTTTTCCCTTTGAAGATTGTTAAGAATTCTCATGCTTAACACCTAGGAAAGAAGATTATCCGTTAAAGTGCACAGATAACAGGGAATAAGGTATGAAATACTTTTGAAAATATGGATAAATCCTCTCAAATAATCAGTTTAATGCTATCTTGGATCCATAGCATATCTTCCTTCAATAGCCCTTACTTTATTTTAATACATTTTATCATGTTAATCTATTAATGTTTCCATGAGTTAAATGGATGCCAAATAATATCTGCATTGAACATATTGAAAAATTATGGTACAATGAAGTCTAAAGTGAGTCACCCAAAATTATGCAGAAAAGAACTTAAGAGCCAGAACATGAACCACCTTGCTTGGACTTCCACTGACATTTGAGCTCGTTGCTTTAAACACATTCTATAAATAGGCTTTATACTGATTTTTCTAGTAATTTCATGGATTTAGCTATCCATCTTATTACCCACCAGGTTCCCTCTGTGACCAGTAACAAGGATTCCTAATTAAGAGTGCGGTCTTTGGCCTAAGGATGGAACAAAGATAACTGGTCCGCTTATTGATTTATTGAATTAATGGCTTCCCCCACTTTAGCAAGGGTTGGTCTAACTAGAGGAGTTAACTCTTCACTACAAATAGATTAGATAATGCCAAATATACATACACACAAAAATATACTTTTTGATTGTTCTACCTTGTGTAAATTGTGTGCTCGGGGTATAGCATTATACCACGTCATTGGGTTTTAGAAAAGTTTCAAAATATCTCTAAAACACAATTATGCAAAGTAAAGGCCACGTATAAGACAAGTCAAAATTGTAAGGCCAATGTTACTCCATTGTTAGAAGAAGATTTACTGTGTTTATTTGGCTGTGATAGAATACAATTTTATAATTCTATTGCATTTTTCTTAATAGACCTGAGAGTTTATATTTTTTCCTTGACACAATTGCTCATAAATCTTGAATTTAATCAGTTAGTGTAATAGCAAAATTTTAATTATAGGATCATAGAATTTGTTAATGTTATTTAAAAGATGACTTAATGGTGGTTTGTTTTTAAGAAGATTTCACGTATTTAAAGATAGGTGTAAATCTTTCAATTCTCTTTTAGTATATATATGTTCTGATTATGCATGGATGTTGGACCATAAAAGAGATTGTATTATTCGTTCATTCTACAGCTTTACTCCATGCCTATTTTGTTCCAGGAATTTTTTCTAGGTTCTATGAATTTAACAATAAATAAGTCATAATTCATTACCCTCCTGGAGCTTACCTTCTAGCACTGACTTGTACTGTGGAACAATAGTTACCATTTTCGGACTGGTAAAGTTTGTTCTTAAAAATTTAAGTTTCTATTAAATGTTAATTTATGTTATATCAGTAATAGATGAAACACTTCTAGAGCACCTTTATTTATTCAGTAGGACTTTTGAGTCACTCATCTACCTTTTAAAACTGGTGTGACTTCTTTGTACTTTGTTCAAGATTAGGAAATAATTCAATGTAGCATCTATGGTAATATTAAAGTCAGTTTTTTCCAGGCAATTCAGTATCGTGAAGGACATCAGTGATGATTTTATTTCCTTATTTAATTTCAGGAGTTTTCCTGTAACCTAGCTGGCTATAAATGTTTAAGCTAATGTAAAGCAGCTGAAACAAAAATGTTGGAGATTTGTTTCTCTCTTACCTAACATTCTGGCCTAGACTGCAGGATAGCTCTGAACCTTTAGATCATTCAGAGACCCAAGTTCCTTACATGTTTTTCTTCCATCTTCTAAGTAGTCCTCATCTGCATGGCTGAAGCTGGATTGCTGCTACTTTGGCATTCCAGTCCCATCAGGGAGTGGGTTTGGGAGGAAGCCCAAGGAAAGCTGATTGTCTTTAAGTTGAAAATAACTAGAAATTGCACTCCTTACTTTTTGCACATCCCATTGACCCAAACTTAGGTGTCCACCTCATACTGCAAGGAAGTCTCGGAAATGTAATCCCTAGTTGAGCTGCTATGTGCCCACGAAGACTAGGAGAATGCTTTGAGGGGACAGCTAGTAGTGTGCCACAGGACTCGGTGTGCATTACAAACCAGAGTTCTAGAACACCCTACCTTCTGATTGTTTTAGTCAATCCCACAAGTGATAGGTGAATCACTACTCTTTTAGACTCCAAAGACTTCCATGTAATAAGGTTTTGCTTCAGGGACACAGAACAGCCTACAGACAAAAGAACATTATGATATGAACTTTTGCCATGCAAATATTTGGTGTATAGGAGGTTCTTTTAGGAATGCCACACAGAATTTTTCATCTGGAAATAGTAATTGGCATGAAAGAAGGATCTAGCATTTAAAATAAATACTGTATTTCTAACAGCAAGATCAGAAACACAGTGTTTACCACCCAAGTCCTGGGTGTTTAGAGATGATAATAAACAAGGAGGGCATCCCCTATTTCATTTGTTTTTAGAGAGCTTACATGTGGTTTTAAAGCAGTACAATTAAGAAGTTAGGTGTAGAGTATTGGCAAACAAGGCTTTTTGCATTTCCTTAATTTACTCACTGATCATAAACTCATGCTCATCTTTCAAGTACCCATTTTACCAGTTGTTCTTAAACTTCAGCTTAAATCATAATCGCCAGGAAGACTAGGTAAACAGATTCCTGCATGGCCCCACCCCCAGACTTTGTAATTCACTAGGTCTTATGTGGGGCAAGATAATTTGCTTGTCTAACAAGTGCCAAGGTGTTGAGATAATGATGGTTCCAGGACCATACTTTGAAAACTACTGGTAACTCCGACTCCCCAGGTGTTCCTTCAAGGAATGACTTCTCCCAATTGCTGGGAGTGCTCCCAGAGGATAGCCTGTCAGCCCATCAGGACTTGCGCTTGGCTACAGGGAGCTGCCTGGTCCAAGGTCACTCCTATTTCTGGAGCTCCCTCCATCCAATGACTAACCACAGCAGAGATAGGAAGACCCAACACAAGATACTCTTCCAGCCCCTTTCAGTGCCAGAGCTCCTAGTGGTGTCAACTGACTTCCCTCTCCACCTCATTCTACTTTCTCTTTCTCCCTGTGCACACATTGATCCCAAGGGTACTCTCTATAAACATCTTAAACACTAAATTCTGTTTCAGAGTCTGCCTTTCCAGAGACCCCATACTGAAACAGTAATGATTCCACACTCTGTCTGTGGCGGATCAAATTGAGTCCAGGTTCTGCAGTTTGATGATATTCAAAGTGGACATCAACAGGCTGTCTCTAAGCTCTGCAGCTTGTACCTCATAGCTGCTTTCTAACTCTCTCTTCTTTGGTCTATCTGATCCTCACCATCCCCTACACAGCTCCTACTATTCATTCCTATCTCAGAGATTATGTCCAATTTGTTCCCACTACCTAATATGCCCCTCCATTACTGCCCTTTTTACCTGTCCTAATCCTATACATCCTTCAAGGCTCAGACACAAACTCATCTATTTCAGTAGGCATTCTCCATATAACCACTATGGAGCTGATCTGGACAGACTTCTAGTAATTGTGTTGATAATCTCGACTTCTTTTACGTGTTTCTATTATAACATCAAGTGGTATTGAAAATGGCCATTTACTTGTGTTTATCCTTCCAGACTGTGAGCTCCCTGAGGGCAGGGACCACACTTAGAGTTATCCTTAAACAGATAACTGGCCCAGAAATAAGTACTGAACCATTGCACTGATGTACCCATAGTGCCTTGTAATTTCTCCACCAGCCTTTGATATGTATCTTGCTTCATCCTCTGTACAAGTTCCTCAGGTTCAGGACTTTGTTTTTTGGCTCTCTTATATTCTCATGGTTCTTAGAGTTGTGCTTTAAAGAGAGCAGATGTTCAATAAATACTCACTGAATGAAAAAACCTATTACAGTTAATGGTTTTTATGGCCCATAACAAGGAACACACTAATAATGTATATTCTGAATAGAAGACCATATCTTATGATTTTATTATATATTTCTCAATATTTGAATGCTTATATTTCCTAAAAACATGAGTTCTTCATAGTCTCAGTATTTTATAGTGCATTTATAAATAAAATTGCAAAATAATAATGGTATAGGATATTAATTTGAAGTAAACTAAAAAATGCCACCTAACAATATGGGGGAGAATATAATAAAAAAAGAATATAGAGCTGTACTTACCAACACACACACACACACATGCACATACACACTATCTTTAAAAGAAGAAATCCTTTTAAAATATAATCCATACCACCAGGTTAACCTCAGGACCTCTGATTTCATGAAAATTCAGAAGAGAATTTTTAATCATGTAAACTTCCTTTTAATCGTCATATTTTCTATTTCTGCTAGGCTAGACCAAGGAGTCTTATCTATATTCAAAGATGACCAAGATCAATGACTTGGATTTAGTTAAAATTTGCTTCTATTCTGGTTGTTCATAACACAGCAAAGAATATATGTTGTAAAGAGTACAGGTGTATGCTCTGAGCTCCATGTATTTCACAGAGACATATCTAAGGTTTGTCAATCTTTGCTGTCATATGGAATGAGATATCTCTGTTAAGTAGGAGGATCCTAAAACTGTGGGTTTGCTGCCTCTCCCACCACCTACCTCCCATAGCTGTCAGCACAGAGGTGGGCATACAAGGCAATAATCCTACAACTCAGCAAGCCATGTCACCCAGCCCAATATCTGTTTCCCCGTGTTCCAGACCTCAACAATTCTGTTGTGCCAGCAGTGGGAATTCATCCCTTATCAGTGCCTGTGTACAGGACCTCAGTATTTTCCATTTATGTCCCTGTTAGGACTCTCTCTGTGAATGACTAACCATGATCTACTTCCTTTTTCAGTATCAGAGGGTTCACAACTGAAATGATTGAAGAGTGAAGTTGATCTCACATTCTTAAACCTATCAATTCCCAATTCTAGCTAAAATTGTAACAGCATAAATAGGAATGTCAATGCTTCTCTTACCCATCTTTTAGGATATGATTATATGGCATCACTGTTTATAGTTTTCTGGCAATCCTTATTGTTCAGAGTCTCAGTCACCTGAGTTAGTTCTCATAAGAACAATGACCAAAGAAAAGTATAAGTCAAGCACATATTTGGAAAATCTAGTTTCAAGACAGAGGTCTAGAGAGCATACTTTTGTTTTTAATATGGGAAGTTCAAATAAAATTTAGACAAGCAGTATATAGGAAGGCTCAATTTGAGCAAAATATTAGATTCAAACAGCAACATGCCCCTAAAGGGGCAACCACAGCAGCTAAGTAAATAACAGACAGCAGGTGCAGGCTCTATATTAGAGTATATGAGTAGTTTTGGCTTTCCAGTCAGACCTAGAAATCTGGTGGAAACTGAGGCGTAGAAACATTTTCAACTATGTACAGCAGTCATGAGTTAAAAACAGTCACAGATGAGATTGTGCTGCCATCCATGTATAAAAATGAATCTACTGAACCGTGGACGGTAAGTCATGTGGTTTGGTTTGTTTGATTTGATTAGGGTTTTGTTTTGTTTTGTTTTTAGTGCCTGATCCACATTTCTGATGAAGGTACCCATTGTGAACAGTGGCCCACATTTATGAGGTATCTGACTAAGGCTTGTGGAATAGAGTAGACTCACCTTGGGGCCACTTCTTCATCCTACATTATTGGCACCTGCCCTTACCAAATGTACCCTGTAAAGAAGTTATGATTGTCTATTAGATATCTGGGTATATGAAACTTAAAATAGTAACATGGATAGGGTAAAATGATGCTGACCTGTCACTGTTTCCAAGAAAATGTACAAATGTCCTTTGCCACAATGAATAAAAATGCTGTGATATTATATTTGTAAAACCATCATCTTAAGGAAAATTTGTTATAAGGAAAAACTGGTGTGTCTATATCCATATATTTTCATCCAAATCAGCACATGCACTTTTTGCGAAGAAGCTAGGATTCCTTCTTTTTATAACTTCTCAAAGAGTTGATAGGTGTGCACATAAGGGAAGCACTTCATGACTGTTCATTGATTTGATCCTTTTGTTGTTTAATGTGTATCTGTGTATTTTCTGGTTTTGTTCTCTTTTCTTGGCCATTCAAAAATTATCTGCAGATTCATGTAAAACCCTGAAAATTAGCTTACAACAGAAGACATACATCATTAAATCAGATGGACATGCCATTCAGCTTTGGGTGGGAGGGGAACTTGATAATTTGTTCTCTGTATTGTCATTCAGTCTCCCAGTACTTCTAATACTCCAATTGTTGTATGTATTCCTGCAGGCTTCCCACTTGATACTTTCTGACACTTCCTAATGATCTTCTCTATTAGTTAAATTTTTTTTTATAGAATCTACGGCCACAACAAACTAGAAATTTATAAATAAAAAAGAGATTTTAAAAAGCTATCAGTTCTTCTTTCAAGTACATGAATTCTGTTTGAACAGATATGACTTTGAAATAATGAAGAAAAGATTAATAAATATTTTACACATGCATTTAATATTTTAGCAAATCTTTAAGGTCAATTTTGTGTTAAAATTTATGGTACCACTTCAGGGAACATTTATGGAAATGAATTTCAGAATTCACCCTCATTGTCATGGAATGATTTACAGTAGAGTTGGACAGGTCTACATCACTGCAGAGCTAGTTATGTTAGAGACTCTATGGGTGAACTGAAGCAAAGCCTCAACCAGTGGAACTAGTAATTCAGACACAGCCATCAATATTGCCAGTGAATCACCCATCTCCTTGGCCTAGGCTGTCTTGACTTTGCCTGAAAAGGCTACCACTGAACATTTTCCATCTTTATTTGAGAAATAAAATGACTAGCTATAAATAAAAATGATAAATTGTCATCTTTGATCTTTTCTTCCAGAAATTATATACTGTAATTCCTCGAGTAAATTTGACTCCAGTATGTTTCCCTTTCCTAAGTATTTGGGCAAACATGTATTAAATGCAAAGGATGTGGTAATCCATACATTACATGACATGCTTCCAAAAACAAATTCAATGATACAAAATAGAAGATAATTTTATCCTCTTTCTTTTAAAAATAACTTTACAATCTAAATTCATTTTATAATATACTCAGCAAATTAGTCTACAAATACGTCCTGACATGAGTTTCAGAAAAAAGCACATCATTCATTTAATTTTTCTTCAATTTGAAGTTCCCTTTCACTAGCTTTTTGTGAAAGAGTAACCCTTTCAAAAACTGGTTTTAGCACCCTCAAATTTAGTTATTCAGTTTTTAATTCTAAGCTTGTAGATATACATGTGGTAAGCATGCAGTTAGCAAGCAGAGGAGTCCGTACTCTGGGCATTCTTTGTAAAGACCTCAATGTTAAATTGACTACTACCCAGCTCAGGCCAATAATATCAAAGGGAGATAACTGGTATTTGAGATTGGCAGTGTTCACTTATTCCTTTACATGTTTTTCAAAATTTATTTATAATTCAGTAAATCACTAGAAAACAACAAGCTTAACTGACATAAAATGCCTTATTTGAGTCACAGATTATTATCATTGTTTCAGCTTTTATCAAAAGTCAGCAAAAGACCACATGAAAAGCCTTTCTATATTATCTGCAGGAGACTATTGATGTCACTGCTCATTAATCACAGAGTTCCTTATAGATAAATTTTTTATATGTATGTTTCTACATGTAAATTTCTCTTTTACTTCCGGGTAAAAAACATCTGTTTGTGGAGATGTTTCCCTTTAATCAGATAATAAGAACTGAAAAAGTAATTGCTTCTTTTTTTCCTGCACTAGTAGAAAACTCAGAAATAAATATAATATTCTATTGAAGTCATCATCTTTCCTCAGATCTTAGTATTCCTCTCCACCCCCGGTTTCTTCCTATTTGACTTTAAATTTATTTTTCTAGCATTAATCTCAATTTTCTATTACAAATTGGTATAGCGTTTTTCTAGAAATAGAATGAATATAAGTTACTAATATAAATGCCAAAAGTTGGAGATTCTCTCCTTCGTTCATTTATTCAAACATTCATTCATCTAAGTTTATCTCTTTAAAAATATTAGTTGATGATCTCCTATGAGTCAGGGTGTGTACTGGGCACTGTGGATATAATTGTGAATGAGGTATATTCTCTTCCTTCAAAAAGCTTCCCTTTTGATTTCTTCTTTGCACCTTTCATGATGCCAAGCACATAATAAATGTTCCTCAGAAGTGTCTTGTGTGATTGCCTCTTCTCTTAGTTGATTATTTTTGCGACTTCATTTATTTGAATGTTTTGAAATAAGATGAATTTTATCTGTTTGAATTAGTTAATCACAGTGTCTAAGCTTTAACATTTTGTGCTTTTCTTTTTTTCCTGTAGTTGTGTCCTAGTGTGATTAGGATCAAAAAGAAGAAAATATTTTATATTTTGATAAATAAAAGTTATATATAAACTCAATGACCTCTATAAGATTCTTATGGCTTTGTGATTAATTGCACATCTCATACCTTTTCTTATACTTTGACATTTCTTTTGTGTTAATAACCATTGTTTGCCCTTCTGTCATTATGAGATAGAATAGTTATTCTTTAAATCCTTTGTCTACATCGTTTAATTTTTCATGGACAAAATGCAAGATCCATTTCAAAACAAATGATGTTAGGTTATTTATCACTTCTTGATGCTGACGTGACACTTTTTTTATACTGTCATGCACTGCAATCATTCATGTGTTTTCTTTCTGTTAGTAGATTTCAACTTTTAGGAGATCAGGGATTATTTTATAACTTTTCAACTCTCCTCTAGGAACTAGCAATGTCTTCCATATAGCAGGGAACCAATAAATAGCATGTGAATAAAGTAATCAGCTCCCAGTGAATAGTATAGGTATTTAGAATGGCAGATATTTTTATGCTAGTACCCAATGGGCTCACACTTACAAGCATGAACTTGCTGTGGCACAAGAGAAACATGTTGTTTAATTGCCTCTTCTCTTAGTTAATTATTTTTCAGGCTTCATTTAAATGTGTGTTTCAAAATAAGATGAATTTTATCTGCTGAATTGGTTAATTACATCAGAGAGAAGGGAAGATAATATTGAAAGCATGCTTTAATTCAACCTAAAATTTAAAACTTTTTCCATTAATAATTTATTCTTGAATAAAGGTGGATACTTAAAACCAATATTATTTCTCCCTCAAAGTTCCTCTACTACACATATGTTCTACTGTGTAATTTTGATGAGGAGTCAAATTGGGTGATATGTTTCACTCAGGATTTTTATGTCACTCAGACTTTCAGTTTGTGAAATAAGGTAATAATAATTTAAGTTTCATAGCAATTTTTTTTATTTTCTGAGACAGAAGTGAAGACAGAACCGTTGCTTCCTGAGAAAAAGGATCATGAAAGATCACCTTGCTCTTTACCTTTTAAATTGAGAATCAAAGCTCCATAGATCCTGCATTTTAGTACTTACATGGGAGGTGTTTACTCATAGGTAGTGAGGAAAATGAAACTGGCACTCTTCTTGGAAGTGGCGAGTTCTGATTTACTTTTTGCTGCCTTTGCTGTACAAACCAGAGGCTTACAATGAATTAACTCAGTACTTGCTGAGGTCCCAATAAGCAATAAATGACTGGCTAATGTAGGCAAAGGCATTTAGCTATACTTTGTATGCATTGTAAATGTGATATTTTCTGGAGTGTTATGCTA
The DNA here is from genome assembly GCF_000951035.1 of Colobus angolensis palliatus. Classification (NCBI taxonomy): domain Eukaryota; kingdom Metazoa; phylum Chordata; class Mammalia; order Primates; family Cercopithecidae; genus Colobus; species Colobus angolensis. The sequence goes on from NW_012115988.1 coordinate 555,794, forward strand.
ACACCTTGTAGATATCCTTGGTTAATTAACCAAATATTGAAAGAAGGAAGCCTGTCTTTCACCTGTGATCTTGCAGGTCTTGCTTTCTAGGTAAGCAGAGCTGTGGGTTGTAATACAAAGATTTTTGTCGGTATGTGAATTCTAAGTTCTTCCTTATCTAGCTTAAACTGTTTCCTCTTCCAAAAAGGAAAAACTATATTCCAGAAAAATAGTCTATGAAATAACATAATATAGTGTATATTTTTAGTGTTTGAAAGAAATTGAGATTGTCTTTTAAGTTACCATAGTATGATACTTGGTCCAATAATATTTCACTAGAGAGTTTTTGTTAGAAAATCTCTTTCTAAAAGCCAGAAACAAGGATTTTGAATAATGAAGACAAGAAAAGATAGTAAAATAGCATACCATTTTGAATTGTTGTGTCGGAAAGGACACTGGGTGAGAAAGCAGTAAGATAGAGTTCTATTTCTGCCTTGAACTCATTTCTTTACTTCTCTGCAGTGCTTTACCTCTCTGCAGCTTGGCATCCAGGTGGAGAACTGGATGAGTTCTAAGTCCATCTGTATTAGTTCGTTCCCGTGCTGCTAATAAAGACATGCCCAAGACTGGGTAATATATAAAGGAAAGAGGTTTAAATGACTCACAGTTTAGCATGGCTGGGGAGGCCTCAGGAAATTTACAGTCATGGTGGAAGGAGAAACAAACACATCCTTCTTCACATGGTGGCAGCAGGGAGAAATGCAGACTGAAGGGGGAAAGCTTCTGATAAAACCATCAGATTTCATGAGAACTCACTCACAATCACAAGAAGAGCATGAGGGTAACTACCCCCATGATTCAGTTACCTCCCACCAGATCCTTCCCACAACACATGGGGATTATGGGAACTACAATTCAAGATCAGATTTGGGTGGGGACAAAGCCAAGCCATATCACCATTTATCTCTGTCCTACTGCAAGGTAAGCATTGCTTTGTATAATGCTGTCCTTGAGGGTAAGAAAGTGGCCTTCTCCTTCTCTATATCCCAGAGCCTGGGATTTAGTAGCTGCTTTCTAAATGTTGATTGATTTCTATTCGGTTCCCAGATGTATGACCAAAATCTCGTGCAATTCCCTGGTTCAGTGTACAGGACATCAGCTCTGGGGTTAAAAAGCAGGATATGGACCTGAATCCTAGATTGACTGTGCATCCAGTGCCATCTTCTCTTTTCATCACAAATTTCATGTGTCTCTACATTTCTGGTTCAGCAGATGTTTCTTTATGGCTGCTATGCTTATGCTTGAGTTGGTTGTCAGGGCTGTTAAGTAAAAAGCACTGTCAGCACAGTATCTTGCCCTCAAGAGAGGATGTAACTTCAATTTTATGACAGTGTTTATTATTACTGATATAGGAAAGAAAGTCCCTTGCTTGTTTCTGGCCCACTTGCTCAATACTTTATATTTAAACCATGGTAGGATACTGATTTTTTTTTTAAATATACCAATCTTGCTGTAGACTTTTAATCATCACTAAGTAAGAGAATCTGTAATCATGTGACAAATACTGCGTCAACAGCTAGGAAAACCATACTAGTTTGGTTTGGTAGTGGCCAGAAAAGCAATGCTGGGGTGCAAATAGAAAGGAACTCAGCCATAATCTTAAAGCATATTTCATTTGGGGCTCCATCATAAAGTTTGCAATGTTTGTCTTCAGCATGTTCCAGCTACTTTTGTCCCTTTTCTTATTCTCTCTGTTTGGAAAGCACCTGGTGTCTTAAATCACCCTGACTGCCCAGAGTCTTCGCTGCATCTCCCCATCTGTTTCTCTCCATGTATCTGAACCAGAGGAAAGAGCAGTGAGCCAGAAGCCAAAGACTGGACCAGGCCCAATTGCTAACTAAATGTAAAACTGTGGGCAAGTCATTTAACTATTCTTTATCTTAGTTTCCCAGTGTGTGTGTGTATATATCTATTCATTATTTATTAATTCATTATTATTAATGAATATATGTATTCATTATTTATATTTAAAGAAGGAGTTGTAGCTAAAAGTTTCTTTTAACTCATATGTATGATTCTGTAGGGTCTTCATCTCATAATGAAAACATTCTTATACTTTCCTTATTTTCTTCTAAGTAAACCTGGAAACTTTCTTCCAAGGTGACAATAGCAATAGTCATATACTGTGGTAGAATCCCTAGGAGGCTGGGGATTTTGTTTTGTGATGGTGTTTTGTCTTGTTGGTTTTTTACAAGCTTAATATCCTAAATGTCTTAACTCAAAAATAGGAATATATGATGATCGCATTTAAGTACCATTTGAAAATAATGGAAGATATATTTTTTAAGGAATCTTCAATCAACACTAAAAAAAAAAAAACTGTCTCTATAGTTTTGCATATATCCAGAATGTCGTATAGTTGGAATCATACAGTAGATAGCCTTTTCAGATTGGCTTCCTTCACTTAGTAATATTAAGGTTTCTCTATGTCTTTCAATGGCTTGAAATTTCATTTCTTTTTAGTGCTGAGTAATGTTTCATTGTATGTATGTACCACAGTTTACTAAATCTATTCACCTGCTAAAAGACATCTTGGCTACTTTCATGTTTTAACAACTATAAATAAAGCTGCCATAAATAACTATGTGCTGGTTTTGGTGTGGACATAAGTTTTCAGTTCATTTGGGTAGATACCAAGGAGCACCATTGCTGGATTATATAGCAAGAGTATGTTTAGTTTTGAAAGAAACTGCCAAATTGTCTTCCAAAGTGGCCGTGCCATTTTGCATTTCTACCAGCAATGAAAGAAACTTCCTATTGCTTTACATCCTTTCCAGCATTTGGAGTTGTCAGCTTTTTGCTATTCCAATAGTTATGTCGTGGTAACTTGTTTTCATTTGCAATTCCCTGATGACATATCATGTTGGACACCTTTTCATATGCTTATTTGCCATCTGTATATGTGCATTTAAATTTTTTTATATAAGTTTTTTTATATTTAAGGTATAAAATGTGATGTTTTGATATGCATATACATAGTGAATGATAACTAATTAACATATCCATTTCCTTACATAGTAATTATTTTTAAGCATGTATGTGGTGAGAACACCTAAAATCTGCTCTCTTAGCAAATTTCCAGCATACAGCACTGGATTATTAACTGTATCATGCTATACATTGCATCTATAGACTTACTCATTCTATACAATTGCAGCTTTATACATTTTTGGCTGTTCTAAAGAAGATATAAGTTCTAAATTACTATGGCATTGTGCATTTTTGTTGATTTTTTTTTTAGTTAAAACTAATTTGAAAATTTTATTATTTTTATTTCGATAGGTTTTTGGGGATGAGATGCTGTTTGGTTACATGGATAACTTCTTTAAGTTGTTTTGTTTGTTTGTTTTATTTTTTTTGAGACAGAGTCTCGCTCTGTCACCCAGACTGGAGTATAGTGGTATGGTCTCAGGTCACCGTAACCTCCACCTCCTAGATTCAAGCCATTCTCATGCCTCAGCCTCCCAGGTAGCTGGGATTACAGGTACATGCCACCACACCAGGCTAATTTGGGGGGTTTTAGTAGAGACGGAGTTTCACCATGTTGGGCAGGCTGGTTTGTACCTCCCAACCTCAAGTGATCCACCCACTTTGGCCTCCCGAAGTGTGGGATTACAGGTGTGAACCATCACGCTCAGCTGGATAAGTTCTTCAGGGGTGATTTCTGGATACATTTTGACCAGTATCTCCCCATTCTCCCCAACTGCCCACCCTAGTAACCACCATTCTTCTCTCTGTTTCTATGTGTTCAACTTTTTTAGATTCCATGTGTAAGTGAGAGCATGCAGTCTCCTTTTTTCTGTGTCTGGCTTATTGCGTATAGCACAATGCCCCCCAGTTTTATCCATGTTGCAAGTGGCAGTACATTCTTTTTTAAGGCTGAATAATATTTCATTGTATGGTTGCCAGGGGCTAGGGGAGGAGGAGATGACTAGGTGGAGCACAGAGGATCTTTAAGGCACCAAAACTCCTCTGTGATGCTATAATAGTGGATACATGCCATTCATTGCATGTGTGTCAATAGAATGTACAACGTTAAGGGTGATCTTTTTTTTTTTTTTTGTAAACTGTGGGCTTTGGGAGATAATGATGTGTCAATGAAGGTTCATGGAAGAATAATCAATGTACCACCCCAGTGCAAGCAGCGTGCAAGACATTGTTAGTGGGAGAGAATGTACTGTGGGGGAGATTGAGGTATATGAGAATTCTCAGTGCTTTCTGTCCAATTCTACTGTGAACCCAAAGCTGCTCGAAAAAATAAAGTCCACTTAAAAATTTTTTTAAAGGCCAGAAAAGCCTGAGGTTTAGTCTCAGTGACTATCAAAAGGTCAACCAAGTGGCCGGGTCTGGAAAAAACTTACAGGGTTGATTTGATACAGATTTTAATTTCTAAACTAGTAGCTGAATAAGACTTAGAGAAGGGAAGAAAATGGTATCAGTTCAACAGCTATATGCCAGTTCTTTCACATTTGTTTCCATTTAATTCTAACCCTAGCAGGTAAGTATGTATAATCCCTTTTCATGTAAGAACACTAGATTCTGAGAAGTTAGTTTATTTGCTGAATTTGACAAACTAAGGGTAAAGGATGCAGGTTTCAAACCTGTCTGCCTCTCTCTGTGCCCAACAGCCACCAGCTACCTCCTTCATGTATATGAGGAATAATGAAAAAATGAAGTACACATAGATGGTTGGTAGAAATCCAGTTCTCTGACTGTAGATAAAAATAGTTCCCTTGCTCAACTTTGAAGGGCAAGATGGAAGAATATTTATTCTCAACTCCGTGTTCTCATAGAGGGAGATCATTTTTACTGTGCTCTCCAGAAGGGAAAAACATGTGAGGAAGACATGCCCCTGCTTGTCTCCACCTCATCATTTGCCCCTTCCAAGGCAGGAGGAGTGACTCTCTGATAGTTGAGTTTCAGAGAAGGAAATGATGGTGCCCAGATCATCCTGGCTCCTGTCTGCTGGACACATTCTCTGCTTCTCTACTCAGTGAACTTTCAGGCTAGGGTCTCCTCTCAGACATCATCTGGCAATTGTTCAATTCAGGAGTATTAGAAGGTATTAGGGGGCTCACTGTGGTGGTACCTCTGAGTCATGCTCTTTGATCAACTTTATTAGTAATAAAGCTGACATTTTGATCTTTTATTTATTCATCACACAGTTGATTCCAAATTAGGAGAGGAAGAGGAATATAGTTTTGTTTACTGGCCCCTGAAAACCTCAAAAAATGGGTAGGATAAAATCTAAAGGATTCATATGTTAAAATATATATATGTCAGAATAATTATCATTAAAGATAACACAGTAATAGTTTTCATTTCTGCCCTTAGGGAAAAATCCCTGGCAAAATATTTTAAAGAGACTGAGTGACAAATATGTTTAAAGGGTTATTAGCTTATGGAAGTGTAGAGTTGGTCAGGTAAGCTTGCTTTTTCTGCTTGGATAGCACCAAGCCAGTGGGACCCATTTTAATGACTGCTCCCTAAGAGCTGTACTTATGATGTTTCATTATTTTATATTCCTTATTGGTCCTAGTCGTCAGCGATCTTACAAATTCTTTTTCTCTTATGTGCATGTTGGGAGAAAGGCATGCAAGTACTTCGTTCTTTACTCGAGTGGTAGTGTTTAGCCTTTCACTGTGGTTTTTAGTGTGATTTTTTCCTCCAGTATCTGTAAATGTTAGGAAGAGCTATGTTTTCATGGGTAGAAGTTTGTGTTATGGAATTTTCTTGATGGTTCACCTGCGAAATACCAAGTCTGTCAGTTTTCAGGGTGCCCAGTTAGGCCATCTGTGTGTGCAGGTGTCGGGGTGCTTCTCCAAGACAGTGGCACACATAGGTATTTCTTATGTGAGGTGTCATTACTGGTCTCTTTGCATATTTTTATTCAAATTCAGCTATTGTGTTGAGTGCCCAGACATTCTGAGAATCAAAGAATTTACTCACAGGATTTTAGAACTGTAGTTTGACTAAACCATAGTACAATTGAACATTGCTTTGGGACTTGCTTGCCGGCTCTGAACTCAGCATGCTAAAATAGGACCCTTGCTTAAAGTAAACCTACTTCGAAGTGGCCCCATTGTACCACTGTTTAACCATTTGCTCAGGCCAAAAATCTAGAACTCATCCTTGATTACTATCATTGTCTTATAACCAAGCTATCGTGTCTGTTCAGCTCTACTTTGAAAAGCAGATACATCCTGTATCTGACCACCTTAGGTACCTCTGTCATTACCATTGCAGTTCAAGCCACAATGATATCTTGCTTGTTTGAATTATTGCAAGAGCCTCGGGACTGGTCCCCTTGATGCTTCATCCTCTCTTGCTCTTCATATAGATGATTTTCCACAGAGCATCCAGAATAATCTTTTAAAAATGCTACTCAGATCACATCAAATGCCCTTCAGTTTCTTTCCATTGGTCTTCTCCCTAGCCTCTGAAGACCTACATGATCCAACCTTTGGCTACCTCTGTGACCTTCTCACATACACTCTCCCCCATTTTCATTCTGTCCCAGTCATATTGTTTCTCAAGCAAGTCAAACTAGTTCCTGTTTCAGCCCTTTGTACTTATTCTCCCCTATGCTTGAATGGCCTTTAACAATAAGAAATATTTATTGAGCTATGCACTAGAGACTACTGTAGGCCCAGCGACTAGAGCTTTCAACAAGACAAAGTTTATATCGTTAGCAAGCTTTCATCCTACAGAAAGATGACAGAACATAAACAAATTAACAAATGTATAAGGGCTCAGGTAATGGTCAGTCAACAAAATTAGAAGAATAAGATCCATGGGCATAAGATGTGCTACTTTATGGAAAGTGTTTAGAGAATACCTAACAAAATGACTCATGAGTAGAAGCCTTGAGGAAATGAAAGAGTGGCCACATAAATATTTGGGATAAGTATATTCCAGGGAGAAGGAATAGCAAATGCAAAGGCTCTGAGGCATGAGTGTGCCAGGTGTTTTTAGGGAAGAGCAATGGCACCAGTATGCCTAGGATGTAACACGTCAGGCAGGAAGGACGGTAGGAAATAAGGTCAGTCTGGTGGTGGAGACTCAGATGATGAAGGGCCTTCTAGGCCATTAAGGATTCCAGCTTTTAATCTATATCATAAAGGAAGCCAATAGACAGTTTTGAGCATTGACGTGACGTAACTGATTTATATTTTTAGAGAAGTACTCTTCCCATTGTGTTGAGAGTAGACAATAAGGGAGGGAAGGTAGAAACATGAAGACTAGAGGCTACTGCAATAGTCCAGATAAAAGATATGATGGTATGAAGAAAGAGCTGGACTTCACAGGGTTTGCTGACAGATTTAATGTGGGTATGAGAAAAAGGGAGAAGCTAAAGATGAATCCAAGTTGTCCTGCGCAACTGGTAAATCTCTTCCATTTACCAGTGTCTTAACAAACTTAGTGACATAAACCAGCCATGTTATTTTACTGACATATTTGATGGGTTAGAAATTCAAATGGGGCACAGCAGGGGCATCTTGTCTGTTCCTTCTATTCCACAATGTGTAAAGCCTTGGTTGGGAAGACTCAAAGCCTGGGGTTCACTCAGTGGTGAGAGCCTGAAATTATCTGGAAGTGTCTTCATGCACATGTCTGGCAATTGATGCTTGCTTTTGATTAGGACTTCAGCTGTTTTGCCAGCTGGAACACCTACTCACGGCTTACCCAGGTAGTCTTTCCAGGCAAGTGAGTTTGGACTTCCACACAGCACAGCAGCTAAGTTCCAAGACTGACTGAACCAAGAGAGCCAATTAGGATTGCATTTTCATGATCTAGTCTTAGACATCACATAACCTCACTTCCACCATTCTCTATGGAATGAGACAGTCGCAAAGGTTCACAAAGAATCAATGATAGGAAACAGATATACTACCACTTACGGGAGACATGTCAAGGTCACATTGCAAGAAGAGCAAGCAAGATGGGAAATATTGTGGCAGCCCTCTTTGGAATACAAAATCCACCATCATGGGGAAGGCTGAGAATAGCAGGTGTGTATCAGAGTGCAAAATTAATTAGATTTTGGCAGTGTTGTATTTGTGATACCTATAAGATGACTAAGTGGAGATGTCAAATAAGCAATTGGATGTATGAATTTAAAGAAGGATCTGTGCTACAGATGTATTTGGAAGTCACTTGTCTGTTTGAAAGCATGGAGCTGGATGAGGCAGAGTGAGAATGAGTATAAACAAAGAAAAGAAGGTCCAAGGACAGAGCCCTGGAGCACTTCAATGTTCAGGCTTAGGAAGATGAAAAGGAGCCATCCAAAAAGACTGACATAAGTGGCCAATGCTACTAAGAGAGTGGTGTTCTAGAAGCCAAGAAAAGCAAGTATTTACGTTAGCTTAAATCCACTGCATCAAGTGCCATTATAAAGTGTGGACTGAAAATTAATTCCATCAATCTGAAGGTCGTTGATGACCCTTAGGAGATATTCCCTTGTTGTGAAGCTCAAACCCAGCTTAGTGAGGGTTCAAGAACAAATGAAAGGAAAATAAGACTTTGAGTGTGAACACCTATTTCGAAGAGTTTGACTGTAAAGGGAAATAGATGAAAGAGATGAGTTTTAGAGGAGATATCAGGTCAAAGGACGGTGTTATTTTTTTTTAGGCTGGAAGATTTTAGAGTGTATTTGTAAACTAGTGGGGGGAAAAAAGCAGAAAGTGGAGTAAATAATGATCGGGGATATCAGCAGGAGCAAAGTCCTTGAGCAGGCAGGAGGAAAAGGCATGCAGTGTAAATGATGTATGCTGGGTTCCCTCCCTTACCTCATGTAGACCTGTATTCTTCTCCTTGAAGAAACCTTCTCTAACTACTTATATAGAAGAACCTACTCCATTCTCTTAATCTGTTTTTGTTTTTTGTTTTTTTTTTTTGTCCTTCCTGGAACTTTACCATGTATTCATTTATTTCTTATCACTGCATCAGAATGTGAACCCTATTAGGGCAAGTATTTTGCCGTGTTGTTCCCTGACCTATTCCTAGTACCTAGGACCTGGCATATAAAGCATATTTAGAAAAATGTTTTCAGTGAATGGATGACTGTGGGATGAATTAAATCGGAATCTTTTTGTTTTGGCTTAGCATCCCTCAAAATTATTTTACAAATTTAATTCAAACGTGATTTTGACTTTATATTTTAATTAGTGTGTCACTTTGAGACTCCTGGGGATTAGCAGAAGACTTAATGGGAAAATAATTTGGGAGATTTTATATTTTCTAGTACCAAGATTGTCCTTGGCAACTTGATTATTTCTGAAGTGGATCCTCATTTGACAGACTCCCAAGATAAGAAATTTGGCATAAAGCAACTGCATAAGCCCTCCTCTACCCTCCATTGATCACATTGAGTAGCAGTTCAGTTGCTCAGGAGAGAGAACTGAAAATCAAGAGATAAAAGCCACAAGAAAAGCTTTGTAAAGTTCTTTATAAAATACCTATCCATACACTAACTCATCTTACCTATTAGGAAAGGTTGCAATACAGCATGTTAATACTTCACTGGGGGTATATTGCAACATTATGAATTAAGGGGTGGGAAGCACTTTCAGATTCTCAAATAAAAGATGCTCTCTTAAGTTCACAGTGTCATTATCATGGTAACTATGACAAATGAAAACATTCCCTTCACTTTTCTCCCTTATAAGTCACTTTTTATTGATTTGTCATGTCAGATAAAATTGTATTTTCTTACACTTTTTTTTTTCTTTTTTCCTGCTTTAGAGTAAGAAAGTAATTTCACAGCAAGAAAAGAATACTGTCATGTGGAATATCATGCTATATATCCCAAGTTTCTTTTATTTGACAAGCACTCCAAATTCAACTATTGACTTACAAAGCTGTGTTATTTTTCATTATGTTATGTTTTTGGCTTTTGGTGTTATGGAGAAATGCCTGATTAAAAGGAAGCCTGCAAGTTAATTCCCAACATGCCCTTTGGCAGCTTTTTCATTTCACTTAGAGGTGGGAGCAGGTGGTGTCATTTAGAATTAAATACATCATGTCTCAGTTGGCAGGAAAACAACATTCAGTGATGAAATATCCCTGCAATGAATCTCATTAATTGTTCACCAATTTGTGGTAACTTTATTTGTGTTTGCATACTGTAATACAAGTACAATGAGGTGTCGTACATTTAGATCATACTTAGTGTTAGGTTTAGCTATCAGCTGTAAAAGGCCTTTGGTGTAACAACTCTGAAGGGCTGGTACGTGAGTGCCAGTCCATCTCCTACAGGAGGCCCCCTAAAACAATCTTGTTTCATTTCCACCATTTTCCAGTGAAGTGATAGCAATTTCACAAAACTGTAGTCCAAGCTTACGCCCATGCTATTTTTAGCATCTGTACTCCGTGAAAAGATAAAACAGATCCTGTTTGAACTCTCATGTGTTCTCAGAGACTTAATACTGCTGCAAATTATAATGTTTTTTCTAGCATTCAAATGTGTCTGGATGTCAAAGGGCAACTGAAAAACTCATCTGATATTTTCCATAGAAAGATATATATTGGGATTCAAGTAACTAGGTATTATATTTGATACAGCTTATTATAAAAATAATTCTGGGAACATTAGACTAAACTAATTTCTTCTTATGAAGCTGTTTCTATCATAGACTGAGAAAACATGAAAACATGTTAGTTAAAAGACATTATAATATTTATTGTTAATATACAGAAAATGCGGCAATGTAGTAAGCATCCTTTTTCTGAATTCATCGTTTTCATTTATAAAAGGACTTATAGTACATCTGTCATGTGCCTGGTTTGGGACTGGCTTGCAGAAAATGTGAAACATCCTTAAGATAGACTCTCCCTTTCAAGGAATCAGAAGTATCTTTAAAAACTAGATATAGAAATCTGAAAGACAGAGAAGAATACGTATCAAAGTACAATTGACAAATTATGTGGAACAGTTACTGTTGTAGATCAGAGTTTCCTGAAGTTTTATTACAGTATTTTCCATTATTAAAGGTTTTTACTTGTAATAATTATATGATGAAATAGCCTATTGATCAGATCAACATCTCTGCAATAAAATTAAGTGGATATGGTTTATAATGCTTTCTGTTGACAAATGTGCATTCCTGTCATTGGTGGTGCAAGGCATTATCCTGGAAAGACGACTATAGTAGAGGATGGAAACACTGATTCTATCTTTGCTTCCCCTCTTCCTAGATGTGTTGCCTTCAAGAAGTCACTATTTTCTAATCTAATAATAAAATGGGAAAATGTATGAAAAATCTAGTGCCTTAGGATTTATTTTTGCTCCTCAAGCTCATTGTATATAATCGTAATACTGAAAAAGACCCTTGGGACTCTACCATCCTAGAGGATGAGAACATCTGATTTTCAAGGTCACCAAAACCATTTTTAAATCCAGCCACACTGATGTGGAATCACCACCAACAGAATTAGAGATATTTAATAAGAAGATATATTATTTAAAAATGACTGTTACTTAAAAGTGATAATAAGCAGAAGATTGTATTGATGCAAATTTTTAAAAGATGGCAAGCCTTGTTTCAGGGATATTTTTCTGGGCAAAACACATTTATTTTTCATCTATTTTTACCAATAGCTTTTGGTAAAAAGGACTTCAGACATAAATCAACATTCTGACTTCTGCCACCTCCTACTGTAATTTTAACACCAAAATTTACTTATCATATATGAATCTATTCTTCTAAAAAGAATGTCATTAAACTGATGAGAAGTTAAAATTAACCTTATTTCTGAGTAAAGGTAATTTCTAATACCATGTTTTAGAAAATGTTTTACAAATGTTTCTTGTATCTTATTTTAAAATGACATCATTTAACATGGAATTGCAATTTTAATTTTTATGTCAGTGATTATAATCTCTGTGGTGAGTGGCTACCATGCTGGACAGTGCAGCTCTAGAGAACTGGTTGTCAACCCTGGTAGCAAAGGAGAGCTCTAAGTAGAGCTTTGAAAAATCTGCTGTCCAGCCCCACTCCAGACCAATTACATAAACATCTCCAGGGTGGGATCCAGCCGTTAGGATTTTCAGAAGAACTTTCCAAGCGATTTCAACCTGCAGCTAAGATGAAGACCACTGCATGAATTGGAGACCTCACTGAGAGGTTTTGTTTTTATCCTAGAACCATGATACGTCTTTAAAGCTTTAAGCATGGATAAGGGGTGATCACATTTACATTTTTAAAAAATCACTCTGGTGAAAGCACAGAGATCAGATTCGAGGGAAATACAATAGATGTAAATGTTGGCAGATCCTTTTAGTGGCTTGGGCAGTAGCCCAGTTCATGGATGATGGCTTCATGGTAGATGAAGATGGAATCAAGAGTTATTTGGCAGATGAAAGGTCTTGATTACAGATTGAATGTAGAAGGGTAGGGGAGGAGATGCTGTTCAGTGTGAGGGAGGATACTGCAAGTAGATGCAGTTGTTACATGATTTTTTAAAGATCAAATATATGCAAAAACTTGTCGTGAGTTTTGAGCCCATGCAAACAGATGCATTAAAAGTAAAATAAGATATTTCCATTGCTGAAGAAGTCCATAGGTTTTGCTATCAAGTGTTTAAATTATTAACTGTAACACTGAAGGAGGTTAGGAATTGTACCAATGAAGAGGAATATTACTTATTGTATTCTTGTTATCTAGATGGTAAGTCATCCAAAGGAAGGGCAAATTAGAGTGTAATTCTTTTATTGTGGGTCCATGCATGACCCACTAAGGACCTTCTGAAGATTGTGCCATAAAGACATAAAATTAATAGTACTTGATTTTTTATTTTAAATAGTTATAATGAGCTTAAGGAGAGGCTAGTCCAACGTCTTGTTATGGAGGGACCAAAGCTCCATGGGGTTTCGGAATGTGCTCAGGTCACATGGTTTTCATTTCTCCACATCACAATGAACTTGTTGGATTGGGTGCTAACCTGTTCTCTGTAAACCTTTGGCTCCTTAGAGAGCTTGCTTCTCCACATTTACATACGTTTCTGCATTTTCTTAAACTTCTATGTATTTTTCCTCTTCTTGTATTAAAAATACAATGTAATCTGAGACAGACTTCTTCCTCTTTCAATTGTTTGATATTGAATTTTTCACAGTACCCTGATATAGTAAAATGCTGTGAAAACCCTTTACTCAAACATCACATGTCCATTGAGTAAGACTGTCTATATATATATACCAGGAGTAATTTTTTTACATATTTGTTCTGATTAGCAGACTGTTTACATTTTTTCAGTTCTTTAAAATCCTGTATTTCTACATGTGAACATTTGATAATGGCATTTACTAACATGATCTAGTCATATTGTAATAGAAACAACATCTAATTTGAGCTGGAAAGAACAGATTACTTAAGTTGTGACTTAAGAACCAGCTTTGTGACCTCAGAAAAGTAAATTATTTTTGCTGACCTTTAGTTTCCTCATTGTAATTGAGGATTTTGGTACCTACTTGATAAAGCTATTATAAAATTCACAGAGATAATATTAATAGTAATACTGGGCTTCAATCTCTATCAATAAGATATAGGACTCCACAATCACAAAACTCAGCTTATTAGTATGCTATCATTTTCCCTGTTCTATATGGTCCCTGATAGCTGAGTTTAAGCTAATTAGACCCAAGCTAGAGAACAGAAAACCTTGTTAACATTGTACACCTCCCAGATCCACTGTTCCTTCTCTAACCTCAGTGCTCAAGAGCGCACATCTCCTGCTCATATCCTTTCAGGAAAAATCATAATTATCCCTTACTTATTCCTCTTCCATTGCCTCAGTCTACACACTAAAATTTATGTACTTAATTATTTTATTGGACTTCAGGATTTTATTGGTCTTTTCTGCAGTTTCATTTTCACGATCTTTTCTGATCTTTCTACATCCCTGTCCTTTGAATCTCTTTATTCTTATTCCAAGGACGCAGTACTTTTTGTGCTCCTATGCCCATATTTTACCCGAGGCATGTGATAGTTTTGTACATAGCTGAAGATTTAACTGACCTCTAAGCAAAGAGTTTCTGAAGGATCTGGTGCTTTAGACAAATTTGTATGGAGATATGTAGCTGAGTGCCTAGCACACAGTAAGTACCTAGTAATTGTTAGCTTAAGCTTTGGGTTATAAGCGTTCCTTGTGTATTTTTTTTTAAGGGACCTAATATATGCAAACAAACATGCCCTGAGGAGAATACTTTGTCGAATTGCTTGACAGACCATCAAAAACAGTTTAAAAAAATGTTAAAAAGGACTAATGTGGTTCATGGAGGTGCCTTTCCATCTGTCCCTGCCTCTACCAATAAGGCTGCATTTATCACATTTAAGCAAACAACATATTGTCAGAAAATAAAACTGTCAAATTGACAATACTAAAGTAAGTACTAAAACTGTCAGAAACACATAGCAGGTTAGATTCTGATGCTGTTTGTTTATTTTTTCCTCTACTGTTATTTTTAATTTAAAATAGTCATGTGTATTGTCTCAATTTGACAATCTTTCTGAGGACTGGAACTGTACCATCTACCTTAGGCTTAAAATATGTTTGTCACAAGATATAAGCCTTGTGGATATCTCAGAATCTCTTTTTTGTATGTACATCTGGATTTAAATACTGGAGACATTGAAGTAAGGCTGAGAGGAGGCCAGATCTTCCTGCCAACTAGAACAGCCTATTCCAGGCATTTATTGAGCTAACTCAGCTAGTGGCTAAATTAATCTTCAGGTCTCAGCTCTTACAACCACTACTGGGTTAGAAAGAAACAATGATAAACTTCATATTTAAAGGGAAAGGCTTTAAATTAATTGAAGAAAGTGATCATTCTCTTTCTTGGAAAAAAGAATTTGATTTCTATTGCCTATTAATTTTTCTTTTTCTTTTTTTTTTTTTTTGAGGCGGAGTCTCGCTCTGTCGCCAGGACTGGAGTGCAGTGGCCGGATCTCAGCTCACTGCAAGCTCCGTCTCCCGGGTTCACGCCATTCTCCTGCCTCAGCCTCCCAAGTAGCTGGGACCACAGGCGCCCGCCACCTCGCCCGGCTAGTTTTTGTATTTTTAGTAGAGACGGGGTTTCACCGTGTTAGCCAGTATGGTCTCGATCTCCTGACCTCGTGATCCACCCGTCTCGGCCTCCCAAAGTGCTGGGATTACAGGCTTGAGCCACCGCGCCCGGCCGCCTATTAATTTTTCAAAGAAGTTTAAGGGCTATGTAGCATATCACCTTAGGCATATAATTATAATGAAACTTTATATGTACTTTTTTGTTATTAAAATAAGTATCATTAGGTAGGCTGACTTCCCTTATAATTATCTCCTTAAAGTTTTATTTTAGGCACAGTCTGTTGTTAATATTTTATATGGGTCTGTTTTAATTTGGATGAAGATTTTTGACAATTCATAACATATTGTCAGATAAGATCCATTTATATCTTGCCTAAATTATATCTGAATGTAGGAAAATGAATATTATAGTCCACTTTAGGAACATATTCTATGTATGATTCTCTTGGAAAAATACAAAATATCTGTATCTCAGAAATAATATACTAACTCAATATTAAGTAGATATTTGATTGAAAAAGTAAGAACACCATATGGCAAATTAGAATTTGGTAGTTTATTTTTTGCTGTTTTGAAATTAGAGAATATATTGTAATATTCTTTAAAAAGCCGTGCATTTTATTTACCTTAAAAATTAACTTAAAAATCTGAATTGTGGAGTTTACATTTACAATATGTAGACTGAAACATGTCACACTACACTGGGAATTTGTACTCAGTATTGTATCATGGATATAGATGTTTTACATTGCTGGAGGAAAAATAGGAACACCTTTCTTCAACTCCCAATTTAACAAATAGATGGTTTTTGTAGCGCAAGATGAATTAATTACTGTTGAAAAATATGCATACTTTTTTGCTGCTTTGCCCCATATTGCTAACAAATATAGTCTGTATAACTAAAAGCCTTTTCAGTGATCTATAAATTCTTATAAACTCATGACCAATAATTATCCTTAAATGTTTCAAGGTTAGCAAATGGAACACATATGTAAAATGTTAACTTCTAGCATCTTCCCCATTTCCTTGAAAGATTCTATTCAAATCTCAATTAGTCCCCTAATGAAAAGCTTGCATCTGTACATAATAAGCCCATACTGGTGGAACTGCTCTCTCATGCAGCTGCTGAACTCACAAGACAGGGAGTGCAAATAATGAGACAGGCACTCTGAAGGAAAAAAGGCTGGCACTCTGAACCTGTTCTGCGGGGAAGTAGAGGGGTTTAGCAAAGGCACCCTCCTTTGTTAAATGAGATATACACTTTGAAGTTTGGGTAAGTAAAATTCATTTAAATGCAGATAAGTTTGTAAGGTAAGACTTCTGGTTTTTGTTTTTGTTTTTGTTTTTGTTTTCTTTTAATCAGCTTATACTTTTCTGGAAATTAATCAGCTCCCAATTGAGAATAAGCCAGAATGGGAAGGGAACATAGAGGTGAGTTGGCAACCTGGAGAAGGGGTAATAGCAAAGGAGAGAGATCAGGCAATCAGGGTTATGTGCTCGAAGAGTTGTGAGATGAGAGGTGAGAGGAGCCTGAAACAATAGAATCAATAGAATTTGAAAATTTACCTCTGAATATACTCTCAGTTTATATGTGGGAGTTAGCTCTAGAATATTTGCAGAAATATAGAGACTTTGAGAAAATATTTTCAAGTAATACTCTTGCTAGTGGGGAATTCTCAACTCTCTTTTCAGCACCAGTGTAAACCATAACAGTTTTTTTTTTTTTAACACAAAAGCCTTTTTCTGTCTAGTATATAGAGAACTAATCCAGAGAGTCAGCTTCTAATTCAATTACAGGAATTGAACAGTACACTCAATTTCCTGAATACCAATTTGGATCAACCTTGTTTTTGAAGCTTTGGTGCAAAGCACTCAAATCATAATGAAGTAGAAAAAGGAACAAGGAGATCTCAGCCCTTCCTCAAGAGATTCTTACCTAGGCGAGCCACAACTCATGTGTCAAAGATGATTTTAAAGACACTACAAAAAGTAGAAAAATAAAATATTTTATTTAATTAACATTAGAAGATATGTTCTTGACAGTACCCATGCTAAAAAGATTGTAGCCAATGGTTATTTCATTTATTTCTTTTATAGCCAAACTGTGTTTTCCTCTTTCTTTAAATCAAAGTCCAGATCATTTACTAACTTCCTAGTTAGGCAGTTCCCTAGGAACTTTACTCTTGTATTTTCCTTACTATTACAATAGTAACAATTCTTATCACCATGTCTCATGGATGGCTGAATAAGATCCTGCCAGGAAAATAAATATTAATTCTTTTAATCTGAGTAATTTAAATTAATACCTGGTAGAATATGCTGTGATGTCCAAGGGCCCTGCAAGGTGATAACACCCCTCTTAAATAGTTTTTCCTTGCTTACCGTAAAAGTTGGGAAGTACTAGATAAGCCATCTGTCTGTTCCTAGAAATACAACAAATCTGTGCATTGTAGACTGTTTTGCTACACATACTGTTTAGAGTTTAAGAACTAGCTACACACAGTAGCACATCACCAAATATTCCCCTGAGTCAGAAATGCCTTTCTCCCCCTGCTATACCTCAGTTCAAGTCATGCTTTTCTCAATAACTAAACCTCCATTGTTCAAATTTAGTAAGAACAGTGCCTGTTGACCCAAATTTGCTTTGCCTCCATCGGTATTTGTGATAACTTACTATATTTTTCAGGTATAGAAAAAGTTTGAATGAAAAGACAATATTTACACTCATTGAATATAAAATAACTTTGATTTAGTTTTATTTGCTTATAACAAAACCTATAAGAATAACTAGTAGAATCTCTTCCTTTATTTATTATTTATATATCAGACTGTTGTAAAGTGGACAAAATAAAATGACTCATGACCAGTTTGTGCTGGGACTGGCTTGTATTGACTTCTGGGAGATGATTATTAAGTTTTCAGTTTTTTGATTGATTGTTAAAATGTAGCCACGATTAAAAGTTAAATTTTATAAAATTGTTACTTACAATTAAAGGTAATAAATCCTCAAGACTTCACTTTCTATTCATGTTACTGTATTTTACTACTATACATGGTGGACATCATGGTATACCACTGAGCACCACTTCCCAGCTGGATGTTCAATCATTTTAACCCGATGACTTGATTTTGGCCATGGTGAGAGAATTTACACCACAAAAATAGGCAGACACTACAAATTAGCTTCACCCCACTGAAACCAAATTGTTAAACTTTTTCCAACACACCACTGATAGCTGAATAGCATTTGAAAAAAAAAATAGATGCTGTTACAGCTCTAGGGCCACATATCTAAAAGGATGTTTCTTAAAGCACTTATGTTCCTAACCTCTGCTTACCTTATTCAAAAATGTAGTTTCTTTGGTTCCATCCTTATTCTTCTCAATAAGGTTCTTTTGTCTAAGTAATTATTGTATGCACTAAAATTTAAGAGCAACTGTCCTAGAGCTTTCTGAAATATGGAGGAATAAAAATAAGTTTGTGCTACTTTAGTTTATTTTTACATTGAGAAAGAAGCTAAATTCTGGTGGTAATAGTAATGCTACAGCAATGAGAATGAAATCATTCACTAACTTACAACAGAAGTAAATGATGATGAATATGTGCATCATAAGAGATTAGCAGCATCTTTATATCCCCAGCACTTCTTCCAATATATGGCATAGATGCTAAATAGATGTTCCTTAAGTTAAAGACAAAATTCTGGATTGTTTGATGTCTTCTATTTCCTATATTTTGTTTAATACACTCTTTTCTTTAAGGTTTATATTTGTTCACATATGTAAAAACATGAAATTTCAATTGTTTTTCTTATTAGATAGAGGTATTAAATAGAATTGTTTAAAATATCTTAAAGCTTCTAGACTCTCTGTCCATTAGATTTCTTCACTGGAAAACTTTTGTATGACAAAATATTTTTTAGCTTCTATATTTTTGCCTTTATTTGGTGGCTCTAGAAGCCAGATGTTCATCTTAGTAAAGGTGACATATTCTCATCTTCTTCCTAACCCAGCACTGCCTTAAAAACTGCCAAGAAGTTTTAAGTGTGGGTGTTTCAGTAAAAAGGAATTCACTGCTGTCCATCAGTTAGAAAATGTTAGGTTTCCATTTTTAGACTAACAGAACAATAAATGAAAAACAAATCAAATCTTTAGAACAGGAAAGACTTCAGTCTCTTAAAATTAAAATAATTAATTAGATTTAAAATAACACTGCATATATAACCACCAAACTATATCTTTGTTGACAGTTTATTTGGCATTAAGATTTTCTCCCTTGTAACTGTCAATATGGAAATTTTAATATAGTGGATCTGTAAGCCACCACTATTGCAAATCCTCAGAATAACACATATTGTAGCAAAAATAATGCAGAATGACACTTCTGCCAAACATATTTATAGAATGAAGCTTATATAACATAAGACATTCTAGAAGCAGTATTCATTCTCCAGCTCTGCAGCTTTCTCAGCAGTATTCCTCAATATTATTTTTGGTATAAGATATTCATATTAAATTAATGGACTAAAGAAACTTCAATTTAAGGGGTCTTATTGGAGCAGCAAGGTTAAAACTAGGTTGTGGGGGAAAATATTACTGTAGGAAATATGCATTAGTAGCAGGTTTGATTGCTTTCAAATTGTCCCAGATGACTACATCTTGCTTATTAACATTGCTACAAATCTATTTCTCCCCCATGGAAACAATGGCTTGTGGGGCTGTCATAGCTCAGAAGAGTTGTGTTCATAAATTTATGAAGTGATTGCCTGTGTTTTCCAGATGTGGCCCAAGCAAGTGATTGTCAGGCACACCTGCTGAGCTGGGCTCCTATTATAGTTGCACAAGGATGCAGTCTTAAGAAGTATGCATCCCTGAATGGTGTGCCAATGAGAAGAAGGCCGATGGGAAAGGATTTGAGACATTCCCAGGAATTTCTAGTGATACTAATTTCTCACTACTTTTATCCTCCCCCATCGTCCTTATGTTTAGCATAGAGCCGCTGTCAAATTCATAGCCACAAATATTAACGAACCCTGTCTTGGAAAGTTGCAGGAAGTTACCATGAAGTTTACATGGTCCCTAGTCTACACTTCAATGTGTAAAGAAACACAAAATCAGTGGAGAAGACAAACATTTTTAAAAAAATCAACCGTTTGCAGTAAGATAGAATAAACACAATACCAGATATAGTGGGAGGTATAAAGTAAGAAATAGTCTTTTCAACTTGAGGCATAAAGAGAAAGCTTGACCAAGAAAGTGACCCATGGGCTGAGTTGTATAGTCGTCAGGCTTTCAAAAGAAATATTGGTACCTTCTAGAAATTAAGGATAAGTGGAAGATATAGATGTCTTCCCCATTTTAAAAATGAAAACAAGTTATAATCTGAATACTGCCATACATCTATTAGTGTGCAAGTGCAAAGTTAGTCAAGAACTTGTTCATTCCTAGTCAATTCAACAATTAGCTTTAAGGAAAAGCTACTCCAACAATTAGCTTTAAGGAAAACTTCACTCCCTAGAGGATGCAACAGTATTATAGTGGTAGGATCAGAAAGCCTTCTGGTTTGCTCAGGTGATGGTGTCCTCAGTTAAGGGGGCCACACAGCTAAAGCAAATTCTAGACCTGGTGTGCTATTTGACTGTTGGGCTGCTGGACTCTTGTTCATGGAAGGTAGATACCTGTATCATTTTTCTGGGAAACCACCTCTCTTAAATACCACTCATTTTTATCAAAGATTGTTTTTAACATTACTTAAGCCAATTAACTCACCCTGTAGTACAGAAATAATGGTGGTATTTGAAGTGCATGACACAACCATCTCTGTAGTGTGGACTCTTGATTATGATCTTCTGATGCTAACTGCCCTGGAGTGTGAATTACTAATGACTTTGGTGTTCATTAAACATTCATAGGGTGTAAATTAGAGATAATTTACACATATATACAGTCACTGTTTATTATAAAGCATTTTATTCAGATTACAGATGATTTATTATTGGCAGGAGTACGATGTTTTAACTGTATTTTGAGGTTTATAAGTTCCTTCCTCAATAAGTTATTTTTTCATGAGTATTTTTTTGTACATGTGTGTATTTTTCTTATTTTGTGCATATATTTTTAAATAGCAAGTTGACTTTGTTGCCCCTGGAGTTCCACAGAACCAGGGTAATGCATGGGCATGGAATACTAACCAGGAGAAACAGCTTCCTGTTTAAGAACAACTCCCATGTTTTTCTTTTAGAGGAGAAAATTGAGAGCTGTTTGGTGGCTGCCATACTTTACATTTACTTTACATTTAATGTTTTGTTTTCCAAGTAAAGAAGAGTAACATTAGATGCAGCAAAAAGAAAACATATTTTTATTCTTCAGAGCTTTCAATTATGAAAGAATGAAACTTGTAAAGTATTTTGAGGGTTCCTCTAGGTATGGCTTTGAACTAAAGACAAATGTGTATATTTGAAAGTTTAAAACATTCAACATGTTTTTTGTGTCTGGGAATACCAAAATAAAACCTCCATGGGCTGCTCTCTAGTCATGGTTTTCTCTACTAGTTTAAGTTTAGAAAACACTTCATACGAATGCCCTCTTCTTTAAGTTTCCAATTGTTATCAGGTATTTACTTGGAATTTAAATAGAATTTTTCTGTTTCAGGTGACACTACCCATAGCAATTGACTCAACTTACTATCAGTTCTATGTTTTGTCAATGTACACACTTTAAGCTACACATACAAACTGTGTTAAATGAGAAACACACACACGCACACACACACACACACACACACACTGCTGACTTAAGCATTATGCCCTAATTGTAAAATATTTGGAAAATGCAGAAAAGTAAAACATAACAGGCATGATCTCATTATCAAGAGTCAGTAAATGCTTGGGATGGTAGTGTATTTCCTACCCATATTTTCTATATGCATAAATTTTATTCCAAATTTATTCCAAAATTGAAACAGCATATAAAGTTCTATATCTTCCATTTCACTTGCTACAAGCATTTTCCTATATCACTAAGTAATCATTGAAGGTGTGATTTTAATTGGCTGCATGGTATTCCATCCTATGGATTTGCCAGGATTTATTTATTTAACCACTTCGTTATTTTTTACACTAAGGAGTTTTGTTTACAATTTAAGGATGTGTATGTGTGTATTTCTATACATATGTACAGTCACGCATCACTAAATGAAGGGGATCATTATGAGAAATGAGTCCTTAAGCCTTTTCGTCGTTGTGCAAACATTATATAGCACATGTACACAAACCTAGATGGTATGCCTACTATACACCTAGGCTATATGGTATAGTATATTGCTCTTAGGCCACAAACCTGTGCAGCATGTTACTGTTCTAAATACTGTAGGTACTTGTAACACAATTGTAAGTACCTGTGCATCTAAACATAGAAAATGTACAGCAAAAATATGATATTACAATCAATGAAAATGCTGTCATATATATGGTCCATTATTGACTAAAATGTCATTATGTGGCACATAACTGTATTTAAATTGAACTTACTAAGGTTTTAAAGCAGATTTATATTATTTCATAATATAGTGAAGGGTTTTTTTGTTCCCTTCTAGATAAAAGTAGTAAAAAATACTGTTAGAGATAAAGCAATATTTTTATGGATGACTATTAGCCTCGGGGCCAGGAAAAGCATCTGGGGATATTCACTTAGTACCATTTTTACATACTAACTTTGCCCTTTCCATGCTTGCTTGATGAGGTTTGCAGCACTGAAGAACAGTTTCGATTATTAGCCAACCGGAGAGCATGATCAAACCAAGCATGTTGCCTGTTTCAGGAAAGAGTTTTTAGGTAACTGAAGGTTTACCAGTTACTGATTCCACAATCTTCTCTGTAAAATGTTTTCTGCCTATTATGTAGACTGGTGGTTTTAAATGTGGTGAAACTATAAAATACCATACAGTATTTTAATGTGGCACCCTTATAAAGTTTTTCAGCCTTCCCCCTTCCCCCAAAGTATTGTTGGATACAAGCCGCCTTCAACGGCAACAGTTATCAAGGACAAAAAGAAAGTAATTTGATTTCTAGAGATACACAAAGAAAATATGCCGTTTCCAATACTACCTTCCTTTTAAATGGCTACTTAAAAACATTTTTTTATTATTTTACCCGATGTCATGATTTGGAACTCTGGCAGAAAATAGTTTAAAGAATAGTAGTGAAGAAACTAAAAACATAAAATAAAATAAAATGAAAAATGAAATGAAATGAAATGAAATAAAATACTAATAACTTAATTGAGCACTTGCCTAATTGCCCTTCTGAACAGATTAACCTCCAAGTGAAATGACTGATTTAATTCTGCCTGTCCTTTCTCACCTAGAACTCAGTTTGGATGGCCAAGTTTAATTCTGTTTCTAAACATCAGGTTAAGTGGTTTAAAAGTTTCAGCACAGTTGTTTTGTTGTAGCTGCATTTGTGTTTTTATGTTTATAACTCTTTGGGAAATATAGTCCTAGGAAAATTGTTCTTATAGCTATACTCATATGTTGCTAGACAGTGGTTGGCCAGTGTTCTAAATTGAATCTGTCTCTGCACCTGATATGTAATGACTGATTTTTTAATGTTCTAGACAGGACCCACTATATGAAGTATTTCAAAATATTAGATTGAGATGCTGTTTCAGGATGTCTTCAGATAAGAGTGATCTAACGATTCGTTTTTACTGTTTTCTGACACCTGAGTTTTCTGTGGCTGCGTCTCAGCCAATTAGGAGGTAGATTTAGTGCTCTTTGCTTAAAGCAGTTGCAAGATTATAGCCCCAGGCAGGTTGTGAACATTTTGTCAGCATAGAGACCTTGAAACATTGAAAGGTTCAACATTTCGTTTGTTTACACAGCTTAAAATCCTTGGTTTTCTAGCACACAGTGACTAAACTAATAATACCACTTTTTCTGCTTGACAGTATCTTGTGAAACTTTGCTCCAAGATGACCAGAACCCTTTTTTAGGTCGTGTTATGTGGAATTTATACACTGCCTTGGAAATATATATCTCTCCAATGCTTTAAAGTTAAATTACTTTTTAAAAAATCCACGTTTGTAATTATTTTAAGGATACTATCCATTTGAAAGCACAAAAGAAAAAAAAAAGAAGTGAATATAGCAGATAGTACTTCTCGTTCGAACTGGAGTGTTGCTGTGCACAGTTCTGAGTGCACGTAATTTACTGCACTTGGTCCTTAATATGCAGGCATAAGGCCTCCTGCCAGTAATACTGGGAAGATGGGAAGTCTGAGCTTTTCTGTCCAGTGCTCCACACCCAGGGGTTGCATAGTGCTTACAAATGACTTCAGTTGGGGAGTTAAGACCAACTAGGTCCTACCTCATTGCAGTCAAGGGGGCCTGGCTATTGAAGAGAAGTGGACCTTATTAAGCTTTGTCTAAAGCCATAATTTCTGAACATTTTGATGGGGACAAGACAGTGCATGAAATGTAAAGATCTGAACTTTGGTGAAGAAGAAGTATGACTGGGAGGGGGAAGGTATTTCGTTGTTAATTTTAATTTATTCAGAAAAATTCATGAAATAAAATACATTTTCACTGATGTTTCCTAATCATAAACAAAGGCTAATTTCTCTTAAACCTTTTAATATATTCACAGAAATGTTTGTAATTTGCTAATGGGTGTCATTATATTGAGGGGCACATTGCACACGAAGGATTGCATTTATGCAGGAATGACCCTGCATAAATGCACATGGCTTCACATTTGTTGTAAGGGAATTAAGTATGAGCACTTCCATCCCCTGAGTTCTTCACAGAAAATAGTTTGCTATTGCTTTATTTAAGTGCCTGAGATTTTATAGCACTATTAGGTTTATCTTCTAGATTTTAAGAAAGAATTCAACTCTCTAAGTCCCTTTGGGATCAGGAAACCGTTGTAATCAGTGACATAATCGTTACTGTTTTATGTATGTGACTATGTCTGTTTGTATGAGTGCATAGGGACTGGGGATTCTTCAGTGGCTTATATCTACTTGAACAAAGACGACCCATTATGAAACCCAACAGTTCAGATAGTCAACCCATTGGGTTTTTCAACTACGGTGTGCTAAGTCAGTTAGATGAGTGGTTATTTGTTCTAAGGTTTGGATTGTTTCCCCATCAGGAGACACAGTAGAAGAAACTGATTCAAATCTGGGGCTGACTTTACTCACTTATTGGTTCAGCAGTATAGTCATATAACGTCTATCTTACTTTTAGCTCTCTTTTCTTTCTTTTGATTTATCACTAACTTTTATTTCCCTTTTCTTCTTCTGTCCGTTTTCTTTCCACTTATCCATGTTAAGTGGTGATCAGAATAGCATGAATAAATGACACCCATAGACAGCTTATAATTCTCAATTGAGCCAATAATTTCAAACTTGTCTTCCATCAGATCTTTTTATGAGAGCTGCTCAAAATGATCAAAATTGATTCATTTGCATTTTACTTTCTCTCTTCATCTCTGCATATTATCTAGCAGAATACAAAAATGCTGTGGCCAAAAGATAGCAGAAGAAGGAAGGAGGAGACCTAGATAATCTATTAACTGGACAATCAATACCAGCATAATGAGGAATTAGTTGACTACTAAATTACAAGCTTATATGCAAAGGAATGGTGGTATAAAGCAGCAGCATGTGTGTTCTCTGTACAAGAGGTCATTCCTGTTATGCCAGATGAATGCAAAATGGCATGGAAGTGAATGTGGAAGTTTAAGAGCTAAAGAGGCTGGACATAAAATGTAAGAAGTGACCAGGAAAGAACAAATACTAGTCTAGGCAGGTAACAAAAATAACAAGGAAAGAGCACTAGCATTCAAGAAAATAATTTAGAAAAGCAGCAGAAGAAATGTGTTACGAGAATGAAAATGTATTCAAAAGACTGGACCAGAGGAATATATGAAATTGTGCTATCAGACAAAAAGGTACCAGAACATTTACATGGACTTTAGCAGCATACTCTGTTTATTTTCATTAAAAAAAATTTAAGCACACCTAATTCTGTGCATGTTTCCATTAAGCCATCTCTACCCTGTAAGCAATCAATAGTCATTATTACTTTAAAAAAAAAAAAAACTCCCTCATTTATTCAGTGAATATGTTTTGATTGCCTGCTGTACACTGGGGCTCTGAGCTAGTGCTGGGTAAACAGGAATCGACTAGGCAACATGGGTTTTGAAGAAGCTGATGATCCAGTGAGAGAGATAGGAAAGTAAGCAATCACAACATGTTGCTATAAGGGCTATGATACTAAAGTTTAAAACCAGAAAGGAGGGATGTCTATTTCAGCTTGAGAGAATAAGTTTCCTTGCTGCAGTGATGTCTGCACTGAGAGGTCCATAGGATAAGCAGAAGCTGGCCCGGGAGGGAGGGAGGCATTGAAGATATTCCAAGCTGAAGGAATAACAAGTATACAATCCTGGAAAAGGGGTATGGAAATTTGTGAGGCCAAAAGTAGTTCATTATGGCTAAAGCCTAGCATCAGGAGAGAGTGGGAAGTAAAGAAAGCTGAAGGAAGCTTTTTTTTTTTTGACACGGAGTCTCACTCTGTCACCCAGGCTGGAATGCAGTGGCGCAATCTCGGCTCACTGCAAGCCTGCGAGCTCCACCTCCCAGGTTCACTCCATTCTCCTGCCTCAACCTCCCGAGTAGCTGGGACTACAAGTGCCTGCCACCACACCCAGCTAATTTTTTTTTTTTTTGTATTTTTAGTAGAGACTGTCAGGCCTCTGAGCCCAAGCCAAGCCATCGCATCCCCTGTGACTTACAAGTATACCCCCAGATGGCCTGAAGTAACTGAAGAATCACAAAACAAGTAAAAATGCCCTTCCCTGCCTTAACTGATGACATTCCACCACAAAAGAAGTGAAAATGGCCAGTCCTTGCCTTAAGCAATGACATTACCTTGTGAAATTCCTTTTCCTGGCTCATCCTAGCTCAGAAAGCTCCCCCACTGAGCACCTTGTAACCCCCCACTCCTGCCCGCCAGAGAACAACCCCCCTTTGACTGTAATTTTCCTTTACCTACCCAAATCCTACAAAACGGTCCCACCCTTATCTCCCTTCACTGACTCTCTTTTCAGACTCAGCCCACCTGCACCCAGGTGATTAAAAAGCTTTATTGCTCAAACAAAGCCTGTTTGGTGGTCTCTTCACACGGATGCGCATGACAGAGCCGGGGTTGCACTGTGTTAGCCAGGATGGTCTCGATCTCCCGACCTCGTGATCTGGCCGCCTTGACCTCCCAAAGTGCTGGGATTACAGGTGTGAGCCACTGCGCCTGGCCTGAAGGAAGCTTTTAATGTGAAAATCAGGTCACTCCTCTCTCTACTTAAAACCCTCCAGTAGTTTCCCATAGTGCACAGAATGGAACTGAAATGGCGTAGTGGCCTGCAGAGCCCTGTGCATCTGGCCTCTTCTTAGCACTCTAGCCTTACATCCTTTACTGTGGTCATTCCTTTTTTTTTTTTTTTTCCTTTCTTTTCCCTTCCTTAAACATATCAAGGTCATTCTAGTCCCAGGCTCTTTAAAGGCAGGGTCTTTCCGTTTTTCACGTGTTTCTGTTTATTATTCTAGATTCAGTCATATGTCACCCCTTCCTGGAGGCCCTCCCCAATCACTGCAGAATTAAAGCAGCATCCCAAGTCACTTTCTGTAAAGCTCTTATCTGTTTTAGTTATAGCACCTATTAGTCCTGAAACTCTCAAGTATGCGTTTATCTGTTTGTTTTCTACTTTTCTCTATTAACAGACCTCATGGGCAGGGATTGTGCATACTAGTTTATTGCTAGTTTATTGCTATATTACCAGCATCTGGAACTGTGCTTGGCACATAATAGACAATCAGTGAAATTCTCTTCAATCACTGATAAACAGATTAAGCAGAGGACAAGTTCCAAAAAAATGTCTTAAATGCCATGCCAGGCCCAGGGGCTTTATGACAAAAGCAATGGGTTTTAACAAGATAGGGACATTACCAGGATTCTGTGCTTTAGAAAAACCATCCTGGCTGTAGCATGAAGCATGGATTTAGTATGGCTTGATGGGAGCAGGAAGACTAGTTAGGAAACTATTGAGATTGCTCCAGTCCTTCCCCTGCTTAGTGCTGACTTGCATGAAGAGAATAACATTGGAAATAGAGGTAGAGACTGAATATATGGTAGGTGATGATTAATTGATAGGCATAAGATAGAGAATGAAGAGTCAAGATGATATCTAAGTATTGTTCTTGTATTAGTGAGTGTATGAGAGAGATGTGCGCACGAGATGTGGATTTGCAAGTCAGCACCAAATAGTTTGGTAAAGGACACGGTTATAGTGGATGAGCTTAGCCTGAGGAAAGGGTGGAGAGTGACACTAGGAGAGAGTTAACATTAAAACCCTAAAGTATACAGATCAATTCAAAATCAATTATTTAAAAATGAACCAGTTTAAACCCATACTGAAAGTAAATTAAAGTAATTAAAAACTTGGTTTAGGAACATTGTTTCTCCCATGTATGAAGTCTCTTTCTGGTGCTGTTTGCTTGTGTTTGCCATCAATCTTTTCCATTTTGCAAAAACACAAACTCGTTCTTTAGTAGGTAAGGTTATCTTTGGGCAAGTCTGTCCAACTCATAAGCAACAACAATATGGCTTAATAGGATAAATAAATTATATGACAGACTGAAAGGTCAGTTTGGCATCTTGCAAAATAAACACTAGAACAAGAAAAACAGATAGCATTGTAATGAGTCTCAAGTTAATGCTTCCAGGTAATCATTAATGAAGTCATTTTAAATGCCAAACAAGGAGGACCTTGTTTTTCTCCCCTCACACAGACAGGATCCAGTGGCCCAATTAAGCATGAAAATTGCCATAAGTTTCATCAGAAGCCCTGGGAACCCAAACACCAGGTTCTACCCTTGAATACTTAATTGCCTGAAGTTTCTGATTACAACTGCTCTGAATACATCAGAATCTCTAATCAGTTACGTTTCTGCCTTCTGTACAGAGAGACCAGAAAGCAAGATATGAAGCATTTTCTCTTGAAGAAATAAAAAGGACAAATGTAAATTCTTAGTTTTCATAAAGGAAACAAGTCAAAAGGGATTAAAAATGGCAAATTAATGTGATTCCATTTCTTCCCTCACCTCCCAACTGAAAATTTCCTATTCGCAAATAAGAAATGAAAATTCATTTTTTCTAGGTTATATACATTTATATATATAATAACATATTATATATGTGTATATAATATATATACGGCTTAATAGGATAAATAAATTATATGTATATTATATGTATATGTGTATATATACAATTATATGTATATATATTATATATATCTTATATATGTATATATAATATATATGTATATGTATACTATATATAATATATTTTAAATGGAGTCTCGCACTGTTGCCCAGGCTGGAATGCAGTGGTGGTACGATCTCGGCTTACTACACCCTCTGCCTCCCGGGTTCAAGCAATTTTCCTGCCTCAGCCTTCCAAGTAGCTGGGATTACAAGCACGCACCACCATGCCTGGCTGATACATGTATTTTTTAGTAGAGACAGGGTTTCCCCATGTGGGCCAGGCTGGTCTTCAACTCCTGACCTCAAGTGATTTGCCCACCTCAGACTCCCAAAGTGCTTGGATTACAGGAGTGAGCCACTGCGCCTGGCCACATTTATATTGTTTAATTTTTGACAAGTTAAAGCCCTTCCAGATTGGAATCAAATACAAGTTTATTAAGAATCAGAAATTAGTTGGAAATAGTCTATCTTTAGATTGTATTTCACCAATTAAACTATTTAAATAAATCTCTCCTATGTTATTTGGAAATGTGTAATTTATTCTATTTGTAGATAACTCAATAACCAATACAGTCACAACAAATTCTATTTAATTAAATCATTAGAACTAATAATTACATGGTCAGTAAATTATATCCACATGATACAGAATTTCTGCTGTAATATGATGTATGTGGTCCTGAATACACCCACAATGTGCACAACCACACACTGAAAATAACCAAGTATATTTTTTAAAAATAGGATGAGGCACACCACCCAAAACTTACACAACTTTGTAACCAGCACTAGCAAAAACAGTTTTTAAAAATCTAATGAAAATACTAGCCTACTTTAAAAAAGATGTGTTAAATTCCTATTTAATAAATAGATGGCTATTATAGTAAATCAAGTATTAAAAGCTAAGTGTTTGAGGTTATTGATAAGCTACCCCAATTTGATCATTTCACAATGTATAGCTGTATCTAAACAGACATCACACTGCACAATTTTTAGATGTCAATTAAAAATAAAAGAAACTTTAAGATTTCTCAAATGAATGAATGATTTCCAGTAGTTATGACCTAGCCATTACTCCATCTACTAGCAGCATACCCTAACTATAGGCAAAATGCTAAATACTGAATATAGAATCCTCAATATCAAGTGGTTGTGGTAATGTCATATCAAAGAAAAAAAATGTTTTGAAAACATTGACAATTCTGTTCAGTCCATACCATGTCCCCCAGTATGATATTTAGTGGGCATATCTTGAGAGTCATAATAGCTTCTTCAGCCCACCCCCAATTTTTGCAGAGTTGGAATCTCATTAGTAATCTTGTCTCCTCTTCTGGGATATAAATTTGTCTATAACTTTCCTCTGTAAGTATTTAATTTCCTATGATAATGTTTATGGTTAGAAACTTCTATTCACCATTAACCTTAGCAATCTAATTTATTATAGGTGTAGAATATTTTATGAGGAGAAATGAAAACTGTTCCTCTTATACTACCTGCTTTTACATAGTAGATGTGTACTGTTCAAATCTACAAGATATCTTTTATCTTGATTTTGCTGTCTATTTTAGAGGTTAAGCTTTTCAGATTGCTGAATAAGAATACAGCAGCAAAATGTCTAGATCAGCAGTATTTTTTCATTTTATAGATGTAAAAATTGAGGTTTGGGATTCAAGTTCAAGCCTGTTACTGGATCGGTATAGTTTTCAGTAGCTCTTCCCTTCATCATCTTGGATCAATACAAGAAACCACAAAGACATTAGCTAGTTTTTAATGTTTTTAATAACATCTTGGTTGGCTAGAAGATTAGAAGTAAAAGAATAATAGTAGCATGTATTTTGAACTTGATGGATTTATGAGTAATGCTTTCAGGAGTAATGATACTGCATTTAAATACTAATATTTTCTCCCCAAGTAATTTAGTAACAAAAAACGAGCTATATATTCTTTTTCCCACTTTGAAGTCATAATTCTCTTTCATTGACATATTCATTCTCCTACACTTGGATTTTTGTTATAATTAGGTGCTACTTTATGAGCAAATATTTCAAAATAGATGTTTGTTGATTTGTCAGGTTTGCAATTTTTTAATACAGGATTTGTTGATATTAATTGTGCCTTATACAGAGAATTCTTAATACCTGTGAGTTACTTAAAATCTTGATCATGATATACTGTTGTAGAAAATATTGCATGTGATGATATTCTTTCATCTATTTGCTTTATTTTTGGCTGAATAATGCAAATAGGAATATTTGGCTTTTTTGAGTAGGGGGCTCATATATTGCTTTATGATTAAATGAATTAAAAAACTTGAAAATCAGAAACCCCTTTTGAGTTTATTGTTAATGTGCCATATGATTGTATGTATTTATGACATATTGTGACACTCACTGCACCCAAGAAAGGATTATAAATACTTTTTTGTTCACCTTTAAGTAGTTATATAGTTGGCATTGTCAGTAGGTGTTCAGAGCCCTTTCATTTGCCAGAAGGCATACTTCGAAGATGATTTCAATGTTGGAAGGTAGTTATCCAGTTCTGTTACCTTGCATTCAAGTCAGTTTACATTTCTTTATTATTTTCATTAAATGGAAACAAGGATGTATCGCTTCATTTAAGGCTTCTGTGAATTCAAGGCTTTGAGTAAAACCTCATTAATCTGCACCCCATTTGTTCAGAGAATGTAATAATTCAGCAAAGAGCTGGGCTGAAGTTTATTCTCCTGCTATCTGTAAAGAAAAGATTACTAACCCATTAACCAAATTAATAGTGCAAACAAGATTGGAAGAACAAATGGCATTAAACACCCTTAAGCGCATTAGAAACAGCCATATACCTACAGACAATCTAAGCTCCATATATAAAATATTCTCAGAGTTTTCTTTAAGGCGGATTTCTGTCCAACAACAATGATGAGAGTTTAAAATGACCCTTATTAGAAATACTTCCCTAATTTACTATTACCCTGCTTCAAATCAAGTTACTCCAAATTTGTGAGGTTTGGCTGAACTTGGCAGGCAAATTATGAAGTTTTTATAAAGACTTAGGTGGTTTGTCAGTGTTATATGGTAACTATTAGAAAAGACCTTCCCATTTAATAGTGTTCACGTGGGATTTTGATGTCTAAATTCTAGTACAGCCAGATATTTGGGATGGAAACATTTAATTTGTTGTGTATATAATACTCTTTCACAAAGATTTATCCTATTAAAAACTTAGGAACCTGGACCCTAGTACACTACCCACCATAGGACTTTGCTTGCTTAGAGTAGGCACTCAATGAATGTTGAATAAGTGAATGAATGAATCAAATTCAGTATATGCTGGAAAGTGTGTCGTCAAGGTCAAAAGTTCTTTTCTTCTCCATTGAATAGAAAGTGTATTTTTCATCTCTTCAGGGAACTAAAACAAAGGAAATTCCATAACTAGCTTATTGAAATGTTAAGCTTGTTCTATCACTGGACTCCATTTTCCTTCCCCTACTCTCAATAACCTCTCAAGATTGCTGATTTTTTTTTCTCAGGATGTTATCCCGAAGAAGGAAAGAAAACCAATGTGGATTTCATCATTTTCCTCCTCCTCCTTTGCTGAACTGTGATCACACACTAAAAGCTCCATCCTGTGCTGATGTTTGAGAATCTGTTACCATGGAGCTATTCCCCAGCTCAAAGGATGGTTTTATTGCATATAGTGTTACAGGAAAAGAGAATGGTTAAAATTAAACTTTAAAAAAAATCCTGATTAATAATAATAGAACATGGGAAAAATGCTTTCAAAAACAAACGCAGGATGGAGTATATTTTTGTGGTTGCCCTTGCTCTTGCTCTCCAAACATTTTCTTTCATTTTTGCTTTCTGTTTTTGGGAATTGTGTTGCTTATAAAAGACCCTGCTGTCCACTAGCTTCTGGGCATGTGTCCAAAATACAAGTGGACATTAAGTCAATTCAGCAGATAAGATTTCCTTAGAGACCTCCATAGGATTTCACTAGTCCATTCCTAGCAGCCTGCCTCTGACCTCCTCCCTCCCAGACAAGCTACTTAAAAAAAAATAATAAGATTTGGTGCTTGTGAAGAGGTCAGGAAGGATACAAAAGAGTGAAGGGTAAATACAAGATTTTGAAGCAAAGGTAACTTGGAGGTTGATACCGAGGTAGGCCTAGAAGGGAGCTGATGTTCAGGCAATGTGATAAGCTCTTCAAATGAACACGTTCATTATACACAGAACGTGCCACTTTGCAGCCAGCAGTGATCTTACCATGAAGGCCATAACCTTGTTTTCTTACATAGATTGATTGATTAGGATTTATAGTTTTTATGGACCTACAATTTTAGAAATTCAAAATTTTATAGTTATAACTCTAGTATTTTATACATTTCTGAGCACTCTGAAGCACCCTGCCGATGGGGAAAAAAAAAAAAATGATACATTTACCAGAAGTCTCTTTCCCAGATAAAACCTCTGAGAAGTTATTTTATATAACTTTTGGGAGAAATAAAATTTAGAAATACATTAGGAGGCAAACGTAATAAGTTGCAATTAAATCTTTTAAATGCCTTAAAATAGCTGTTAAAATATTTTCCAAGTTCCATGATTCTTTGGAAAGGAAAGGATGATGGCTGTTAGAGAAAGAATTCAAACATTCTCTGCTTTTAGGACCTCAGTCTAGGTAGAAGCTAGGAGTGGGCCAGGGGCAGAGGTATGGGCCCCGTGTTGACCAGGGAGCTATGTTGGCAGTGTTTAGCTTTGGTACAAACAGAACATTTAAGGTGTGTTACGTAGGCCTGACAATTATGATGACACTAGAGGTCAGAAGTTAGAGAAATGAATAAGCTGTGATTTATACTTAGCATGACATAGAGGTTAAGGGCTCAGGCTTCCAATTAATAGCTAAGTGTTTGTTTAAACTCTTTAAGCCTCAGGTTCCTCATCTGTGAAATTGGATTTGTAATCATATTTGCTTCACAAGATAGTTGTAAGGATTACATTAGGCAATACATGTCAATGAGGTTAGCCTTTACACATAGTAAGTTCCCAGCCTACAGTAAGCATCTGATAAATATAAATGGTTATTTTTATAAAAATTTAAAATCTCCTGAGAGGTACTTGATGAATGCATATCTACTTCAATTTTATGGCACTGTGAATCCTTCCTGTAGAATATGTTGACTTTTGGAGATCATTAGGAAGGACTTCAGCATCGTGCTCTTGATATCTTATAACCAGCCTAAATGGAGATGGGTGTAATTCCACCCTAGTACTATATCTGAATCTAGGTTGAAGAGTTCAAGATTCTTCTGTCATGGAAAGGACATCATTGATCACTGGAAAGCTTTGCTTGCTAAACAGTCAGCAGGGCTTGATGTGAGCTAGATAAAGAGAAATGGCTATATTTTTGTTTTTTACCATCCCCATCATCAAGAAGTCATTATTTCTCATTTGTTTTTCTGTCAGAGTGCTCGTATTCCACAGACTGAGAAACCACTTAGTCCCCTTCTAGAATCCCACTATGTTAGAAATATTTGCTGACACCAAAAGTTTAAAATTTGACTGGCTGGAAGGTGGAGTAACTTTGAATCTCAGCCATCCATAGGAAGAACTACTCTGATATACCAACAGCTCTCATTCTCCCTTACTTATCAGCAAGCTCTGTATTTGGTAGCAGATGGTTTTAAAATTCACCAGTTTTCCCGGATATTGCTGCATTGCAATGTTTGCTTTCTCTATTCTCCAACCCACTTACGTCACTTATACATCTGGTTTGACTTCTCTGGCTCCTGTGGCTTATTGGGCCATAATTTCCTCTAGGGTCTGCATGATCCTTGTGAGGTGCCTACTGTGATGATCCTATCTGGTGTTCTACACTTGTAGTAAGAAATAGGTGTTTAGTCAGAGCTGTTAACAACAGTCAGCAAACCTTTTGAGATATTCAAGGTATTAAGTGCTATGGGGGATTTTGAAATAAATATATTGTAGAACAAAAAGAAAGCACAGACTAAAAAGATTCAATTCTGTGATATGTTGGAAGGAAAACATAACCAACACTTTGCTCCCTTTCAGTATGGATTGGTGTCTTCTAGGCACTTCATTCCTTCCCAGCAGTTGCCCTCCTGGGAGTTGGGGCCAACAAAAACTCTTTTATATAAGCTGAAAGCAGTGAGTAATAGACCACTTCTTAGTCTAGTTGTTGGTATGGGCATTTCATTTCTGATCTTTAATGTAATTTACCTACACAAACAACTGATAATGGAAAACATCAGCTTCAGAGCCCTTCACAGTTTTAAAACATTTTCATCTATTGCTGAATTATTGTAGTTTCCTGAAGACTATACAGATTATCTCTATTAGAAAAAGAAGTTTCCAATTTAAACTTAATGTGAAGGGTAGTCCAATATTGGATGTAAACAACTTTTCTAAGGCAGATGCAGATAAACACTAATAGAAAGGGAATGATACTATCTTAGGCCTAGACGTGGAGAATTAAGACTGAAATCTCGAGGTGGCACAAAAGCAAGTGAATTCTCAACCCAAGGCTGATAAGTAGATAATAATTAGAAAAATAAAACGGTTTTCTTTTGTGATGACAAAGCACAGATGTCTCCACTTGATTTCATATTAAATGGAAGGCTTAACTGGCATTGTGGGGAGAAGAGGAAGCTTTTTTTCCCCTCAGAAAGTGCTGAAGCAGATTGTCTATTAAAAAGCTTAATAGAGAATTCAAAGACAGAGACCTCACAGCAGGGGAAAAAAAAGAGTAACTAGGTTGGGAAAGAATGAATCTAATAATAATAAGCAACTTTGCTTCTGCCAGGAAGTTCAATTCTGAAAATTCACACAACATAAACTCAATTCATTTGTATCCTCTCTTATTTGAAATTATTGAAGCTATAACTTCAGTAGTTCATTGATGTCAAGATTCCCCTAAAAATGAAAGTTGAACAAGGGCATGTATATACTTTCTTAAGGAAACAAGTAAAAGCCTAGTTAATAATGTGTTCCCTGACTCTTTTTTTACCGTAGCCATTTTTGAAAACAGGGCCTCTTTATAAAATACTTAGAATTAATAAGAATATGCATCATGATCGAGACCATCCTGGCTAACACGGTGAAACTCCATCTCTACTAAAAGTACAAAAGATTA
Source organism: Colobus angolensis palliatus (assembly GCF_000951035.1). Classification (NCBI taxonomy): domain Eukaryota; kingdom Metazoa; phylum Chordata; class Mammalia; order Primates; family Cercopithecidae; genus Colobus; species Colobus angolensis. Next base: position 592,356 of record NW_012115988.1, read on the forward strand.
GCCAAGCATGGTGGTGGGCACCTGTAGTCCCAGCTACTGGGGAGGCTGAGGCAGGAGAATGGCATGAACCAGAGAGGCGGAGCTTGCAGTGAGCCGAGATCTCACCATTGCACTCCAGCCAGGGTGACAGAGTGAGACTCCGTCTTAAAAAAAAAAAAGAATATGCATCATGAACCTCCTTTTCTCATGAACACTTATACAAACCTTCTGCCTTAGTATCCGTTTACTCCATTTCTTTCCTCATATATCATGCTATTTTATTTGACCAGCCTCCTTTCAGAAATTTATATTTAAATTTATTCATTTGGTAAATATTTATCTCACATCTACTCTGTGCAAGTCACTGAGGACTCAGAGGAAGGTAAGATAAGGTGCTCATGGTCTGGAAGAGATAGAAATGTAAACAGATCATTACAAGGCAGCCTGTTCAGTGTCATTGCACAGGTATGAAGAGAGTACAATAGGAACAAGAAGGAGATGTTCTCCCTGGGGGTGACTGAGGAATGTGTTCTAGTGGCAGTGACATTTGAGCTGTGTCTCCAAGGATGATGAATCTGTGGTCAAGTGTCACATGCAAGATTCTCATGGAAATAATGGCAAGTAGAATACTAAACATGCTGTTTTTATAAAACAGTTTTCTCAGAAATGAAAATTACAATGAGTATTAAGTCATAGAGACTAAATACCTTTAATTTGGAGGAAATTTAGGGTTAACAAAATCGGGATAACAGACTGCGAAAAGATCTCCACTGGCTATTGCTAGATGTCTCTGTCTATAAGCACTTTTCATTTTTTTCTCTCTATGAAGTTCTGTAGCAGCAAGCATCAGAGAGATTTGGTGCCTGGGAAGGTTTACTTATATAACTCATTAATTTTCCAGGCACTGCAATGACCAGTAGTTACTACATTTTATAATTAAAGGCAAACTAAGTCTCACAAAGGTTGGATGTTTTGTCTGGGATCTTGGAGCTCATCAGTGACAAAACAGTTAGTTAAACTCCAAGATCTTGATTATATACTAATGTCCTAACTGCTCACAAAGTATTGGAAGGTTGTATTGTAAAGTCAGTATTGATTGATTATTATCTACTAAATAGCTCAATGTCACATGCCCTGAGACCTCTTCTTGCTCATAGGCAGGGCTGCACTCTACTTATTTACTAGACTCATCCCCTTTCACCTACAAGGACATGGCTTTAGCAATTCTTATGCTCTCTCCTGAGCCATCAATATTATCCTGTCTATAAGGTCTTTCCCAATAGCATACTAACGTGCTGTTTGTTATTCTATATATTTTTTTGAAATCTCTCTCTCTCTGCTTCTGCCTCCCATGACTTCCTATGTCTCTCCTTTTCTTCACTGTGAAACTCCTTCAAAAAGTTGTCATTACTCACAATTGGTGTTTTCTCTCCTCCCATTCTCTTAAGTCCACTCCAGTCACATTTTCACCCACACCACTATACAGAAACCAGTCTTCTCAATGTTAGTAATGACCCCAAGATGCTAACTTCACTTATCCATTCTTCATCCTCATCTTATTTGACCTTCAGCTACATTGACACACTCGCTCCATCTTTCCTTCCTCCTTGAAACATTTTCTTCCCTAACTCCTAGGGCAACATATTCTTCTAGTTTTCTTCCTATCTCATATTTACTTGGTGGTTGGTAGAAATTTTAGGCTTTTAATGAATGAAACTGAACTCATTTACTACATCACTCCTACTTCTACCCCAGAATCCCCAATCCCACTTCCTTCTACCACCTTCTCCTCAGCTGTTTCCAGTGCCTGAAATGCTCTTCCTCCAAACAGCTGCATAGCTTCCCCTCCCCACTTTCGGGAGTCTACTCAAGTGCTACCTTCTTAATGAGGCTTTTTCCATCAGAGTGCTGGCAAAACACAGATGGCATACTCAAAGTAGAAAAATTTAAGAAAGATTTAACAAAGGTATGGGCAGGAAGCAGAGGGAGTCCAGGAAGCATATGCATATCCCAGGCCTGATAAAGCAGAGCTGTTACCACTGCTGGACAAGGGCTGGGAGCACTTATAGAATCCAGTATATGAGATATGGGTAGACGGGCCTCCCTTGAGAAAAGCAGTGACCTTTGAACTTCAACTGGGGATCCTTATTATTTGTACCAAATCAGAAGCCAGAGGGCAAAGGAGCCCACTAACACAATCCACATAACCTCCTGGGACAAAGAGTTCAAGAGAAATGTGGAGAGCATATCTGGTGAGAAAATAAAAAACATCGCACACAGGCCTCCCTCACCCACCATATTTAAAATTACAACCACAATCAACTGCATCATTTGAGGTGTACAGTGCAAAATGAAAATGCAGAATAACTTGTTAAAAAAATTATTAAGCTCTGAATGGTGATGATGAGTATTAAACCAAACATGAAGCCCTTCACACCCGTGAAGCCAGCCCTGATTTCACCCCTTGCCTCCAACACTGGATTCCCTCCCTACGCCTCTTTCTGACTTTAGTTTTCTCCATTATGCCTATTTCAATCTAACTAACATGCTATTAATTTAACTTATTTATTTGGTTTATTTCTCTGACCCACTTGAATTTAAGCTCCCCAGGGCAGGAATTTTAGTATCTTTCATTATATGTTGCATATAATGCCTCAAACACTCCATGGCACATAGTAAACACAATAAATAGGTATAAATACATACAAATAAAATGTATAAACCTTTCTCTTAAAAAATGGAAGAAGAAAGGCTACAGGAAGAGATCAAACTCTTACAGATTGGTTCCCTTTCCACAGCCTGACCTCCTCTCTTCATTAGCCATAACTGAAAGCTAAGTGCAAGCCAGTATCTTTCATTGGAAAGGATAATTTTTAAAACTCTCAGTATCTAAGATCATCTGTCTTAACAATTTTCTATATAAAGGCAGTAATCAAAACAAGTAAGTCCTGTAACTTAAATTAACAGTTGGCATGTAGAGCAGAAATGTATGCATGAATATAATTTTAAAGTTTTGTAAGGTTTATTTCCCTGACATGAACCTACCTAATATTCTTTATGGCCTGCCCATTCCAGAATCAGTCATTCTCAGAGTTTGGTGCTTGGCCTACTTCTTTTCTACTATTCAGACTCTGCAGTATACTCTAGCCATGGGTTCAAAATAACATCTTAAGCAGCTGAGGCACAAACACTATTTCCATCCTATATCTTCCATCTGGGCTTCAAAATATATATGCTACATTCCACTGCCTACTACATATCATCACTTGTAAATATAGGGATCTAGAGCTTACTCAGAATGGATGTAACTGCACCTCCTTCTCCTACTCCAGCCACTAGCCTGCTATTTCTGCTTTGTCTCTAAGGACAAGCCACTTTATTCTCCATGATCCAGCAGAGAACCTGGGCATCACTGCTGGCTTCTCTCTTTCCTCATGCACCATCTAATTAATCAGAGCAGACTTTGTTTTCCACCTCCTAAATATGTCTCATGTCTGTATCTTCCTTCTTATCTCCACATCTGCTATCCTAGTTCACATGTTCATCATTTCTAATCTAGATTTTAACAGTGGTCCCTTCAGTAGTCTTCTTGCCTTTAACTGTGCTATTAAATCTGTCACCCACAAAGCTGCTAATAAGGTTATCTTACATGCAAATCTTACCACATTTTTTTTGTGTAAAGTTTGTTAAATGGCTCCTCGTCACCTGTAGCATGAATGGCCTCCCTTAAAATGGCAATATAGAATACTTCCAGATATTCTCTTCTTCTGTGTCTTTTCCAGTCTTGCTCCAGAAATACCAAACTACAGTACTAGTGCTTATTCAACCAAATCTTTGGCATGGCCTCTAATCCCTCCAGGCCACAGCCCCTAATGTTGTTTCCTACAGCACCTACCAGGTATGTTTTTCCCAGTCTTATCAACCCAGCAAACTTCTGCTTCTCTTCTAAGACCCATCTTCTTCTCCTCAGTTCCGCTACACCTTTTAACAACTTCACTGTAGCCTTCCATAGACCATTGTAAGGATCTGTTTAAATATCTTTTACACCACTCTACTTTAAAGCTCATTCAGAGAAGAGACATTTTTTAAATCTCTGTATCCCTATGCCTTGCACAGTGCTCAGCACAGATTAGGTGCTCTATGAATGTGTGATGCTATATTTAGATTGTGGCTATCACACAATATGCATATCTGTGTAAAAACTTAACCTACAGGTATAGAATTACATAACCATAACTGTAAATAAGTACTTAAGTTTTCAAAAGTATTTTAAACAGTATTTTAAACAACCAGTCTGTTAACTTTTCTCTATTTTTGTGTAGAAATTACTAATGGCAGCTAGTTTTATTTTTCTACTGATTGCGAAAAAAGTTACTTTTAAATAAAAAAGTAGTAGTTTGCAATTGTTGTATTTATTTAAAAGCTTTATAAAGAAAACTAAATATACCTAAATGAATGTATACAAACATGCAGTAAACATATTTATGAACAAAATATTTAAGAGTTTCTTTAAAAACTATAGTTTTATGGTCTAAACGAGGATTAACCATATGTAATTAAAAGTTAATATTTTAGACCCATAGCTTATGTTGCAGATATTGTTATTTATGCCTTAATCTATTGCCTGTATCATTCTGCATCAAATAATAACCTCTTTCAGTTCAAGTGTGTACTAATTGGAGCATGTGTTATCAGAGCCTGATGGTCAGATAAAAATTTGTCATTTGAATTTAATTTCAAATGTAATATTTGAAAAAAAATAGAATGTGCTGTAACCCTGCTATATACCCTGGTTCTCTGAGGGCCACGTTAAGAGCATAATGTTCTTGTTGGAGGAATATATAGGGCAATAAACAGTTTTGTGGGTGATTAAACAGTGAAGTAAAGCTGAATCTTCCAATTACCAGCAAAAGGCTCTTATGGCAAATATGGTACCATGAAAATTTTCTTTTGTATATTAGTTTTTCTAACATTGTTTTATGAGTTTGAATACAATTAGATTTATACTAAGCAGTAAGCAGATGTGTATCTGTTCACTTAAAAAATTCTAACAAGAATTTCCAAAATTCAAAATCCATGTTAATATCACTAGACCCAAAAATAACTTTTCATTTTCTATAAACTATTTCTGTACCCACAGAAAAGCAGGAAGAAGAGAAGAGAGGACTGACATTTAATTCAGAACAGATATGCCTTTAGGTAGAGATAGCTGCTGAGTAAAGATGACAGATTTCTACAAAAAGTACAGTTCATAGATAGAAAAACTGTACTCTACTTCTACAGGCTATTAAATCTGGACTTTCTGAACAAGGACCATTAGTTAACCCTGGTAGTCTATGAAATAAGGTATTATTCATCTTGTTGTAGCATCTGTATTCACTGATTATCTTAATTGGGGCATCATTATTTTTACAATAGCAGTAAAACATAGAAAAAGAGCTGGTAAACCATTACCTTGCTTTTTCCTCCCATGGCACTATGACTTGAATGTTGATGTCTTTTACCTTTTGACCCCATTTTTAAGGACAGCCTCCCAAAATAGATTATTTGATGGAAATGTATAATCTTGAAAAGAGGATAGGAAAAATGATAGTTGAAGAATTTCTTTGATAGTGAAATAAATGTGATGATGGTTTCAAACTATGCAGATTTTGTAGAAAAAAACTTAAGACCTGTTTACTGGGATGCTTAGATGGGACCCCAAAACCTTTATAAGAAGAAGTAAAGATAGCTGGGCCCCCATTTGTCCTTCTATTTTTATTGGAACAATGATTCCTGAACAAAGAATAAGTTAGTTATAGTGGTGTTTAGACATAATTTTCCTCCACTGTCTATATTCCCTCCCTATTTTGTCTTTCTTCCTCTTCTTCTAAACACACATACACACACTTCACACACTCACAAATATGCTTTCAAATGAAAGCCTCTTACCTTTTTGGCCATTTCTCTTTGGCTGCTTTTCTTTTGAAAAATCAGACATGATGTATTATCATGTGTTCTTGGTATCTACCAATATGAATGTCCACTTAAGGGCCACACGTAATGAATACATTTATAATTCCTGAATGTGATTGTTAGAAAATTGAGGTATCGTGATATTGCTATAATAGTTTAGAATTCAACATTTCATTGAAATGTGAGCTTCTTTATACACAAATCCTTCGGTCATAAAAGTTAAATGTCAGAAGGCATTATGCCCATTTGCAGGGATCAGTAATGAAAATAAACCTGGTATCCACTTCTTGGCTATGAATTAGCAAATGAAAAGAAGTATTCTGATCAAAGCCACCATGGATCATCCATGTTTTCCTCTATTCCCTTTTCTAATATCTAAGATCATGTTGAGTGGAGTCTTCTATTTAAGTCGGTAGTTTGAAAGCACATTGGACTAACTAGATTATTTGAGGTAGAAGGATTCCAGGTGATTTAAAAACTAATTGTTGATTTATAAAAAAGCAATGGAGTTTGGAAATGTTTGCAGTGATTTCTTTCATTCTCCTTACCTTCTGCTACCCCAGCATCAAACAAGCATTTCCCATAAAGTATAACTGCTGCAAAGGAAAAGCTTATATTCCATACTCTGTTATGAGTTAAAGCAACTTCATGGAAACTGTAATAAACAAGGGTTAGTGTGGTGACCTATGAGATTCTTTCCTTTAAAGGACTTAGCAATCACCTTAACCTCTTCCTGTATTTACTTCCTCTTTGGTAAAATGAAAGGCCTTATTTATTTGTTCCCTCAAATCTGTTCCAGCTGTAATATTCAATAATCTGTGATGTTTCTTTTACTACAAATTCAGGTTTCCTTCTATTTCCCACTGATGATCAAGATGTGTTGTCAACCCAACCTCTTCTTTTAGGCAAACTGTTTTCTATTCTCTTCCCCACATCCCTTCAGAGTCTGGGGGTTTCTTTTTTGATTGGCTGAAAGTGGGCCTGCCTGCCTCTACCAGTTTGTCCCTGAAGCAGTAAGGAGATGTGTATCAGAGGATCTTCATGATGTCAGAACAACCCTGCTGCTGTAGCAATGGAGGGCCAGAGAACCCAAAGACCCTGGGATACTAGACTTGAAAACAATAGAGTGAGTGTCCCAGTCACTTTGTATTGTTTAATATAATCATCACCAGGATTTTTAAATACAGCAAGTAAAATCACTAAGATATATAAATGTATATATGTAAATAGAAAAGTTGGTAATTATAGTGTCTCATAACCTAGGACACAGACATATTTTTAAAATACAGAACCAAAAATACTATCATCATGGGTTAGACAGTTTAGGATCAAGACAATAAAGGCATCAAAACATAACTTTTACATTTTTTTCTACAGTAATGGCCAATTATGCATCCCAAGAAATCTATTGTAATTACCTTCAGTAATAAGACTGAACCAGAAGAGATTATGTATCCTATATAATGCTTTGTAGCTGACCATTTCTATAGCACTAAACCTCAAAATGCATCCCAGGAGCTATTTCCTTCATGCCTATTTCTAAAAGCCTAAGTTAAAACTCTATATTCAGCAGTGGTTCTCAAACTTGGACATACATGTAAGTATCACAGGGGTTTTTCCTAAAAGTGCCATTTATGAGGTGCTAACCCTAGAGATAAAGATTTAGAAAATCTTAGTGTGGGACTTAGGATCAGCAATTTCAATAATCTTTCCCACCAAGTGGGATGAGAATTTTGTGGGTTCTCAATTCTAGAACCACTCGGAAGTTAAAGGTTTTAGTATGCATGTGATCATATAAGGTCATAATCCATGTATTCTTTCATTTTATTTAAAGATATTATTAGGATTTTTTTAATCTTATGACATTTAATATGAATGAATATAAAATATTTTAATGTTACACATGATCACAAAGCCATTAATTTAGAAGTATTTATTTTCATTCATAAAATGCAATCTAGGTTTAAACAAACCTGTCTTTAGTTCATTAAATATTAGAATTGCCTGGTTACTAACTTGCTGTGTTACAGCTGTGAGGCAGCTACCTTCTTTACGTTATTACAATTTGTTATGTTAGAGCTAGATCTTGTTTCAGTGTTCCAAAGAAAATTTCCTAGAGCACTGACTGGGTATCAGGGTTATTCTTTTATTCTCTTTAGTACTCTTGCTTTTGTTTCTTATAAATGTTTCATCTTATTTCCTCAAGGCCTCTTAGAGTTGCTTAAATGTTGGCTTTGTAAGAGATTGTTTGTAAAGGGCTTAGAAAAACCAGTAGAAATATCTAGACAATGAAAAAAACAGGAAAACAGGATGTTAGCCAAATATTAAGTGTGTTTCTAAAGGAGTACTGTCATGATATTTTTCTTTTTAAAATTTTTCCTGTTCTAACCATCTATCATATGTAATGAGATTTGCTTTGTAAATATCAATGTGCTGTCTTTGCATAATGAATCTCTTCTAAAGATCCCCATGTCTTACATGTGATTTTTTTTTTAAGTCTCTTAGTGAGGGACAAAGTGGAAAGATTCTGGATGTTGTTTTCCCATTATGTTCTCAAGAGAGTATTGTTTAAGGAAGACCCAAAAGTATTCAAAAGAAACAAGACATTCTACTGAAAAGGTTTATCTTCTTTTCACTTTGAAAACGTTTTTAAATGTGAAATTGCTTTTACAATTTCCACTTGGACAAAGTAGTGTTTGGTATATGATTTCTGATAGATGTTTATTAAAATTTTAATATTTTGTTAATATGGATTTTCTGCTTTTATGTTTTAAAAATATTTCATAAAAATATTGTTTGTTTGGATTACTAAGGGGATTTTTGTTTGTATGTGCCTCCTTAAATTTGGTGCCCAAAGTAAACACCTCAGCAGTTTCAACCTTGTCCTGGCCTTGTTTCCTATTATTAATGTGGCCTGTATACAGAAAATACAGTATTTGGGAAGCATTAACAGTAATCGCAGCAACCTACAGTGTCTGGCATGGGGCAGGCCCTCATTAAATTGGATTACAATTTTGTCAGCATTTAATTGTTGTAAGTTTTTCTTATTTATCTTGATTTTCCAGAGTGAGTCACCATAATTGCTATTAATTTATTATTTTCTTGGTATTTATGTTCCTTTCCATTGCTTTGAAGTAAGGAGTAAAGGCATTTAGTTTAAACTATATAAAGATAAATGCAAACAATTTTATTCAAATACACTCTTTGCTTCTATTTACAACGTAATCCAAGAATATCCTAATAGATATTCAGGGTTTTCCCAAAGCTGTCTGTTTTTCCATGGGTTTCAATGCTTCTCGGAATTATTCTTTTAGAATTTGCCCTTGAACAATCCCTTTATGGAAGTGAAATAAACAGAGTGCTGAGTGTTTCTATAATGCAGTGACCTTGCTTTGTATTGACAAAAAAACTCTTACAACTGTTTCTTGTGTATGTGTGTATTGATGTGTTTCTGAAGGCCCAGATCAGTGAGTAGAAGCTATAAGTGTGCACTCTCTTTGTGGAAGTTTAAAAACATTCCTTTAGACCACAGAGATTTTTAGCTATATCATTTCAAATTGAATTTACACGTGAAAACTTAAACCAGGTAATCCTTACAGTGTTTGTCTATTGAAAAGTTTTTATTTTAGTGATACATTTATGCTATTAGAGTTTAGTCCTGGCAGCTTGTCTAAGTAAAAGTATTACTTTCTGGGAGCTAAATGTTAGCTGCAAAAGGTTTGCTCTAATATGAAATTTAACATAATGGCAATTGTTTTTATTATTAATATTGTTGTTATTACCATTATTATTATACTTAAAGTTCTGAGGTACATGTGCAGAATGTGCAGGTTTGTTACGTAGGTATACATGTGCCATGGTGATTTGCTGCACCGAGCAACCCATCATCTACATTAGGTATTTCTCCTAATGCTATCCCTCCCTTAGGCCCCCAACCCCCAACAGGCCCCAGTGTGTGATGTTCCTCTCCCTGTGTACATGTGTTCTCATTGTTCAACTCCCACTTGTGAGTGAGAACATGCGGTGTTGGGTTTTCTGTTCTTGTGTTAGTTTGCTGAGAATGTTGGTTTCAATATCATCCATGTCCCTGCAAAGGACAAGAACTCATCCTTTTTTATGGCTGCATAGTATTCCATGGTGTATATGTGCCACATTTTCTTTATCTAGTCTATCATGACTGCGTAGTATTCCATGGTGTATATGTGCCACATTTTCTTTATCCAGTATATCATTGATGGGCATTTGGGTTGGTTCCAACTCTTTGCTATTTTGAACAGTGCTGCAATAAACACACATGTGCATGTGTCTTTATAGTATAATGATTTATAATCCTTTGGGTATATTCCCAGTGATTGGATTGCTGGGTCAAATGGTATTTCTAGTTCTAGATCCTTGAGGAATCACCACACTGTCTTCCACAATGGTTGAATTAATTTTTACTCCCACCAACATTGAAAAAGTGTTCCTATTTCTCCACATCCTCTTCACCATCTGTTGTTCATGACTTTTTAATGATCGCCATTCTAACTGGCATGAGATTGTATCTCATTGTGGTTTTGATTTGCATTTCTCTAATGACCAGTGTTGATGAGCTTTGTATCATATTTTTGTTGGTTGCATAAATGTCTTCTTTTGAGAAGTGTCTGTTCATATCCTTTGCCTACTTTTTGATAGGGTTTTTTTTTCTGATAAATCTGTTTAAGTTCTTTTTAGATTCTGGATATTAGCCCTTTGTCAGATGGATAGATTGCAAAAATTTTCTCCCATTCTGTAGGTTGCCTGTTCATGCTGATGATAGTTTCTTTTGCTATGCAGAAGCTCTTTAGTTTAATCAGATCCCATTTGTCTATTTTGCCATTTGTTGCCATTGCTTTTGATGTTTCACTCATGAAGTCTTTGCCCATGCCAATGTCCTGAATGGTATTGCCTAGGTTTTCTTGTAGAATTTTTGTGGTTTTAGGTCTTAGTTAACTTAAGTTTTTATTCCATCTTGAGTTAATTTTTGTATAAGGTGTAAGGAAGGGATCTAGTTTCAGTTTTCTGCATATGGCTAGCCAGTTTTCCCAACACCATTTTATTAAGTAGCGAATCCTTTCCCCGTTGCTTGTTTTTGTCAAGTTTGTCAAAGATCAGATGATTGTGGATGTGTGGCGTTATTTCTGAGGTCTCTCTTCTGTTCCATTGGTCTGTATCTCTGTTTTGGTGCCAGGACCATGCTGTTTTGTTACTGTAGCCTTGTAGTATAGTTTTAAATCACGTAGCATGATGCCTCCAGGTTATTTCTTTTGGCTTAGCATTGTCTTGGCTATGCGGGCTCTTTTTTGGTTCCATATGAAATTTAAAGTAGTTTTTTCCAGTTCTGTGAAGAAAGTCAATGGTAGCTTGATCAGGATAGCATTAAATCTATAAATTACCATTTTGATGATATTGATTCTTCCTTTCCACGAGCATGGAATGTTTCGTTTGTTTGTGTCCTTTCTTATTTCCTTGAGCAGTGGTTTATAGTTCTCCTTGAAGAAGACCTTCACATCCCTTGTAAGTTGTGTTCCTAGGTATTTTATTCTCTTTGTCGCAATTGTGAATGGGAGTTCACTCATGATTTGACTCTCTATTTGTCTGTTATTGGTGTATAGGAATGCTTGTGATTTTTGCACATTGGTTTTGTATCCTGAGACTTTGCTGAAGTTGCTTGTCAGCTTAAGGAAATTTTGGGCTGAGACCATGGGGTTTTCTAAATATACAATCATGTCATCTGCAAACAGAGACAGTTTGACTTCCTCTTTTCCTAATTGAATACCCTTTGTTTCTTTCTCTTGCCTGATTGCTCTGGCCAGAACTTCCGGTACTGTGTTGAATGGAGTAGTGAGAGAGGGCATCCTTGTCTTGTGCTGATTTTCAAAGGGAATGCTTCCAGTTTTTGCTCATTCAGTATGATGTTGACTGTGGGTTTGTCATAAATAGTTTTTATTATTTTGAGATGCGTTCCATCAATGCCTAATTTATTGAGAGTTTTTGGCATGATGGACTGTTGAATTTTGTCAAAGGCTTTTTATGCATCTATTGATATAATCATGTGGTTTTTGTCATTGGTTCTGTTTATGTAATGGATTACGTTTATTGATTTGCATATGTTGAACTAGCCTTGCATCCCAGTGATGAAGCCCACTTGATCATGCTGGATAAGCTTTTTGATGTGCTGCTGGATTTGGTTTGCCATTATTTTATTGAAGATTTTCACATCGATGTTCATCAGGGATATTGGCCTGAAATTTCCTTTTTTTGTTATGTCTCTGCCAGTTGTTGGTATCAGGATGGTGGTTGCCTCATAAAATGAGTTAGGAAAGATTCTCTCTCTTTCTATCGTTTGGAATAGTTTCAGGAGGAATGGCACCAGCTCCTCTTTGTACCTCTGGTAGAATTCGGCTGTGAATCTGTCTGGTCCCAGACTTTTTGGTTGGTAGGCTATTAATTGTTGCCTCAGTTTCAGAACTTATTATTGGTCTATTCAGGGATTCGACTTCTTCCTGATTTAGTCTTAGGAGGGTGTATGTGTGCAGGAATTTACCTATTTCTTCTAGATTTTCTAGTTTATTTGTGTAGAGGTGTTTATAGTATTCTCTGATGGTAGTCTGTATTTCTGTGGGATTGGTGGTATCCTCTTTATCATTTTTTATTGCATCTATTTGATTCTTCTCTCTTTTCTTCTTTATTAATCGGGTTAGTGGTCTATCTATTTTGTTGATCTTTTCAAAAAAAAAAAAGAAAAAAACCAGCTCCTGGATTCCTTGATTTTTTTTTTTTTTTTTTTT
>NW_012115988.1:605263-629508 GCF_000951035.1 Colobus angolensis palliatus
CGGCCTCCCAAAGTGCTGGGATTACAGGCTTGAGCCATCGCGCCCGGCCTCCTTGATTTTTTTGAAGGGTTTTTTGTGTCTCTGTCTCCTTGAGTTCTGCTCTGATCTTAGTTATTTGTCTTCTGCTAGCTTTTGAATTTGTTTGCTCTTGCTTCTCTAGTTCTTTCAATTGTGATGTTAGGGTGTCAATTTTAGATCTTTCCTGCTTTCTCTTGTGGGCATGTAGTGCTATATATAAATTTCCCTCTACACACTGATTTACATGTGTCCCAGAGATTCTGGTACATTGTGTCTTTGTTCTTATTGGTTTCAAAGAACATGTTTATTTCTGCCTTCATTTCGTTATTTACCCAGTAGTTCTTCAGGAGCAGGTTGTTCAGTTTCTGTATAGTTGTGCAGTTTTGAGTGAGTTTCTTAATCCTGAGATCTAATTTGATTGCAGTGTGGTCTGAGAGACTGTTATGATTTGCATTCTTTTGCATTTGCTGTGGAGTGTTTTACTTCCAATTATGTGGTCAATTTTAGAATAAGTGTGATGTGGTGCTGAGAAGAATGTATATTCTGTTGATTTGAGGTGCAGAGTTCTGTAGATGTCTATTAGGTCCACTTGGTCCAGAGCTGAGTTCAAGTCCTGAATATCCTTGTTAATTTTCTGTTTCATGGATCTGTCTAGTGTTGACAGTGGAGTATTAAAGTCTCCCACTATTATTATGTGGGAGTCTAAGTCTCTATGTAGGTCTCTAAGAACTTGCTTCATAAATCCAGGTGCTCCTATATTGGGTGCATATATATTTAGGATAGTTAGCTCTTTTTTTTGAATTGATCCCTTTACCATTATGTAATGGCCTTCTTTATCTCTTTTGATCTTTGTTGGTTTGAAGTCTGTTTTATCAGAGACTAGGATTGCAACCCCTACTTTTTTTTTTATTTCCATTTGCTTTGTAAATATTTCTCCATCCCTATGTGTGTCTTTGCGTGTGAGATGGGTCTCCTGAATACAGCACACCAATGGGTCTTGACTCTTCATCCAATTTGCCAGTCTGTGTCTTTTAATTGGGGCATTTAGCCCATTTACACTTAAGTTTAATATTCTTATGTGTGAATTTGATCCTGCCATTATGATGCTAGCTGGTCATTTTGCCCATTAGTTTATGCAGTTTCTTCATAGTGTCGATGGTCTTTACAATTTAGTATGTTTTTTCAGTGGCTGGTGCTGGTTGTTCCTTTCCATGTTTAGTGCTTCCCTCAGGAGCTCTTGTCGGGCAGGCCTGGGGGTGACAAAATCTCTCAGCATTTACTTGTCTATAAAGGATTTTATTTCTCCTTCACTTATGAAGCTTAGTTTGGCTGGATATGAAATTCTGGGTTGAAAATTCTTTTATTTAAGAATGTTGAATATTGGCCCCCACTCTCTTCTGGCTTCCCTTTGTGGGTAACCTGACCTTTCTCTCTGACTTCTCTTAACATTTTTTCTTAATTTCAACCTTGCTAAATCTGACAATTATGTGTCTTGGGGTTGCTCTTTTCGAGGAGTATCTTTGTGGCATTCTCTGTATTTCTTGAATTTGAGTGTTAGCCTGCCTTGCTAGGTTGGGGACGTTCTCTTGGATAATATCCTAAAGAGTGTTTTCCAACTTAGTTCCGTTCTCCCCATCACTTTCAGGTACACCAGTCAAACATAGATTTGGTCTTTTCACATAGTCCCATACTTCTTGGAGGCTTTGTTCATTTCTTTTCACTCTTTTTTCTCTAATCTTGTTTTCTTGCTTTATTTCATTGAGTTGATCTTCAGTCTGATAGTCTTTCTTCCTCTTGATCGATTTGGCTATTGATACTTGTGTATGCTTCACGAAGTTCTCGTGCTGTGTTTTTAGCTCCATCAGGTCATTTGTGTTCATCTCTAAACTGGTTATATTACCCACCTTCTGGAGCCTACGTCTGTCAGTTCGTCAAACTCATTCTCCATCCAGTTTTGTTCCCTTGCTGGAGAGGAGTTGTGATCCTTTGGACAAGAAGAAGCATTCTGGTTTTGGAATTTTCAGCCTTTTTGCACTGTTTTCTCCCCACCTTTGTGGATTTCTCTACCTTTGGTCTTTGAAGTCAATGACCTTCAGATGGGGTCTCTGAGTGTACATCCTTTTTGTTGATGTTGATGCTATTCCTTTCTGTTTGTTAGTTTTCCTTCTAACTATCAGGCCTCTCTGCTGCAGGTCTGCTGTAGTTTGCTGGAGGTTACTCCAGACCCGGTTTGCCTGGGTAGCACCAGCGGAGGCTGCAGATCAGCAAAGATTGCTACCTGTTCTTTCCTCTGGAAGCTTCGACCCATAAGGGCACCCACCAGATGCCAGCCAGAGCTCTCCTGTATGAGGTATCTGTTGGCTCCTACTGGGAGGTGTCTCCTAGTCTGGATACACAGGGGTCAGGGACCCACTTGAGGAGGCAGTCTGTCCCTTATCAGAGCTCAAACGTTGTGCTGGTAGATCTGCCGCTCTCTTCAGTGCTGCCAGGTAGGGACGTTTAAGTCTGCTGAAGCTGCGCCCACAACCACCCCTTTCCCCAGGTGCTCTGTCCCAGGGAGGTGGGCGTTATATCTGTAAGTCCCTGACTGGGGCTGCAGCCTTTTTTTTAAGAGATGCCCTGCCCAGAGAGGAGACAGTCTGGCTGCAGCAGCCTTGCTGAGCTGGAGTGGGCTCCACCCAGTTCGAACGTCCTGGCGGCTTTGTTTACACTGTGAGGGTGAAACCACCTACTTAAGCCTTAGCAATGGTGGACGCCCGCCACCCACCAAGCTCCAGTGTCCCAGCTCGAGCTCGGACTGCTGCTGTGCTGGCCGCAAGAATTTCAAGCAAGTGGGTCTTAGCTTGCTGGGCTCCCTGTGGGTGGGACCCGCCGAGACAGACTACTTGGCTCCCTGGCTTCAGCCCCCTTTGCAGGGGGAATGAATGGTTCTGTCTCACTGGTGTTCCAGGCACCACTGGGATATGAAAAAAAAAAAAAAAAATTCCTGAGGCTAGCTCAGTGTCTGCCCAAACAGCCGCCCAGTTTTGTGCTGGAAACCCAGGGCTCTGGTGGTGTAGGCACTGGAAGGAATCTCTTGGTCTGTGGGTTGCAAAGACAGTGGGGAAAGCACAGTATCTGGGCCAGTGCTCACAGTACAGTCCCTAATGGCTTCCCTTGGCTGGGAGAGGGAGTTCCCTGACTCCTTGCGCTTCCCTGGTAAGGTGATGCCCCACCCTGCTTCAGCTCGCCCTCCTTCGGCTGTACCCACTGACAAACCAGTCTCATTGAGATGATCCAGGTACCTCAGCTGGAATTGCAGAAATCACCCGCCTTCTGCGTCAGTCTCAGAGCTGTTCCTATTTGGCCATCTTGCCAGCAACTAGAAATTGTTTGTTTGTTTGTTTTTTAATTTTAAATAAATAGGACATCTTATTTTTATTAACTTTCATTTAATACTTGAGAGTTATATCTAAGTCATGTCAATGTTAATTCTGCAAATTCAGATTCAAATGCATGATTTGATAATGCATCATTACTATAATGTGAATAATTACTATCTAAAATATAATATAGACATTTTCTGCCACATGAAGTCAAATTGACTATCTGAATTTCCTTCAAACTACCTTTTCTCAGACCTAGAGACCACATAGCTCTTCACTGCCCAACCCTAGACCTATAAAACTATTTAACATATTTTTGAATTTTGAGAACCTACATCAATATATTTTCTTTCAAGACGACTTTCAATAAGCTTTTCAGTAGCATTGAGTTCTAATTATATGAATGTTACCTGTATTTGTGCTAGGAAATTTGGAAAATACAGAAAACATTAAAGAATATGATAAAAATCGCCACTAATATAATTCCCTAGATAGCATTAAAATTCAGGTGTTTTTCCTTTTAGGAATTTATCAGTGTAATGTACATAGGAATGTCCATGTGTGTGAAAAAGGGGGAGAGAAAGGTTTGTAGGGGTATATGTGACTTAATTTGTTATGTTGCTTCCCCTACTTAATGCTGGGCATTTTATGATGTCTGCAAATAGTCTTTGAAAGTATAATTTTTATTTATTTATTTATTTTTTTGAGACGAAGTTTAGTGCTTCTTGCCCAGGCTGGAGTGCAGTGGCACAATCTCGGTGCACTGCAACCTCTGCCTCCCAGTTCAAGCGATTCCCCTGCCTCAGCCTCCTAAGTAGCTGAGATTACAGGTGGCCGCCACCATGCCCGGCCAATTTGTTTGTATTTTTAGTAGAGATTGGGTTTCACCATATTAGCCAGAATGGTCTTGATCTCCTGACTTTATGATCCACTCACCTCGGTTTCCCAAAGTGCTGGAATTACAAGCGTGATCCACCATGCCCAGCGGTCAAAAGTATAATTTTTAACAGTTGCAGAATGTTTCATTGCATGGCTACATTATAATTTGTTTAACCATTTTTGCCTACTTCTGATATAGAAGTTGTTTCTAATTATTAAATTGTGTTATTATAAATTATCTGTAATGAATATCATTGGAATATCTTTATTTATAAAATTTCCATGATATCATAGTTTCTTTCTCTAGGCTCTTAGAAGTCTAAGAAGTTTACTTATGATATATAAACATTTTTAAGGCTTTTGGATGTATTATTGCCATCCTGCTTTTCAGAAATGTTGCTATAAACACATTTTTAGAAAAAAGTTGCCATTTGAAGTAAATAGACAAAAATAACCTCAAAGTCTTCATGTAACTAAACTAATTTATATTGTCACTCTGTTTTTCATGTTTTTATTTTACAATACTGTTGTTCTCATATGCTAATGTTGTAATTCTTGAGGCTACATTAAGCATCTAGCCTTGCCATTACTCAAAATTAGTCCAGCTTTCTGAGTAGTAACCTGCCTAAGTGGAGATAGACTTTTCCTCAGTAGACTAGGGAATACCTCATACCCCTAAGACTTTCTAGATTCTATGATTATTTTCTTGCCAATTTGAAGAAATAGAATCTAAATGTTCATAATGATTGCCTCCTAGAGCAGTAGTCTCCAAATAGATTCATATATTACAATCCACTGAGATTGGAAAGACAATATAAACATTTTATTTATGTTTAATTTTTATTTTATTCTTTGACAAAATTATTTGTTCATATTTTATAATTTCTATAAAATAATAGCATAATGGAGTATGTCTATAATTTATAAATAAATATATTGAGGTTTCATGCTGTCTGAATTGATCCTGGCTGCTGCAGCAAAATACCTTATACTAGGTAATTTATAAACAATAGACATTTGTTGCTTACAATTCGAGAGTCTGGCAAGTCCAGGATCAAGGCACCAACAGATCCCGTGTCTGACGGCGGCTTGCTTTCCGCTCCAACGATGCTGCCTTTCTGCTGTGTGTCCTCACGTGGAAAAAGGACAAAGAGGACAAATAAATTCCCTTAGATCTTTTACAAGGGCATTAATCACATTGATCACAATGAGGGCTCTGCCCTCATGACGTAATTACCTCCTAGAGGCCCACTTCTTACTACTATCACGCTGGAAATTAAGCCTCAGTATGAATTGTATTTTGTTTTGTTTTTTTTTTTAATTCACCAATTTATTTGTATTTTATTTTATTTTATAATATTTTGATTTTTTTATTTCAATAGGTTTTTGGGGAACAGGTCATGTCTGTATATGAGTGAGAACATACAATGCTTGGTTTTCCATTCCTGAGTTACTTTACTTAGAAGAATACTCTTAAAGGTTATCCAGGTTGCTGCGAATGCCATTATTTCAATCCTTATTATGGCTGAGTAGTATTCCATGGTATATATAAACTACATTTTCTTTACCCACTCGTGGATTGATGGTCATCTGGGCTGGTTCCATATTTTTGCAACTGCAAATTGTGCTGCTGTAAACATGCATGTGCAAGTATCTCTTTCATATAATGACTTCTTTTCCTCTGAGTAGATACCTGGTAGTGGGATGCTGGGTCAAAGGGTAGATCTACTTTTAGTTCTTTTTTTTTTAGTATACAATAACTTTTTTATTATTATACTTTAAGTTCTGGGTTACATGTACAAAACATGCAGTTCGTTAAGGAATCTCCACACTATTTTCCATAGTGTTTGTACTAGTTTACATTCCCACCAACAGTGTAAAAATGTTCCCTTTTCACAGCAGCCATGCCAACTCTATTATTTTTTGATTTTTTTTTTAAATTATGGCCATTCTTGCAGGAGTGATATGGTATTGCATTGTGGTTTCGATTTGAATTTCTCTGATAATTAGTGTCAATAGGATTGACAACAATACTTCTTTGAATGTCTGACAGAATTCAGCTATGAATCCATCTGGTCCTGGACTTTTTTTTTGTTGGCAGTTGTTTTATTACCATTTCAATCTCACTGCTTATTATTGATCTGTTCAGATTTTATGCTTTCTTGGTTTAATCTAAGAGGGTTGTGTATTTCCAGGAATTTATCTGTCTTCTCCAGGTTTTCTAGTTTATGCACGTAAAGGTGTTCATAACAGCCTTGAGTAATCTTTTGTATTTTGTGGCAGCAGTTGTAATATCTCTGATTTTGTTTCTAATTGGACTTACTTGGATCTCTCTCTTTTAGGTTAGTCTCGCTAATGGTCTATCAATGTTATTTATCATTTCAAAGAACCAGCTTTTTGTTTCATTTATCTTTTGTGGGTTTTGTTTGTTTGTTTCAATTTCATTTAGTTCTGCTCAGATCTTTGTTATTTCTTTTCTTCTGATGGGCTTGGGTTTGGATTGTTTTTGTTTCTACAGTTTTGTGAGGTGTGACCTTAGATTGTCTATTTGTGCTCTTTCAGACTTTTTGATGTAGGCATTTATTGCTATGAACTTTCCTCTTAGCAGTGCTTTTGCTGTATCCCAGAGGTTTTGATAGGTTGTGTCACTATTATCGTTCAGTTCAAAGAACTTGTAGCTTTCCATCTTGATTTCATTGTTAACCCAACAATCATTCTGGAGCAGGTTATTTAATTTCTTTGTGTTTGCGTGATTTTGAGGGTTCCTTTTGGAGTTGATTTCCAATTTTATTCCACTGTGGTCTCAGAGAGTACTTGATATAATTTTGATTTTCTTAAATTTACTGAGACTTGTTCTGTAGTCTATGATATGGCCTATCTTGGAGAATGTTTCATTTGCTGATGAATAGAATGTATATTCTGCAGTTGTTGGGTAGAATGTTCTGTAAATATCTGTTAACTTCATTTATTGTAGGGAATCGTTTAAGTCCATTGTTTCTCTGTTGACTTTCTGTCTTAATGACCTGTCTAGTGCTGTCAGTGGAGTATTAAAGTCCCCCGTAATTATTGTGTTGCCATCTATCTCATTTCTTAGGTCTAGTAGTAAGTGTTTTATAAATTTGGGAGCTCCAGTATTAGGTGCATATATATTTAGAACTGTGATATTTTCCTATGGAACTGGTTCTTTTTTCATTATGTAATGTCCTTCTTTGTCTTTTTTAACTACGGTTGCTTTAAAGTTTTTTTTTGTTTGTTTGATGTAAGAATAGCTACTCCTGCTTGCTTTGGGTGTCCATTTGCATGGAATATCTTTTTCCGCCCCTTTACCTTAAGTTTATGTGAATCCTTATGTGTTAGGTGAGTCTCCTGAAGACGGCAGAAACTTGGTTGGTGAATTCTTATACATTCTTCCATTCTGTATCTTTTAAGTGGAACATTTAGGCCATTTACATTCAATGTTAGTATTGAGATGTGAGGTACTATTCTACTCATTGTGCTATTTGTTGCCTGAATACCTTAATTTTTTTCATTGTCTTATTGTTATATAGATCCTGTGAGATTTATGCTTTAAGAAGATTCAATTTTGGTGTATTTCAAGGATTTGTTTCAAGATTTAGAGCTCCTTTTAGCAATTCTTGTAGTGCTGGCTTGGTAGTGGTGAACTCTCTCAGCATTTGTCTGTCTGGAAAAGACTATCTATCCTTCATTTATGAAGCTTAGTTTCACTAGATACAAAATTCTTGACTGATAATTGTTTTGTTTAAGGAGGCTAAAAATAGGATCTCAATCAATCCCTTCTAGTTTATAGAGTTTCTGCTGAGAAGTCTGCTGTTAATCTGATAGATTTTCCATTATAGAACCTGATGCTTTTGACTCACAGATCTTACGATTCTTTCCTTTGTCTTTAGATAACCTGATGACTATGTGCCTAGGCAAGGATCTTTTTGTGATGAGTTTCCCAGGTGTTCTTTGAGCTTCTTGTATTTGGATCTCTAGATCTCTAGCAAGGCTGGGGAAGTTTTCTTTGACTATTTCCTCAAATGTGTTTTCCAGACTTTTAGACTTCCCTTCTTCCGTGGCAACACCAATTACAATTAGTCTTAGGTTTGGATATTTAACATAGTCCCAAACTTCTTGGAGGCTTTGTTCATTTTTTAAAATTCTTTTTTCTTTGTATTTGACATATTGGGTAAATTCAAAAGTCTTGTCTCTGAGTTCTCAAGTTCTTTCTTCTGCTTGTTTGATAGCTGAGACTATTGCTGAGACTTTCCAGTGCATTTTGCATTTCTCTAAGTGTACCCTTGATTTCCAGAAGTTGTGATTGTTTTTTATTTATGCTATCTATTTTGCTGCAGAATTTTACTTTCATATCCTGTGTCATGCATTTGATTTCTTTAATTTGGACTTCACCTTTCTCTGCTGCCTCTTTGATTAGCTTAATAATCAACCTTTTGAATTCTTTTTCTAACAATTCAGAGATTTTTGTCTTGGTTTGGATCCATTGCTGGTGAGCTGGTGTGATCTGTTAGGCATGTTAAAGAACCTTGTTTTATCATATTAGCAGAATTGTTTTTCTGGTTTCCTCTCTTTGGGTGGACTATGTCAGAGGGAAGATCTGGGACTCAGGGGCTGCTGTGCAGATTCTTTTGTCCCACAGGGTATTCCACAGATGGAGTGTTCTCCCCCTTCCCCTAGGAATGGGGATTCCTGAGAGCTGAACTCTAGTGGCTGTTTCTGCTCTTCTGGGTCTAGCCACCCAACAGAGCTACCAGGTTCCAGACTGGTACTGGAGAGGGTCTTCAAAGACTGCTGTGATGTGATCTGTCTTCAGGTCTTGCAGCCGTGGATACCCACGCCTGCTCTGGGGCAGTTAGCAGGGGAATGAAGTGGACTCTGTGAGGCTTCTTGCTGTGTTTTTGTTTAGTGCACTGGTTTTGTGCTGCTTGGCCTCCAGCCAGTAGTGATGCTTTCAAGAGCTCATCAGCTGTGGGCCTATATGGAGGATGCAAACTTGCCCTAGGGACATCTGGTTAAGTATTCAGGTTTCCCAAGTGGTGGGCAGAGCCATAGAGCTCCCACGAGATTATGACCTTTTTCTTCACCTACCAGGGCAGGTAGAGAAAGACCACCAGGTGGGAGCAGAGATAGGCGTGTCTGAGCTCTGCCTCTTCTTGGAGTGGACTTGCTGTGACTGCTGTGGCAGTTGGGGGTATGGTTCCCAGTCCAATGAAGTAATATCCCCGGGGGGATTAAGGTTTCCTCTGCTGAGCCATACAAGTCACCAGGGAAGTGAGGGAAAGCCGGCAGTCACAGGTCTTACCCTGCTCCCATGCAGCCCGTAGTCCTAAAGGCTGGTCTCATTCCCACTGTGCCCCAACAACATCACTGAGTCTGTTTCCAGGCAGCCAGTGACCAGGGCTGAAAACTTGCCCCAGACCATAAACCTCCCCATTGAGAAAGTAAGCAGACTCACAGTTTTTTGGCATCTCAGGGAGCCTGCAGTGGTGATCCAGTTCCTTCAAAGGGTCTGTGGATTATCTTGGCTTTCTGGTATATTCCTGCTATAGTTCCTGGAGCCAAAGTTCACAATGTGAGTCTCCACAGGCTGCTCTGTCCATCCAAGTGGCAACTGCAAGCTAGTCCTGCCTCCTGTCTGCCACCCTAATCCCTCAATTTCTCAATATGAATTTTGGACTGCCACAAATATTCAAACTGTAGCATTCTGCCCCGATCCTCTAAAATTCATAACCTTCTCACATGCAAATACATTCATTCCATTCTAAAATCCCCCAAATTTCTGACTTATTTCAGCACCAACTCAGGAGTTTGAAGTCCAGAGTCTCATCTAAATATCATTGAAATCAGATATGGATGAGACTCAAGGTATGATTTATCCAGAGACAAATTGCTCTCCCGCTGTGAATCTGTGACATCAAACAAGTTTTTGCTTCCAAAATGCAATGGTAGGACAGGCATAGAATAGATATTCCCACTTCAAAAGGGAGAACTAGGAAAGAAGAAATGGGAACAGATGTCAAGTAAGTACAAAGCTCATCAAGGCAAAGAACATTAAATCTTGAGGCTTGAGAATGAGCTTTGACTTTATGTCTGCTTTCTGGATATACTGGGGTGGAAGTTGGGTCTCCAAAGCTCAGAGCAGTCCTACCCCATAACTTTGCTGGGTACAGCCCACAGCAGCTTTCATGGCATTGCAGTGGTACTCCTGCAGTTCTGGGCTGAAATTACATGCTGGTGGCTCTGCTGGTCCAGGGTCTTGGAAGTAGTCCTGCCCACACAGCTTTACTGGACATTTGCCCTAGTGGAGGTTCTCTTCAGCATCCCCAACCCTATAGCTTCCCCAAGCATTGCCCTAATGGGGACTCTATGGTGACCCTGGCCCTGACCCCATGGATCTGCTGGGTATTACCTTATCAGGGGCTTTCTGTGATAGCCCTGCCTATGCCTGAGCCCTGAGACTTTTGGGGTTATCCTCTGAAATCTAGGTGGAGGTAGCCAAGCCCACATAGCTCTCGTACTCTGCATGCCTGCAGAGTTGTCACTGTGTTGATGCTACCAAGGTTTACTGCCTATGCCTTCCAGTAGGTTGGCCCCAGCTGCACCTGGGCCCACTTGAGCCACAGCTGGTGCAGCTGGGGAGCACTGCACTGGAATTTGGGAAGCAGAGACATGAGGTGGTGCTGGAGTGGAACCCCTGAGCCCGTTCTGAAATTTTTCACACAGGAGCCATGGGCTGTTTTTTTTTTTTTTTGAAACTTTTCTGCCCTCAAGACTCTGGCAGTCTGGGCCTGTGATGAGAGTGGCAGCCCCAACAATCTCTGAAATGGTTTTGGGGTCGTTATTTCCTTTTTCTTCTTTTGAGACTCTGTCACCCAGGCTGGAGTGCAGTAGTACGATCTTGGCTCACTGCAACCTTCATCTCCTAGGCTCAAGCTAGGACTACAGGCGCATGTCAGCATGTCTGCCTAATTTTCATGTGTGTGTGTGTATATATATGTGTGTATATATATATTTGTCTATAAAATATAAATTTATAAATAAATTTATATAAATATATAAATTTATAAATGTATTTATAAATTATATATATTTGCCTACAAATATATGTATCTGTAGACATAGGGTTTTGCCATGTTGCCCAGGCCGACCTCGAACTCCTCAGCTCAAATGATCCGCCCACCTCAGCCTCCCAAATTGCTGGGATTACAGGCACAAGCTACCGCACCCAGCCTCTTTCATTGTCTTGATGAATAGCGTCTGACTTCCTTTTGAAGCGGCCTCATTGTCTGGAGTAACACCCAAAGATGGTTGTCTCACGGCCACAGAGATCAACGATGTGAACACACACAGAGTGACTTTAAGAGTGGGAGTTTAATAGGCAAAAGAAAGAGAATAGCTCTCTGCTACAGAGAGGGATCCTGGAAAAATGGGTTGCTGATTCGCAGTTTGGATACAGAGGTTTTTATAAGAAACTGATAAGAGGCTATGCATCTCATTTGCATAAGGCACGGGTTTCTGGTAGTTCCACCCCATATTCCTAGTGCACATCAGGCTCTTAGCTTGAGTTACTCCATTTTGCTTTGTCCCCCTTACTGCGCATGTTTCTGGAGACGGAATTTTCCGTTGCAGGCATGTTGGTTATTTCCATTCCAGGCATGATGGTTATTATTCCCAAGCTGGCTATGTAAGTGTCAGTTATCACATGTAGAATTTATGCAGTAAGATGGATGAAGAATTGAGGAAAGCATGCCCTCTCCCTGTCAAGGGAACCTCTGCGAGTCTGTATGTAGTTCTGCTTACATTTTATTAGCCAAAATTTAGTCACAACAGTCTACTTCACTGACAAGAGAGCCAAGGAGTATGTTGTTTTTAGATAGGTTGCAAAGAGCCCCAGTCTTCTATATAGCCTTTCTC
Organism: Colobus angolensis palliatus; assembly: GCF_000951035.1. NCBI lineage: Eukaryota > Metazoa > Chordata > Mammalia > Primates > Cercopithecidae > Colobus > Colobus angolensis. The sequence goes on from NW_012115988.1 coordinate 617,458, forward strand.
ATCTATGCAGCGGTGGGCATGTCTTAGGCAAGCCCCCTGGCAAGTTCCCTTATCTGTGCCTGCAATTTGATTTTTCAGTCTGTTTTTTGTTTGTTTGTTTGTTTGTTTGTTTGAAAGAATTTAATTGAGGACCCACCCTATCTGTCTGCCTGACTGGTTTCTTCCTTTCTCCTCTCTCACTTTTATCCATCCTGATTTTCTAATCAAGTGGTCATTTGGCCACACTGTTGGTGTTTTCTTCTGAACACACTTTTTTTTCTTCTGAGAATTTTCCAAATCTTTAAGTTCTTCTTCCCTTTAGATTATAAATTCCATCTTTAATTTATTCTCTCTTCCTGCATTTTACTAAAGCAGTCAAAAGAAGCCATGTCACATTCTCAAAACTTTGATTAGAGATTTCTTCTGCCAAATACCCTATTTCATTGCTCTTAAGATCTTCCTTGAACAAAATACTAGGACACAAACAGTTCAGCCCAGGTCTTTGCATGCTGTCACAAGAATGGCTGTTCCTCCAGTTTCCAATAAGTTGTTTCTCATTTCTGTCTAAGATGTCATCAGAATGGCCTTTACTGTCTATATTTCTACCAGCATTCTGTTAAAAACCACTTAGATAATCTCTAAGAAGATCAATACTCTCTTTACAGCTCTCTTCTTCTTTGAACTCTCACCAGTATTGCCCTCAATGCCCCTCTGTTCATGGCAATGTACTTTAAAATTCTTCCAGCTTCTACTCATTACCCAGTTCCAAAGCTGCTTCCACATTTTTAGGTATTTGCTTCAGCAGCACCCCATTTCTGGTGCCAATTTTTGTCTCTGTTCATGCTACTATAACAAAATATTTTAGACTAGGTAATTTCTACGTAGTAGAAATTTAATTCTCATAGTTCAGGAGGCTGGAAAGTTAAAGGTCAGGGTGCTGGCAGAGTCAGTGTCTGATGAAGGCTTGCCCTCTTCTTTGTAGATGGTACCTGGATGCTGTACTCTCACATGATGGAATGGATGAATGCAGTGCCCTCAATAATAGAGGAAGGGCCAGAAGGGGAAAAAGGGCCAAACAGGCTTGTTCACCACATTTCTAAGGATACTAATCCCCTTAATGTATAGAGCCCTTACGATTTAAGAACCTACTAAAGGCCTTATCTCTTAATACTGTTGCATTGGAGATTAAGTTTCAACATGAAATTTGGAGGTACACAAACATACAAACCATAGCACACATTCACATTTTTAAGTTTATATGAATGTATGTTTATGGCAGAGATTGAGAATTGGCTTCTAAAAATCTGTCCTTCCTTCTCTCTTTCTCTTTTTTCTTTTCTTAAAAATACACACATTTTTAGCTGGGCTCTTCGCAACCTATCTAAAAAAAAAAACACTCCTTGGCTCTGTCAGTTAAGTATCATGTTGCGACTAAATTTTGGCTAATAAAATGTAAGCAGAACTATGTACAGACTCGCAGAGGTTCCCTTGACAGGGAAAGGGCATGCTTTCCTCAATTCTTCATCCATCTTACTACATAAATTCTATACATGATAACTGACACTTACATAGCCAGGTTGGGAATAATAACCATCATAGTAGAAAGTTAAGATAGAAGGAGACCAGTCCCTGACAACCCTGTAGAGCTGTTGTACTAGCACAAGACAGCATAACTATGACTTGTATCTTGTTTAAATCACTGTTTTAGGAGTCTATTTTTGCAACTAATCCAGTCTTAACTGATAAGGTATCAAAGCAATTGAAGGCCAGGTGCAGTGGCTCACACCTGTAATCTTAGCACTTTCAAAGGCTAAAGTATCACTTGAGGCCAGGAGTTTGAGATCAGCCTGAGAGTCATGGTGAGACCCCTCTCTAAAGAATATTTTTTAAAATTAGCCAGATGTGGTGGTACGTGCCTATAAGTCCTAGCTGTTCGGGAAGCTGAGCTGGGAGGATCTCTTGAGCCCTGAAGTTTGAGACCGCAGTGAACTGTGAGCATGCCACTACACCCCAGCCTGAGTAACAGAGCCCCTATCTCAAAAAAAAAAAAAAAAAAAAAAAAAAAAAAATTCATTGTGCTTGAGCCTTCATCTTTTCCATTCATCAACTTTTACCATGCATCTGGAGCATTTACTAAGCATATGTAGTAGCTTGTTCTGCACCTAGGAAATAACTTTCTATCAGAAAAATTGAAGACATTTTCCTAAAAAAAGAAAAACAGTTATTTTGCTTAGGGAGTATTAATTTTCCCATGAGTTCCAAGTGTTCGTGGACAAGGTACAAAATCCTTATAAAAGCAAACTGGTATAAGCCCAGAGGAAAAGACTTCCTGCTATTGTTCCTCAGAGCAAACGAATTCAGTACCATATCTATTTCAAGGCCTCAAACCATAATGCACATGCCAAATTAGGGAGAGGCAGTTCCAAAGACCTCTTTATTTGTAATTAGAAAAAGATTATAGAGACTTATTTTAGGTCTTTGTATTCCTCCTGTTTTGATTAAATTCTGAAGCCTCTTTGAAGGCAGCTAGCTATTACTAATAATCAATGGAAGAAATAAAATGAATATGCCTGACTTTCAGGGAAATATTTTCATTCAGTGTTATTACCTGAGGAGTATTAGCTCATAAGTCCTTTTATGAACTGTCCCTTGTTGCCTCTTCAGCTCCCTCTCTACCCACTACCCCCTTCCCCAGGATACTGAATTCTTCATACTCTCCAGCCCCTTGAACTTCACTATAATAGGTGTTCTCCCAGTACAGTGTCTCCAGCCCCACCCTACCCAGTCTCAGCTTTGACATCACTGTGCCTGGAGAACTCTTCTGAAAAATCCCTCTTGTGTGTTCTTATAGTCTTCATTAATTTCCCATTTGTAGCAGACATGCTGTTTTCTAATTGCTGGTGAGTTGTTTGTGTCTCTAGTCTAAGAACTCTAAAAAGAGACTACTTTTTTTGTTCAGCACCTATTTCAGTACCTGCCACCTGGTAGGTGCTCAGTAAGTATGGAATGATGAATAGATTATGATAGTTAAGTCCCTTTTACCGACTTCATCCTGAAGTCAACAGAGAAAATAGGCTTTATGATCTGATACTTATGATATAAATAATTACCATAAAATTTGAGTATGTCAAGAATTCTTCACCTAATTATTGCAAGGTATTATATTTAATGGCATTTTTTCATGGTTGTATTAGTATGTTTGCCTACATATTTAGGGGAACAAAAGCTACAAAAACAGAGACACCAGTTTGAATTCAGGATTCAGGACCATTGCGTGTATAGTGTGTCTTTGTGAGCTCCCTCTCCTGTGTCACCCACAAATTACAGAGGCTGCTGGTAGAGTTCATTATTGCAATGACAAATAGATAAGGGCACTATCCCCCACTATTATTATGATGGGGGAATAATAACAATAATAAATACTAAATACATTCTTGCTGTTAGCAAGGAACTGAGAACATCTGTATTTATTCGTTTAATATTTATTGAGCATCTTCTATAGATCAAGCACTACACAGTTGGGTAGCTAGATATTTATATTTTTTTATGATATTCTGTATACTAAAATACAATAACATTTCTTATAAACATAATAAGTGTTAACATTTTATAGGTTTCTCTAGATTAAAAAAGTAGTTTTTATGTATGTATATATAATTTCCCTTAATTCTGATGGCAAATTTTTATTTTAGATACTAGGGATCTGAGTCTAGGAGAAGTTAAATGAAGATATAAAGTAAAATATGACATTCAGAAGGGTTCACCTGATTGGATATTGTGTTTTAAATTTATTTAAATGGATACTTCTTTCTAGTCACACCCATCAGCTGCAACATGTGTTTAATTATGATTTAGTTTTGTATTGTATATACTCATATTAGGCAGGGTTCCCTAGAGGGACAGAACTAACAGGATACAGGTACATATAAAGGGGAGTTTATTAAGGAGTATTGAGTCACACGATCACAAGGTGAAGTCCCTTAATAGGCTGTCTGCAAGCTGAGGAGCAAGAAAGCTCTCCAACTCCCAAAACCTCAAAAGTCGGGGAGCTGGCAGTGCAGCCTTCAGTCTGTGGCTGAAAGCCTTTGAGTCCCTGGCAAACCACTGGTGTTAAGTCCAAGGGTCCGAAAGCTGAAGAATGTGGAATCTGATGTTTGAGGGCAAGAAACATCCAGCACGGGAGAAAGATGAAGGCCGGGAGACTCAGCAAGTCTGCTCTTTCCATTTTCTTCTGCCTGCGTTATTCTAGCCTCGCTGGCCGCTGATTAGCTGGTGCCCACCCAGATTGAGGGTGGGTCTTCTTCTCCCAGTCCGCTGACTCAAATGTTAATTTCCTTTGGCAGCACCCTCACAGACATGACGAGGAACAATACTTTGCATCCTGCAATCCAATCAAGTTGACACTCACTATTAGCTATCACAATACTCTTAACATGAAAATCTTTCATGTTTTCATGTTTAATCTTTTTGAAATTAAAAGCCAGCCTCTTTGATTTTACCTCATAATGTTCAATAGATTCCCAAAACTAAAGAAGAATTGCTTCTTCATAAAAGATGCATTGCTTTTTTTTTTTTTTAAATCATCTTTTATTTTAAGTTCTGGGGTACATGTGCAGGATGTGCAGGTTCGTTACATAGGTAGATGTGTGCCATGGTGGTTTGTTGCACAGATCAACCCATCACCCAGGTATTAAGCCCAACACCCACTAACTGTTCTTCCTGATGCTCTCCCTCCCCCTAACCCCCTGATAGACAGGCCCCAGTGTGTGTTGTTCCCCCCACCATGTGTCCATGTGTTTTCATCGTTCAGCTCCCTATTCATGTCCCTATGACAGAGACTTCACCCCAAAATGCAAATAACTGATTATCATAAATTAGCAGGAATGTTGACAATGACTGTTGGTATGGTTTGGCTCTGTGTCCCACCCAAATCCCGTCTGGAATTCTTATCTCCATGTGTCGAGGGAGGGACCCAGTGGGAAGTGACTGAATTGTGGGGGCAGTTTCCCCCATGCTATTCTCATGATAGTGAGTGAGTGCTCTTGCGATCTGATGGTTTTAAAAAGTGTTTGGCAGTTTCCCTATGCGCTATCTGTCTCCTGCCACCATCTAAGCTATGCCTTGATTCTCCTTTGCCTTCCACCAGGATTATAAGTTTCCTGAGGCCTCCCCCGCCATGCAGAACTGTGAGTCAGTTAGACTTCTTTTATTTATAAATTACCCAGTCTCCAGTAGTATCTTTATGGCAGTGTAAAACAGACTAATACAGCCAGGCATGGTGGCTCACGCCTGTAATCCCAGCACTCTGGGAGGCCAAAGCGGGGAGATCACAGGGTCAGGAGTTTGAGACCAGCCTGACCACCATGGTGAAACCTCATCTGTACTAAAAATACAAAAATTAGCCAGGTGTTGTGGCGCGTGCCTGCAATCACTCAGGGGGCTGAGGCTAGAGAATCTCTTGAACCCAGGAGGCGGAGGTTGCAGTGAACTGAGATCGTGCCATTGCATTCCAGCCTGGGTGAAAACAAAACAAAAACGGACTAATAAAACTGTTTATCCCACTTCTACCATACGCTATTTGTATGACGATGGACAAAGACCTTAAGTCCTAGTTTTTCATCAGTTAAGGGAGATAATGATTGTAGCCACCTCACAGAATGTGGTGAGGAACAAATGAGATAATATGCACAGAACCCATAGTACAGTGCATGGAGATAGACATTCAATACAAAAAATACTTTTTTGAGACTGGACTTATTACTGTCCTTTGCATAGGAGGGGGATCAGTGGCAATATCTGGGTTTGTTGGTTTGAAAGTAGTTAGGAGGTGATTAGATAAAACATGTTAATGGTGAGCCTTCTGCCCTGATTATTCTTTGCAGGTAAGGTGGGTCAAAAGGGGCCTTTAGTATTGTTATTTTATTTTATTTTATTTTATTTGTTTGAGACAGAGTCTCACTCTGTTGCCCAGACTGGAGTACAGTGATGTGATAATGGCTCACTGCAACCTCCACCTCCCAGGTTCAATCGATTCTCGTGCCTCAGCCTCCCGAGTAGCTGGGATTACAGGCACACACCACTATGCCCGGCTAACTTTTATATATTTTGTCGACACAGGGTTTTGCCATGTTGCCCAGGCTGGTTTCAAACCCCCGAGCTCAAGCCATCTGCCTTCCTTGGCTTCCCAACGTGCTGGGATTACAGGCATGAACCACCACTCCTGGTCACCTTTAGGATTATTAATAATATTGATAACAATAATAACAAGCATGGCAGATATTATGTATGAATGCTTACTATTGGCCAAGCATTAAATTAAATGCCTTTGTATATTATTTAATTTAATCTTCCCATCAACATTATGAAGTATATATTAGTACTCCTGTTCTTCAGAAGAAGAAACTGAGGCAAGCTCAGACAAACTGGCTCCAGAACCAGACTCAAGCTTCCCGTGCTGCCTTTACAATGTTAAGCGAAGTGAGCAGAATCACATGTGTGTGGGTATACAATGCAGAGATTGTTGTGTATGTCGTTGTTATGTTGACTTAGTACAACTTGTTATGTGTAATTATTTGTAAAAATTTACCTCATATCTGTTTAAATCCTCCCGGTGAAGCAGTTCTTTTCTTATCCCTTGGTATAAGTTCAGGCAAGTCCCATGACTTTTCCAGACACTCTTAGATAATAATACACTCTATAGTAGCTTTGGGGGTAAGAACACAGATTCAATTTAATAATTTAAATATCTAGCTCATGTTATATTTAATATTCTAATATTTTTAAAGTTAAAGCTTCTCTCCTTGAGCTATAAAACTCAAGCTCCTGTAGGCAGGAAACCTGCAGTGGGGAAAGGGATACTTGGTCTCCTCTCTCTTTCCCTACCTTGTCTTCTCCTCTAATTTGCTAACATCAGTTTCTGACCCTGCCTGGTTTGGAGCACTGGGAGGGAGAGGAGGAAACAGGGATAGGAAAGTTCTTCCTTGATAAGTTCCATAATGTTAGTCTAGCATTGGTGCTCTCTGAACTTGGAGGATTTTTAATATTTATTTATGTATTTATTTAGAGACAGGGTCTCAGTCTGTCATCCAGGCTGGAGTGCAGTGGCGCAGTCTTGGGCCACTGCAACCTCCACCTCCTGGGTTCTAATGATTCTCCTGCCTCAGCCTCCTGAGTAGCTGGGATTATAGGCATGCACCACCCTGCTCAGCTACATTTTTTTTAAAGTATTTTTAGTAGACACGGGGTTTCACCATGTTGGTCAAGCGGGTCTCAAACTCTTGACCTCAGGTGATCCACCCACCTCAGCCTCTCAAAGTTCTAGAATTACAGGCGTGAGCCACTGCTCCCAGCCTGGACTTGGAGGATTTTAAAGCTGACTTACTTCTGAATGCTTTTATTGACTCTGCCCTCTGAAATTATTTAATGCCTAAGGAAGCATTTCCATTCTGGCTAAGAAAGCCAATGGTCCCTCCTGTGTTTGCTGTTGAGATCTTGACCCTTTCCAGATGATCTTCTTAGACATGACCAGAGGTGACCCCATTCTGACTCCTGCTTACAAAATGTCCACAACTGGTCCTTAGGAAACACTCACATATTATGAACCCCAGTGTACTTTGGGCATTAGTGATTCCCCACTAAGCAAATTTCTCTTTGCTCCAGCATAAGTAGAGCTAGACAGTCACTTGGCCTTTAGGTTTCTCATATACATGAGTCAGACACCAGTCTATATGCACATCAAAATGCAGGGGACACATATTAGGGTTTCTAAAGAGGTTCTGTTGAAGTGTCTTTCCCCGTGCTGAGGTGAGGAAAGAGATATCCCATTCTTCAGAGCCAAAATCACAGCTTATCAGTAACTTTTTCCAAATAAGATCCCCGTTTTAATTTCAGCCACTAGGACTTTGATGTAGGTATGGCATTTTAGAATTGTGTAACTGGTTTCTCAGAATCCTCCTTTGGAAATTCAACATATGGCCTTACACCTCTTTGGGAATGTGTTAATTATTGTCCTGGTGCTACAGCCAAAACTTCCATTTTAATATTCCATTATATATAATTATTACTTCTGGATAAAGGAGATTTCCATGCTTTTGTATGCTTTATTTTCTTCTCTTTCTCTCCTATCAGAACAACTGAATTGGAGCCGTATGGTGGGAAGACGGGATTGCTATATATTTCACGTACCTATTCAGATGGTGAGGGTGATGTTCAAGGAGCCCAGTGTTTGGAGATAGCAGAATCATTTATCTCATAATTCTTGATATGCTACTATTCTCTCCATTTGGGTTGGCCTGTTAATGCTCTTGCTCTTCCTTGGTGAATTTCTTTTTTTTTTTTGAGACGGAGTCTGGCGCTCTGTCACCCAGGCTGGAGTGCAGTGGCCGGATCTCAGCTCACTGCAAGCTCCGCCTCCCGGGTTCACGCCATTCTCCTGCCTCAGCCTCCCGAGTAGCTGGGACTACAGGCGCCCACCACCTCGCCCGGCTAGTGTTTTTGTATTTTTTAGTAGAGACGGGGTTTCACCATGTTAGCCAGGATGGTCTCGATCTCCTGACCTCGTGATCCGCCCATCTCGGCCTCCCAAAGTGAATTTCTATATGAGAGGCAGTTTGATATAGGAGTTATGCACAGAGTCTGGGGCTAGACCATTTGGATCAAATTCCAGCCCCACAATTTATTAGTTGTGTGTCTTTGGGCAAGTTATTTAATCTCTATGGACCTCAGTTTTCTTGTCTGTAGAATGGGAGTAATAGTACCTGCCTCTTAGAGTTGTGAGAATTAAACGAGTTAATATATATAAGACTCTTAGAACAGTGCTTGGTGTATAGCAAGTGCTATGTAAGTAGTAGCAGCAGTAGCAGTGCTTGTGATTACTAGTAGCAGTGCTTGTGATTACTAATATTGCTGGTATTCATTCTTTAAGTTACAGTTTAAATATTACGTAGTTTATGAAGCCTTCTGCAATTGTCCCAATCAGAACAAACCAGCTTCTAATCCGTGGACTTAAATGAATGGTCTACTGCCACCCTTGTCACAGGGGACCAAGATTAGTGTTAGCTATCTACCGTCTTCATTAGCAAGTGATTTTTACAAGGTTATTGTGTTTCTTGCTGAACACGGTGCTTAAACATAGTAGACATGATCAGCAAATGTTAGGTCTTTTCCCCTCTTATTTTTGTTGAATGGTTGACTCTAGCTCTTCAAATCTAAAAATGAATATATAGTATTTTTGCAATATTATAAAATAAGAATATTATTTTAAAAATTTGGATGTCGAAGGAAAATACCATGGAAATTAAATGAATTTTAAAATAATTATTAATAAAATCTTTCATCTATTTCCAATGGATATGAGACCAAGAAAATATATTTCGTTTTGTACAGCTTGTAACAAAAGCCAAAATTTACCAAAATACTGACTTATTTAAGTAAAAAGCAAAATATTTAGAACAAGAGTTTCTTTAGTAACTGAAATCATATTAATGCCAAATGAAAGCCTAGATTCCGCTTTTCATACAAATTGTCATTTCTGGTTTCCTCTCTGTAAAATCAGGATGGGCAAGTGTGATCCGTGTCTGAAATACATTTGTGGCATCAGTGATAAGGTGAACTCTGGCATAATCAGTGTAGTTTCCAGAGTAAAGACTTTGAGGATACCATGACTAGTTATAACAAATCTGTTGTTTAGACAGGTACTGCCTCATTTTATCTGTCTATCCCAAGGGACTTAAAGCTTTGCTATTCTCATACTCCCACAGTCTCAGCCCTGTCATCCAGTATAATGGTGTAGTTAAATGAATTGTACTTGGAAATGTTTTTACTTTAGTCAAGGTCGTGCAGGTTTTAGCTTCTCACAGCCAATTCTTGATAAGCCACTTACAGGTGTATGATACCCTTAATAGCAGCGATTCTTGGATGAAAAGGAGTTGACAGGTGATTATTGATGAGGGGAGATGTAGTTTAGTTCTTGTGAACTTTAATAGTCATTTTTGTTTTAAACTGAGGAGTTGAGGAGCTAAGAACCATATTTGTAAAAACAAATTTACAAAACTATTGGAATTATTGGAATGCCATTTTCTTTACTAAATCTGATTTTTAAAATATCTCTTTCCTGACACACACACACACAAAAAAAATGAAGACATTTTCTCTTATCCTTAGCAACCTTGGAAAATCCACCTGCAACACTCCTCAGAGAAGCTGCAACATTACTTTAAAAGAAGTTATAGCAATGCATACTATTGTTGCTCTCCGACAATGTAGCAAATGGAAACTTTGGTTCCAGAATGTTCCTGAATGTAACACAGTAAAATTTCTTGATAGGAATTGCTTTACAAAAGATGTCATTGAAGATACCCAGTTTTGAAGTTAAGGCGTTGCCTCTGACATTAGTTTTGCCCCATCTAAGCTTAGTTTGGTAGAGTCGTATATAGGGCAGGATCTAGCTAATAATTGTCCTTAACTCAACACCATAATCTTATTTCAGGTAGAAAGCCACACCAGCTTAATTGCCAACCAGATAAATGGTGAGCACTTGAAATCTGTTTTATACTTATAAATAAATCTTGAAATATTATCCATGCTTAAAAGATGAAATGATATTTTGGCAACAGGCACAACTTGGTTCAAGTGTCCCAAATGTTCTACAGTGCTTTGAGGGGTTGTTGGTAAGCAGAATTACTTACAGAACAGAAAAGAGCTGGAAATGATATTGAAGCAACATAACAAAATTTAGCATAAACCTTTACTTTTATAATTCATATAAATTACTTATAAGCTCTTTCTATTAAGCATTTGCAAATTTTTCTGCTAAATATTTTCTTAGCAATATTTCCCTCCTAAGTTCCTTGTGATTACTGTTCCAAGATGTCTGTTCTTTTCTTTTTTCCCTTTGTCTCTAGATAAGTCAACCAGAGCAAAATATCTGTTAAGTGTGGGGATCATTTGAGATTGTAGTTGAAGGTTACATGGCATATCTATATCATTACCTCTGTTTTCTATTCATTTGGCTCCATAGCCGTAACCAGAGGATATAAAATAAAGGTTCCAGTAAATATCTCTTGAAACTGTGGGTGTTTTTATTTTTTTTTACAAACAGCATTTTATTAAGATATCTTGCCAGACATAGGGACTGTGTCTTTTTTCCATCAATCAGTTTTTAGAACTACTACAATTGCTAATCAGTGAAGATTTATTTAGAGGATAAAAAAAAAAATCAAGCCTAAAGAATGGATCACTACCAGTTAGCTACCTTTTATTCCCTTTAGTAGGAGAAAATTATATTGATTTCAAAAAATTAAAAACCAGACACTCGCAGACATGTACGTTTCTGTTTGCTTGTGAGCAAGATTGCCATGTGGCGGCTGCATCTCAACTGTAGGATCAAAAGCTTGGGTCAGGATTTTGCATCAAACTGGTGGTAGTGTATTCTGTTAGCTGGTATGACAGTGACTTCTAGTCATCATCTTTGCTTGGAGGGGAATGTTTACACACATGCATAACTTCTGTCCCTATTGGAGAAGACTTCAAAATCCCAATCATAATACAATTTGGCATCCCCATTTATGGTCCAGTGACCAAAGTTGTAGACTATCGCTTGATGGCTATTTCATTATTCTTTATTACTTACACGAATGTTTTTCATCTTATGGTCGGTGTGTCTGTGTTTTATGAAATGCACTGCAATATCTTAGGTACAAGGGAATCTGCCTATTAAGGAAGACTTGACAATTGGTACATAGAACTGAAGACAAGTTTGCCATGGTTGCCTGCTTCACAGCTTGAGGTTTTCCCTGCACAAATTGTAACCAATTCCAGATCCTCATGGTCTGAGAAGCGTGATAATGAAGAATAAAGAGCTTTTATTTTCAGAAACGTGCCTCACCCACACATTTCTCTGCTCCACACCCCTACCCCATCTTTCTAGCATCTATATTCTCTGGTAATTATAGGAATGGTGGGGCTGAGTTATAATCCCTTGTTATTATAAGAAGGTCCTCTAAACTAGGGGTTGATTTCCTCACTGGAAATAATGATATATGCTGTGTTTCAAGGATACCATTGAAACTCATA
>NW_012115988.1:629885-654047 GCF_000951035.1 Colobus angolensis palliatus
TCCCAAAGTGCTGGGATTACAGGTGTGAGCCACCGTGCCCAGCCAATAGATTGTATTATTTCTTAGTTTTCATATGAAAGAAATAATATTCATAGTAATATTAGCTAGTGTGACAGTGACTTTTAGCTCTAGAAGTTAGATGGGTTTTGAATCCTGACTTTGTCTCTTACTACCTAGGTGTGCACTGGCAACTTTTTTTAACTTTCCTGTGCCTGGTTTCCCATTTTTAAAAAAGGCAGAGATGGTACATCTCTGAAAGAGTTGTGATTTTTGAGAATTGAATGAGATAAAAGTACTAAATCTGTATTAGCTACTTAATGAATTCTACTATTAGTAATATAACCCCTACTACTGTTCCCAGTGCTATTACTATTAATATAGTTTTTATTACATCTCATTACTCAACACCCTTCAGGTTTTTCATTGCTCCATCCCCACCCTATTCTGCTTTTGTGACTACTGTCCTTATGTTTTCCAAATATTCCAAAATATTTTGATCCTATAGTTCATCCTGGAAATGTCTTCTTTCACACCTATTGAAATCCTAGTCATCTTTTAAATGCCAGCTCAAATGAGCCCTCTCACTAAATCTTCATCAGTCTACCCAGTTAAAATCAATCCTTCACACAGTTGTGCTTTCAAATGCTTAGATTTTCACCTTTATTACAGCACTTCAATTCTGTCTTATCTTATGATTGTTTACAACTTTGTCTGTTCCTCTCTCTCTCTCTCTCTTTCTTCTTTCTCTTGTTCTTATCCCTCCTCCTTATATTGCAAAGTATTTGAAACACTTTCTTACTTATCTTTATTCAGTCCCCCTACATATAATCGCATCCGATAAACACACAAGTTTTCTATATGGTCACCATTCTGTCAATATGTGTTGAATTAAATTGTCATTCAGCATTAATAGCAAAGATTTCCATTCTTTGCTAGAAAAATGAAAATTGATGGTTATACTGATAGTTCTGAGGTCATTGAAGAGACTGAAATGTTCTCTAAATAATCAAATCACAGTCAACATATTTTAGAATTTTTTTTTGTTTTTTTGGTCATAGTCTGTTCTTTTGCTTTTGGTCACCCAAGAAAACCTATAAGATATTTTCATTTCCTATAAATCTCCATAGTTCTTAGCTTGGATGTTTTCATTGGATAAACCATTTGCAAGGGAAAATTGCAATAAACAGTAATAAGAAAATAACAATAATATTAAAAATGTCAGACCTTAATTGAGCTCTTACTATTTGCCATACATTGGCCAAGCACTTCGCAATGCATTATTTCATTTTAGTCCTTGCAACAACCCTGAACAATGTGAGACTTAGGGAGGTTAAAAGTTTCCCAGAGTCTTACACATAAAGATGGTATCTGTCCCTTCCAGCTTGTGTCTGGAATGGGTCAGTGTCTGTCCATGCATTTGGTCACTGTGCAAAGCTACCTCTCAGTAATGACACTAGATGTAGGATGGGTGTAGGATGGTCATTTCATTGGAAGGGAAGCAAGATAACTCTTCCTGAAGCTGATTTTGTGTAACAAGTATATACTATTTTTATATATTGAATGTTGATCTTGATGCTGACTGGGGTGGGGGTGGGGAGAAGCTGAAAGAAAAATGGAGGGCTAAGCCCTCCCAAAGCACCACTTGGTACTGCAGTTGCTGTCAATCCAGAGGCATGAAGGAAAAATATGTGTTCCTAGATACCTGTGAATGAAAATTCACTTTTGAATTCTGCCTATCCTGGAAAAATAGGTTGGCAAGAATCCCAAAGTATTTCCTTGCTATTTTAAAAGCATAGGCAGAACCACTAAGACAAGTGCAGTTAAACAATTTCAGAAATATTCGACATAGAATACTGAGTCTCCAAGGGTTATATTCCAATGAATAGAGACAGCTAATATAAGAACAGAAGGGCCCCAGCCAGTATCATATTCCCCAGCAATTAGTAGTAGAGCAAAGCCTATATTATATGTTATTTTCCAAAATTTAAATTGTTTTATTGTATGTACATGAGACATCCTGTGGCTTCATTAAGTTATTTTAAGATAATAATACTGACATAGCCATTTTTACCTACAAACCTCACACAATTATGACAATATTCCCCTGTGGTGGTGAGCAGTTTCATTATTGTTTATATTGTTGCTTCAGCTCATCCCTTTAGTCCTCTTTTATTTCTTTCACTAATTGTTACAACAGCCTTGAAGAAGAGGGATTACTTCCTACGTAAATGTTTTGTTAGAATATTTGCCAGGCTCGACTGGGGGCTCTGACTCTTTATCCTTTAGCTGACTTTCTAGAATAAAATAGAATTATACCCCTATGTGTTATCAGCCTTTTAATAGCCACACCTTAATTCCAATTTTGGTACCTCTTAAATTTTGTTGTTCATGATCTCTTGCTTTTGGCTTTGTAGTTAATGGCCCCTTACTGTGATTCTCGTGTAAGTTTCATCCAGTAACAATGATCTGTCCATGCTCTTCTCAGCTAGTTTCCCAGACATTATGAGATTTCCAGGATTTTAGTTGGAATACATCAAGTCATCCAAAATTGTGGTTTTTAGACTTCAAACACTAAGATGTAAAATAACTCTTGAGTTTTACAGCTGTCAAGAGCAAGAACATATTGGATCGGTTTAAGCCAAAAATATTTCATCTCCAGTTTGATTTACTTGATATTTTGGCTAGAAGTACAGAAATGTTATAAATAGTGGGTGGTGATTTACAATGTAACTACATAAAAGAGTGCTATCATTCAGAACCACAGGATAAAGCATGTGATGAACTCTCATTATTGTAACAGGGCCTGAATTGACAGCTTCTTCTCATTTAAAGCTGTTTTTTTTTTCTACAAAGATCACAGAGCAAGGTCATTTGACAATGCAGATGACATTTTGCTTCTTTGCTCGTTCCTTCAGAGATGTTCAAGCAGAATAAAGCATCTTATATTCTATTGAGACACAAAACTGTTACTTTATAAACATTTCAAACTTAAAAGAACTTCCTGTTAATTTGTACGATGCTAAATAGGAAAATATTAGGATATATTTTGAGAAGTAAATTTTTGTATTTTAATAATGGGGTTTTGTTTTTTTTTTGCAGAGCACAATAACTTCATTTGACTCTACAGCTTTTTAATTACCTGTTTAAAAAAAAAAAATCCTGATCAATTTTCTGTGGTACCTTTGGTTGTGTATTATATGGGTAACTAAATTAAAATTAGTGAAAAAGGCCTTTTCTCTTTTCTCCTTGAAATATCTTTTCCTGAAATTATGGACTCTACATTTTACCTTCATGTTTGCTTCTGCATTGACTCATCTGTGTACCACAAGGCGTATGTCAGATGGTGCATGAGACCAATTTGTAACAACAGTCGTTGACTTTTCCTTTATTCCTATCATTTCTGTTTTTACTCATGTTCAGTCCAGTGTTTGCCTGGATTCAGATCTGATTATCTTTGTTTTGAATCTCTCACCTTAACTTTCTGAGCTACATCACTGATCACTCGATGTTCCTTATTTCAACCCTCAGTATTTCCTAAAAGCAAAGTTTTCCTAAGTTGTGTGTTCTGGTGCACAGTCAGGGAATAGGGTGGAGTGGGTTACAGGCCTGTCTGGAGTACTGTGTCATTCCAGCAGTAGGACCCCTTGATCTAGTCATTTACAGCTTTAGCCAGCCTCATTTGTGTATTCCAGTGTGCAAAACAAATATTAGCATTTTTACTTTGTGCCCTGAGTGCTCAAAGGTATCTTCTAGCTCTTGCTGCTTCTGGCTATTTCAGGTAAGCACCTGAGCCAACCTCTATCTGCACCTGAGGCTCCCACCACAGTTTGGAACCACACCCAACTAAATCTGCCTTTTATGATTCAAGACCATGATCTCTTATCCTTGAGGGCCCCATACTCCTTTGGTCCCTCTGATTCCCCTTGCTGTTCAAATGCTAAAGCACTTCAGTTACCTCCACCAACTTAAACTATTGCCAACTTCCTCCCAGGCTAGCTTGCAAGTGCTTTTAACTCCCTGCTTTTTATCCATTCTCTCATACTTCTCTGCCAACAGCTAGCCTTAGATTAAATCTGCTATTTATTTTTTTGTTTTTATACTAAGAACACTGAATGCCACCGAAGAAAACCCAACCATTGAGTAGATTAGTGCAAGCAACTAAAATTTATTATGTACTCTTCCTTTGGATAGCAGTAGTTCTTTTCACATATTCTTGTTAAACTCCATAATCTAGTGCCAGGGTTTGCTCCAAATACCTACCACTGTCTTCAGAATTCCTACTTCACTTCCAACCCTTCTAAAAAAAAATAGCAGCATGCTACACATTGAGAATAAGTGTTCTCAAAGTTTCTTCTTTTACACCAGAAATCATGCCTATATTTCCTCTTATTCTTACCTCCGTACAGATGTAAGAGAGAGAGATCACCACCTTATATCATAAATCTGGGGACTATCATTGTCTCTTCATTTACCTTCACTGTCCCGATTTAACACTCTATAGATACAGAAGTCCCATTTTTGGTTCTAAACTAATTCCTCCATTTCTGGTTTAGAACTCATCTCCTCCATTTCCCAGGGACCATACCTTATCAGTCATGCCCTTTTTTGCTGCTTTAATTTCTTCCTCCCCTTTGCTTCTTTCCCTACATATAAACCTGCTTACATCTCTCTTAACTTACCAAAAGTGTTCTCAATAATATTTCCTCCTCTAGTTTTATCTATTAATAATTCCTGCTGTTTGACAGTATTTTTGAAGGTGAAAACAGTTTTCAACATCTCCACTGCTTCATTGTCCATTTGCTCCTCTATCCATCTCAATCTGGATTCTACCAACAAAACTCCACAGCAGCCATTCATGATGAGGTTTTTAATGACTTTCTAATTGCATAATCCAAGGACATGTGAATGCCACTATACGTGATTCCTTCTTCTTGTAACTCCCTTTGCATTTGGTTTTCATAACATCACTATCTTGGTTTGTTTGTTCATTTATTTAACAAATGGCCATATACTGTGTTCCTAGTAGAGTAATAGATGCTATGGATATATACAATGGCAAGTAATACAAGTACCTTCCCTTTGGGTGCTTACACTTTGAGTTGTGTTTTAAACTGAGCCTTTATAATCTACTTGGATGCTCTTGATTGTTCAAATAAACCCTTAGTTGTTGCCAGACAGTAATACTCTATCCCCTACCTTCTTCTTCATTCCAAGTTGTCTCCTAGATAGACTTACCCAAATCCTCTAATTATCTTATTCTTCATATTCTTATGGCATTCAGATATTTCTTCATTCCAGACATCTATCATGAAATGTAATTCCACATTTCTAAATGCTTACTTCTTCTTTTAGGTTTCCAGTTTCAATGACTAACACCATCATTTTATATTAGAAATCTGAGAATTGCTTTGACTTTTTTTTCCCTTCTCACTTTCAATCACATGTAGGAAGTCCATATTTAATTAGTCAAACCCTTCAGCAGATTATATATCCTTTATCCTTAATATTTCTAACAACCATTCACTCTTTTCAGAGTTGACCATTCCTTTCTTTACCAGAAATATTGGGATTAAGCAGTGACTATCAGATCACATGCAAAGAGAACCTCATCAGGCTAACAGCAAACTTCTCAGCAGAAATCTTACAAGACAGGAGAGATTAATTGGCTATTTTCAGCATTCTTAAAGAAAAGAAATTCCAAACAAGAATTTCATATCCTGCCAAACTAAGCTTCCTAAGTGAAGAAGAAATAAAATCTTTTCCAGAAAAGCAACTGCTGAGGGAATTAGTTACTATTACACCAGTCTTACAAGAGATCCTTCAGCAGGTTGTAAACTTGGAAACAAAAGAAAGATACCTGCTACCACAAAAACACACTTACATACATAGCCCTCAGACCCTATAAAGCAACCACACGATAGAAACTACAAAGCAACCAACAAACAAACGTCATGATAGGATCAAAACCTCACATATCAATATTAACCTTGAATGTAAACAGTTTACGCACCCCACTTAAAAGGCACAGAGTTGCAAGGTTTGATTAGAAAAAATAAAAAAAAGACCATCCATCCCCTCTCTTCAAGAGACCCATCTCACCTCTAACGATATCCATAGTCATTCCATTTGCACGACAGATCTTTTCCCAACCCTCAAAGTAAAGGGTTGGGAAAAGATCTGTCGTGCAAATGGAAAACAAAAAAAGAGCAGGGGTCACTATTCTTATATCAGATAAAACAGACTTTACATGAACAAAAGTAAAAAAGGAAAAAGAAGGGCATTACATAATGATGAAGGATTCGTTTCAGCAAGAAAACTTCACTATCCTAAATATATAAGCACCTAACATTGGAGCACCCAGATTCATAAAACAACTACTTCTAGACCTAGGAAAAGACTTAGACAGCTACTCAATAATAGTGGGGGACTTTAACACCCCATTGACAGGTATTAGATCATTGAGGTTAGGTTAGAAAACTAACCAAGAAACTTTAGACTTAAGTTTGACACTTGACCAACTGGACCTAACAAACATCTACAGAGCACTCAACCCATCAATCGCAGACTACACATTCTTCTCATCTACACCCCAAACATGCCCAAAGATAGACCACAAAAAAGTCTTAATAAATTCAAAAAAACTGAAATCATATGAACATACTCTTAGACCATAGTGGAATACAAATGGAAATCAGTACCAAGATCTCCCAAAATGACAAAATTACATGGAAATTAAACAGTTTGCTCCTGAATGACTTTTGGGGAAAGAATGAAATTAAGGCAGAAATCAAAATATTACTTAATAAATGAAATCCAGACACAACATACCAAAATCTCTGGGATGTATCAAAAGCAGTATTAAGAGGAAAGTTTATAGCACTAAATGCCTGTCTCAAAAAGTAAAAAATAATTTCAAATTAATGATATCACACCTACAGGAACTAGAAAATCAGAACTAGAAAAATAAGAACAAACTAACCCCAAAGCTAGCAAAAGAAAAGAAATAACTAAAATCAGAGTGAAAGTGAAAGCAATTGAAACCCCAAAATCCAAAGAATTCACAAAACCAAAAGTTGGTTCTTTAAAAGGATAAACAAGAGCAATAAACTGTTAGCTAAATTAACAAGAAAAGAGAGAAGATCCAAATAGCACAATCGGAAACAACAAAAGTGCCATTGCAACACATCCCACAGAAACATAAAACATCCTCAGAGACAAATATGACACCTATTTGCACACAAACCAGAAAATCTATAGGAAATATATAAATTCCTGGAAACATACAACCTCCCAAAATTGAAAACTGGAAGAAATTGAAACCCTGAACAGACCAATATCAAGTTCCAAAATTGAATCAGTAACAAAAAATTGGCCAATTGAAAAAAGCTCCAGAGGCCAGGTGCGGTGGTTCACACCTGTAATCCCAGCACTTTGGGAGGCTGAGGCGGGCGGATCACTGAAGGTTGAGTTCAAGACCAGCCTGACCAACATGGTGAAACCCTGTCCCTACTAAAAATACAAAAATTAGCCAGGCGTGGTGGCAGGCACCTGTAATCCCAGCTATGTGGGAGGCTGAGGCGGAAGAATCGCTTGAGCCTGGGAGGTGGAGGTTACAGTGAGCCAAGATTACACCGCTACACTCCAGCCTGAGTGACAGAGCAAGACTCTGTCTAAACAAACAAACAAACAAACAAAGCTCTGTACCAGATGAATTCACAGCCAAATTCTATCAGTCATACAAGTAAGACCTGGTACCAACTGCACTGAAACTATTTTTAAAAAGTTGAGGAGGAGGGATTCTTCCCTATCTCATTTTATGAAACCAGCATCATTCTGATATCAAAACCTGGCAAAGACCCAATGAAAAAAGAAAACTTCAGGCCATTATCCCTGAGAAACTCATTACCTGTGTTTATCTATGTCTTGTTAAGGTGGAAAATCCTCAACAAAATACTAGCAAACAAAATCCAACAGTGTATCAAAAAGTTAATTCACTGCAATCAAGTAGGCTTCATTCCTAGGATGCAAGTTTGGTTCAATATATACAAGTCAATAAATGTGATTCACCACATCAACAGAATTAAAAATAACCATGTGATCATCTCAATAGATTTGGAAAAAGCCTTCAATAAAATCCAGCATCTCTTCATGATGAAAACCCTGAAGAAACTAGGCATTAAAGGAACATACATCAAAATACTATGAGCCACTTATGACAGACCCACAGTCAGAATCACACTGAATGAGTAAAAACTGGAGGCATTCATTCCCCTTGAGAAATGGAACAAGACAAGGATGCCCATTCTCACTACTCCTATTCAACATGGTACTGGAATTCCTAGCTAGAGCCATCAGGCAAGAGAAAGAAATAGAAGTCATCCAAATAGGAAAAGAAGAAGTCAAACTTCTCTTTTCACTGATGATATGATGTATACCTAGAAATTCCTAAAGGCTCCTGGAACTGATAAATGACTTCCATAAAGTTTCAGAGTACAAAATCAATGTCCAAAAATCAGTAACATTTCTGTACACCAGTAATATTCAAGCTGAAAGCCCAAGCAAGAACACAATCCCATTTACAATAGCCACACAACAAAACAAAAACAAACACTAAAAAAAAAAACTAAAAATACACCTAACCAAGGTGATAGAAGATCTCTACAAGGAGAACTATAAAACACTGCTAAAAGAAATGAGAGATGACACAAACAAATGGAAAAACATCCCATGCTCATTGATTGGAAGAATTAATATCCTGAAAATACCTTACTGCCCAAAGCAATTTACAGAGTCAGTGCTATTCCTATCAAACTACCAATATCATTTTTCACAGAATCAGAAGAAACTATTTTAAAATTCATATGGAAACAGAAAAAAGAGCCCAAACAGTCAAAACAATCCCAAGCTGTAAGAACAAAGTCAGAGGCATCACATTACCTGACTTCAGACTAATAATATAAGTCCACGGTAACCAAAAGAGCAAGGTACTAGTACAAAAACAGACATGTAGACCAATGGAACAGAATAGAGAACCCAGAAATAAAACTGTACACTTACAGCCATCTGATCTTTGACAAAGCCAACAAAAATAAGCAATGGGGAAAGGACTCCCTATTCAATAAATGGTGCTGGGATAACTGGCTAACCATATGCAAAAGAATGAAACTGAGCCCTTACCTTTCACCATATACAAAATCAACTCAAGATGGATTAAAAATTTAAATGTAACATCTCAAACTGTAAAAATCCTAGAAGAAAGCCAAGGAAACATCATTCTGGGTATCAACCTTGGGAAAGAATTTATGACCAAGTCCTCAAAAAAATTACAACAAAAACAAAAATTGATGAATGGGACCTAATTAAACTAGAGAGCATCTGCACAGCAAAAGAAACTATCAACAGAGTAAACAGGCAACCTACCAATGAGAGAAAATATTCACAATCTATGCATCTGACAAAGATATAATATTCAGAATCTATAAGGAACTTAAATCAACAAGCAAAAACAACCCCATTAAAAAGTGAGCAAAAGACATAAATGGACACATCTCAAAAGAAGTCATACAAGTAGCCAACAAGCATGAAAAAATGCTCAGCATCACCAGTCATCAGAGAAATGCACATGAAAACCACAGTGAGATATCATCTCACACCAGTCAAAATGGTTATTATTGAAAAGTCAAGCAACAGATGCTGGTGAGGCTGCAGAGTAAAGGCAATGCTTATACACTGTTGGTGGTAATGTAAATGAGTTCAGCTACTGTGGAAAGCAGTTTGGATATTTCTCAAAGAACTTAGAACTACTGCTGGACATAGTAGCTCATGCCTGTTATCCCAGTACTTTGGGAAACCAAGGTGAAAGGATTGCTGGGGCCCAGGAGTTCAAGACCAGCCTTGGCAAGATGGCTAGACCTCATCTGTACAACATAATACGGAAATTAGCTGGGCATGGCAGCACATGCCTGTAGTCCCAGCTACTTGGGAGGCTGAGGTAGAAGGATCCCTTGAGTCCAGGGGTTCAAAGCTGCAGTGAGCCAGGATTGCACCACTGCAGTCCAGCTTAAATGACAGAGTAAGACCCCATCTCTAAAATACAGAACTACTATTTGACCCAGTAATCCCTATTACTGGGTATATATCTAGAAGAAAAGAAATCATTCTACCAAAAAGACACGTGCGCTTGTATATTCATCACAGCACTATTCACAATAGCAAAGAGAAGGAATCAACCTAGGTGCCCATCAATGGTGCATAGGATAAAGAAAATGTAGTACACATACACCATGGAATACTACACAGCCGTAAAAAGAATAAAATCATGTCCTTTGCAGCAACATGGATGCAGCCGGACGCCATTATCCTAAGCAAATTAACACGGGAACAGAAAACCAAATATTGCCTGTTCTCACTTATAAGTGACATAAAAATGGCACCAATAGACACTGGGGACTAATAGAAGGGGGAGAGGGACGGGGGAAGAAGGGTTGAAAAACTAACTTTTGGGTACTATGCACACTATCTGGGTGACAGGCCATTCATATCCCAAACCTCAGCATTATGCAATACACCCGTGTAGGAAGCATTTACATGTACCACCTGAACCTAAAATAAAAGTTGCAATTATTTTAAAAAATGACTGCACTGACATAAAAGTTAAAACTTACGAGATGAAATATTTTGACCCTCTTCGTGCTTTGGATTAATTTCAAGACATTTTATATAACCTTTTATAACGTTGGCAAAATTAATTACCTGGGGGACTACCTCTTAGGGGTTGGACAAATCAGTTCACAACAAGCAGATATGTTTCATAGTAAATAAGCAAAGTGCCATGCAGGAAATTTAAAGTTGCACTTTGTTTTTTGATCTGAGATATAATCATGTGTTTACTGTTTGTTCACCTAAAACATTCTAGTATACTAGAAACTATCAGTCTCTTTCCTCTAATATAACTGTTTGATGAGGTATCGGAGGTGTTTTAGCCAACTCTTGATTATCTTTGGTAATGGATCAGCATGGGTGAAAGACATTTATAGATCATTTTAAATTCTCTTCTTAGTCAGTAGCTATAAATTCCTCCATCACTAAATCTCTTATGACATTGAGAGTAAGCTTCCAGTTTAATCTCCTTTTAGTTCTCTATGATTATTTCTGGTGGAAATAATAATAATGAGCTGATAATATATGAAAACGATGACTAACTTTTTATCATTCAATTATATAATATGAATTGACTGCTTTTTCAAAAAGAGGTAATTTCATCTGGTCTGAGAAAATGCTTTGCTGGAAAGTTTTCTTAGATTGGTCATATGCTGTGGGATGAGGGTGAATAGCCAAGTGTAAAATGAGGGGTAACATTAGACAAACAGGATGAAGAAAGAGTCTCACTAAACTCCCAACTAGTTAATTAAGATGATTCTCACCAGTACTTAATTTTTTCCCCAAGAGACCTCTGAGTTTACTTTTCCTAATAGTCTTACTTTCTTCTCTTTTCTTTGGGAAAGGTAATTTCTTATTAGTCTAGCAAAACCGAATGAGTAGAAATTGACATTTAGAAAACAAACACTTGACAAACTGGGTCAGACAAAGTTAACAGTCTAATGAATAGCTTACCATACAGTCTAATGTTCCATGTTGTCACTGTTGTCACCTGACTTCTGGTAGGGCAGTTGGAGGCAGCACTGCCGCAGAAGTGCTTCTCCCTGATGCAGAATTCACCACATAACAAAATGGTTAGGATAGAGTCTCAGCAATTAAGAAAAGAGAACTATAAATATTGTTCAGAATAGCTTATAGTTACACCATGCTTTGGAAAGTTGCATTGTTTAATAGGTGTGATAATATTGTAAGAGAAACTTGGAAATGTTAAGAAGGAGCAATACTCCTAAGGGAAATTATTCAACCTAAAGTAACAGGCTCAATTTTTCTTATTCAGCAGTCTGGAGGTTGTTATTCACACGTTAAATTGGCAATTTTTTCCCACTGCACATGGTTAACAAATATAGTTATGTTGACAGTTTTCCTTAGAAATTATAAAATCAATTGAGAATATTAGGAATTTGGTAAGTAACTCCTAAAGCCTTAAAAATCCCCTCTTGCCAGCACTTTGGGAGGCCGAGGCAGGCAGATCATGAGGTCAGGAGATCAAGACCATCCTGGCTAACACGGTGAAACCCCATCTCTATTAAAAATACCAAAAAAAATATATAGCTGGGCGTGATGGCGGGTGCCTGTAGTCCCAGCTACTCAGGAGGCTGGGGCAGGAGAATGGCATGAACCCGGGAGGCTTGAACCCGGGAGCTTGCAGTGAGCTGAGATCACACCACTGCACTCCAGGCTGGGCGACAGAGCGAGACTCCACCTAAAAAAAAAATAAAAATTCCCCTCTTAATAGCAATTAGAAAATTATTATTTTCTATATAATTACAATTCCATAAGATTTTGAATATATTCCACATTTTATTTTGAAACCTAGTCATTATATAAGCAATATTCTTCATCACACAGAGACCTATTTGCAAACATCAATGTTTTGTTTTCTGAACACAGTATTGTGTTTCTAATGATATTGTGAGTTTCTTTGTTCCCATTGCTTTTCATAGCTCATATTTCTACGACATTATTTCTACAAGGCAAACTGATTTTGTATATTCATCTATTTTAAAATATGAATGAGCTACAAACTGAGGTTTTGAAAAAGTAAAAGGAATTATCTCTGAGAGATTAGTATGCAGGGAAATAAAGTAGAAATTGTGGAGAACTCCCTAACTCATTTGATAAGCCAAGAATTGGCTTGACATTCGAATTAGACAAAAACAATACAAGAAAAAAAACTACATACAATACTCCAGTGAATGTGGACACAAAGATCCTTATGAAAATATTAGCAGATTGACTCAAAAAATACATTAAAAAAAGGATAATATGTTGTTACCAAATGGGGATTATCTCTGGAATGCAAGGGTGTTTAACTTTCAAAAGTCAGTGTAACTTAACATAATGAGAAGTCAAAACCATAAGATAATTTCAACTGATATGGAAAAAACATTTTAAAACACTCAATATCTATTCATAATAAAAATTCTGAGAAAACTGGGAATATAAGGGAACTTCCTCATTCTGAAAAAAGTACCTATAAAAACTCACAGCAACATTATAGTTACCATGATGCTTTCATAAATTGTAAAGGGTTTCATGGTTATAATGCATCATAAATGATTTCTTTCTGAAACAGAAAACAAGGTAAAGCTATCTGATCTCATTACTTTAATTCAGTGTTGTACTGAAGGTTTTAGATAGTACAGTACAACAAGAAACAGAAATGAGAGAGGCATACAGATCAGGAAGTGAAAAGTAAAAGTTTTAAAGACATGATTGTACATTTAGAAAATGTTAAGGAATTTATTTAAAAAACTACTAGAACTAATATGTACGTTTAGTAAAGTTGAAGAGTTACAAGGTCAATATGTAAAAAAAATTAATTTGTTTCTATATACTAGCAATAAACAATTGAAAATTGAAAGTGTTAAATCATATTATTTACAATGCCATTAAAATCTTGAAAAACTAACGGATGAATTTAACAAAATATATGCAATACACTCTGAGAACTATAAAACATTGTTGAAAGAAATTAAAGACCTAAATAAATTGGAAAATATACTGTGTTCTTGGATAGCAAAGCTCCATATTATTAAGATGTCAATTATCCGTGATTTGGTTTATAAACTCAGTGTAATTTCAGGCACTTAGATCTTAATATTAATATTCATGGTTAGTGTTAGCCATTGCCCTGAAAGTATTGTCTATTTTATATTTAATTTTTCTTTTTATTCATAAGTACCCACTTATTCAAAAATTTCTCTGAACATGTATATGTGTATATATTAAAGCCAAATAGTATACGAGCCGAAATAAAATCCAAATTTGTATCCCAAATTTGTCACAAGTGTGACCTTTTAATAAGATTTTAGAAACCATTCAGGGGCCAAGTGTAGTGGCCTACACTTATAATCCCAGCACTTTGGGAGGCCGAGGCGGGTGGATCACTTGACTCCAGGAGTTCGAGATCAGCCTGGGCAACATGGTGAAAACCCGTCTCTACAAAACATACAAAAAAAAAAAATTAGCTGGGCATGGTGGCATGCACCTGTAGTCCTACCTACTAGGGAGGCTGAGGTGGAAGGATTGCTTGAGCCTGGGAGGTCGAGGATGCAGTGAGCATGTCACTGCACTATGGTCTAGATGACAGAGTGAGACCCTGCTCACGGGAAAAAAAAAAAAAGGAAACCATTCACCTACACAATTTATTTGACTATACACACATAGAAATCAAATTAGAGCTAATCTACCATAATAGGATAGGAAATCTGGTGTTAGAACAGCCTGAGTTTAAATCCTGGTTTGCAATTTTGTGATCTTTAAAAATTTATCTAGTGTCTTTAATCTTCTAGTTTCTCATGTTTAAAATGGGATTAATAATTCTTTTGTCGGCTGGGCGTGGTGGCTCACACCTGTAATCCCAGCACTTTGGGAGGCTGAGGTTTGCGGATCACCTGAGGTCAGGAGTTTGAGACCAGCTTGGCCAACATGGTGAAACCCTGTCTGTACGAATAAAATACAAAAATGAGCTGGGTGTGGTGGTGCACACCTGGAATCCCAGCTACTTGGGAGGCTGAGGCAGAAGAATCACTTGAACCTGGGAGGCAGAGGTTGTAGTGAGCCAAGATTGCGCCATTGCACTCCAGCTTGGGCAACAAGAGTGAAACTCCATCTGAAAAAACAAAAATTTTTAAAAAATTCTTTTGTCATGTTTCCCCAGATTTAATGAGATAATGTATGTAAAGCATTTAAAATAATGTCTGACACTTAGTAAGCACTAAATAGTTGGTAGATGCTATTATTGCTAAAAGTGACAGTAACTTGCTATTAGGGGCAGTAAATGCTATAATATATACTGCATTATATATGATATAGTAAATATTCCATTTTCACTGCAGTTCATTTCTAAAACCTACACTATGATAGGTTAGGGTGAATAATAATTTTTCTATATGAATTTTGTAATAAATGGTCATTTCAAAATGGCCTATTCAAGATTGCCTCATATATAACAGAAGTGTGATATGTGTAAAATATGTGTACAACATGTCATAAAACAAAACAGATTCCTTAACTGTAACCCTTCATAATAATTTAGGTCTGTTAAAAAATAATTTACATCTGTTTTTGAAAAAGCTGTTGCAAAATCTATAACATGGATATAAATGTACTGCAAATATTCATTGATGTTACAGTGCATTCCAGTTTCCCCAAAATTGAACACATGCACAATTAAATTATACATACTATGTCAGTACATACTAATACTAGTATCATGGCCACATTAATAAGCATTTAATACTGAATTTCTTTTTATTTCTTATAATTAATGGGTGGAGTTCTGTTTTGGTTTTGAAATGTATGAGAAAGGCAAAATTGAGGGAAATGACCAGGTAAGAAAGTCCAATATCGAACAGATGCTAACCTCAAGTTAGAGTTCAGGTAAACCCATGAACACTGGAGAGTTTCTGATAAGGTGAGAGATAGTGATGCAAAGCACTGGAGATACCAGAGTGTTTGGGGAAATATTTTGGGGAATCCAGGCTGGCAGGTGGTTATTGACTGGGAGACCTGGCTATGGGTAATATCTGACTACTGGTCAAACAGTATTTGTGCCAATCTGTGTGAGGACTATGGGGATTGCAGTAGTTACGGCCTGAATATTTCGAAAAATGAGATTCACCAAAGCAAGGTAAAATCTACAAGGCAGTATATGGGGGTTTGGGATGGTGGCAAGTAGTGGTGCTTTGAAAGAAAAGTGACTAAAGCTGAAGCTTCAGTGCTGTGGACTAGAGCTTCTGAGATTCAGAATGGCTTCAATTAAGTGAAAAAACCAATGCTGGGGCATTGGGTCCCAGATCAACTGAAAGCAAGGGAGGCTTACGGGTGTGTTAGCTTTTTGTGATGCCTCACAAATTAACACAAATGTAGTGGCTTGAAACAAGTCATGTTTACTATCTCACGATTCTGTGGGTCAGGAATCATGGCTGACTTAGATGGGTCCTCTGCTCAATGTCTCACAAGGCTATAATCAAAGTGTCAACTGGGCTGTGTTGTTACCTGGAGGCTTAACTGGGGAAGAATCCATTTCCAAGCTCATTTAGGTTGTTGGCAGAATTCATTTATTTGGGGCTATGGGCCGTATAAGAGAGGGCCCTGACTTTTTACAGTCTGGGGACTTAGAGACTGCCTTTAGGTCTTTACCATTTGATGCTTTCTTGTAGGCTGCTTATAACATGTTTTTTTTAATTCTTCAAGGCCTTCACACGCAGTCTGTTACGACAGACTCACATAATGTAACAATATGATCATGGGAGGGATATTCTTTCACCCTTTTTTTTTTTTTTTTGAGATGGAGTCTCTCTCTGTCACCCAGACTGAAGTGCAGTGGTGCAATCTCAGCTCACTGCAACCTCCACCTCCTGGGTTCAGGTGATTCTCCTGCCTCAGCCTCCCCAGCTGGGATTACAGGTACACACCACCATGCCCAGCTAATTTTTGTATTTTTAGTAGAGACGGGGTTTCTCCATGTTGGCCAGGCTGGTCTGAAACTCCTGACCTCAGATGATCCACCCACCTTAGCCTCCCAAAGTGCTGGGATTACAGGCATGAGCCACTGCTCCCAGCCTCCTTCACCATTTCTATTTTCTGTCAGTTAGAGTCAAGTCCCAGGTTCTACTTGTACTCAAGGAGAGGGGAGCTATATTCAGTGGGTGGAAATCATAGAGACCATCTCAGAATTCCTTGAACCACACTGAGCAAGCCCAGTAACTTACTAGGCATCACAGACTGTTTGTCCTAATATGTGACTTAATGTTCTGGGTGCCATTAAATGAGATATTCGAAAGGATAGGTACTTAAGAGATTCAGTTAAGGCTGTCACATAGTCTAGGGCAGCATTATTTTTAAACTGGGGCCATCTCTGAGCACCACTGAGAGAAGCTTGGGAAATCTGAGGCAGGGAAGAAAGAATAGGTAGAGGAGTTATGGGGAAGAATAACACTTTTCCTCAGTGGATGTCAAATTTTAGCTGCTTAGTATCAGATGAAATTAAGGCCCCTAAGAATAAAGGCTTTTAAATCTCCTTACCTTTCACTGCCACAGTTTGTTTGACACTCTGCTGATAGCTGTCAAAGCACCTCACCCTTCATTGGAAATCTATAAAAACAATTACCATATCATTAGCATTTACGTAAAAAATAAGCATTCAAAATATTTCTTAAAGCATCCAGATGGACACAAGGCCATAGACTATCAAGGCATGTGTTGATGTCTTTCTGTACTTTGATGTTTATGAAAACTTTTGAAAGACTTGCAAATGATGACTCAAATGATGTGGTGGAAAGATGAGAAGGTGAATGCTGGACACATAGTGTGTATTGGTTTGGGCTAAATTTAACTGCATGTAACAAAATGCATTTGGCTTTCTCCCACTCTTAAGAGGCCCAGAGCTCCTCCTGTCTTCCAGCCCTGCCATTCTTGGAGCATGAACTTTTAGTCTTAAAGGCTTCTAAAGTTTATATGCCATTTTCTATGGCTGCTGCTGAGCTCCAGCCATCACTTCTGAATTCTACAAAGGATGAAAGAGGAAGGCAGTGGTGGGTAGAGGGGAGGGTATTCCCTCATAGCGCCATGCATCCATCCATCTATCCTTTTACAATTCTGGATGCTACTGGTTGAATTACAATGAAATAATAAGACTCATATATTCAGGAGCAACTACTTAAGTATTATTAGTAAGGGATAATATTAAATTACATTGTATGTTGAGATATCATTAAGATCTGAAGAGTGACTAAGCCTATTTATTCCAGTAGGTAACAGTTACACACGATCGATTTCTCTTTTCAGAGAACACATTATCTTAGGCACTTCTCAAACACTGTAATTTCAGTGTATTATACAATTCCATATTGACTCTTTCTGCTAGTACATAGCCAGTGACTATGGTGGAGAGTTTGGGTAGAAACTCAGTCTGTGGCATCTTCTACTGTATTTAATTCTCAGGCCCTGTTGCCTCCCCATGAAATTTTAATGATAAATTCTTCAAACGGAAATCGATGATACCTTAAAATGTCAAAAGGCAATTTTTTATAATGAATATTTTGACAGATATTAGCATTTAGTGACATGTATATTTAACCATAGTATTTTAGCAATAAAATATTTAAGTCTCCCAAATTATTAAATAGCAAATCTTACATGTATTCATTACACAAAGATAACATGCCATCTTTAGCCATTTCCTTCCAAATAATGTGCACAAGTAATTCTAGCTTATTATTTTGAGAAAATTTCTTAAGAATTCTTTTTTTATTTTTATTTCTTAGAGACAGGGTCTCACTCTGTTGCCAAGGCTGGGGTGCAGTGGCATGATCACAGCTCACTGCTGCCTTGAACTTCTGGGCTCAAGTGCTCCTCCCAAATCAGCCTCCCAAATAACTGGGAGTACAGCACGTACCACCATGCCCAGCTAATTTTTCTGTAGAGACAGGATCTCACTATGTTGTGCAGGCTGGTCTCAAACTCCTGGCTCAAGCAGTCCTCCCACCTCAGCCTCCCAAAGTGCTGGGATAACAGGCGTGTGCCACCATGACAAGCCAAGAATTCTTTCTGTGGTCACTGTTAGTTAAAATTCCAAACCATGAATAACACTTTAAACCTTCAGAATAATTTGTTGTGATTCTGTTGGAGATTCCTTCATCTACTCAGTGAGGTAAATAAGCCATTCTTTTTAAGGGTATAAACATTTGAGTATAAAGTTAATATTTTTTAGGTTCTCCTGTGTTTGTGTTCAGGTCAGCACTGCTGTAGTAATCAATGTGCTTCAGCTGTGATTACTCAATTCACTCTGAATCCATCTATATCTGTTTTTGTAGCCAGCATGCTTCCATTGTAGTCATAAGGATATCATGAGATACTGCCACATGTTCAGCTGAATTCAAGATATGCCATGTCTAAAACACTTCCCTGATTGTGAGTCTAGGTACCTCATCACAAAGGAATTGAGGTTAATTTGGCATAACTAGTTGGCAGCAAACTCAGGTTTGCTTCTGGTTGATTTCTCTCCATTTCCCCAAGTGCTTGCAGACCATCTGCATAACAAACTTGAATTTCAACCCTCATACCTAAGGTTGTCTCCTTCACTTTTCATCTCTTTCCTCAGGTTTTATTGCTGTTTATTGAGCCCTCCACCTGGATCTTCCTGCACATTTCAAGCACAGTATATGTCAAATGGAACTCATGTCTGTCCTACTTTTTTTAACTAATGACACAATTACCCATCCTGTCCCCCCGATCAAATTCTTATTCTCTTTGTCTTCTACTTCCAATCAGCTTTCTGATATACGTTTTATCTGTCCCTTTTCCTTCATGCCACAGAAATGTCTCAATGCAAGGCTGGGTACAGTGGCTCATGCCTGTAACCCCAGCACTTTGGGAGGCTGAGGTTTGCGGATCACCTGAGGTCAGGAGTTTGAGACCAGCCTGGCCAACATGGTGAAACCTGTGTCTACTAAAAATACAAAAATTATCCAGGCGTGGTGGCAGGTGCCTGTAATCCCAGCTACTCAGGAGGCTGAGGCAG
Organism: Colobus angolensis palliatus; assembly: GCF_000951035.1. Lineage (NCBI taxonomy): Eukaryota > Metazoa > Chordata > Mammalia > Primates > Cercopithecidae > Colobus > Colobus angolensis. The sequence continues at coordinate 649,573 of NW_012115988.1, forward strand.
GAGAATCGCTTGAACCTGGGAGGCAGAGATTGTGGTGGGCTGAGATCGTACCATTACATTCCAGCCTGGGTGACAAAGTGAGACTCTGTCTCAAAAAAAAAAAAAAAAAGGAATGTCTCAATGCAGATACTTATGATACTTATTCCCTCTTGCCTGGAATACTAGACTTTATTTCTAACTGCTCTCCCTGCTGGTAGTCCATTTTTCTTCTTACACATACCTGCCAGAATAATTTTCCCAAAGCAAAGCTCATGTCACTCACTACTTAGAAACCTCCATGGTTCCCCATTAGCTGATAAATATAGTCCAGATTTGTTAGCCTGGCATTTGGGTAGCAGTCTGGACGGAGTCCTCCTTGCCACCCTTACTGCTTATGGAACCCCTTCATGCATGTGACATGCCCCGTGTCTTCGTGTGCTTTTCCCTCTTTTCATTCACCCCCCTCTGCAATCACTCAGTAAGAGATGGTGCAAATGTTTATAGAGCTTTTACTGTTTCCACTTTTGAAAAGTGGTTTCTCTTTCTTCTGAATGATCCTGACATGTACATTTACCTCTATCATGGCAAAAGGCCTTCCTCTGAAGTCATAGCTGTATTAGAGTGTTAGCTTTTGGAGACAAAGACTTCAGTTTATTAACCTGTGCAGTTCCCACAGCATATGTCATCTGTGGAATCTGTCATTCATCTTTTGTCTCTGTGCTCTGCCTCCTTAATTGGAGACTATCATTCTTAATGGTCTGTCAGACTAGGCTGTCTGAGTCTTCTTTTCACGATTCTGTTGCTTTGGTGTCTCTCTACACTATTAGTCTCAGGAAGCACCCTACATTATGCTGCTGCCCTGAGGTTTGGGCTGTTCTAGAAACATAACCTTTTCTATCAGGGACTGCCGCTCCCTCCTCTGCTCTCTTTCCTGCCCTCCTGCTTCTATCTTTTCAAAAATTTAATTAATTTTTTTAGCCTTTGAGACTATCTGTATTATTTTCATTATTGAGGGGAAATTCAAATAACATAAAATTATCCACTTTAAGTGAACATTTCTGTCTGGGCACAGTGGATTACATGCCTGTAATCCCAGCACTTTGGGAGGCTGAGGTGGGAGGATTGCTTGAGCCCAGGAGTCTGAGACTAGTCTGGGAAACATGGCAAGACCCTGTCTCTACAAAAAATTTAAAAATTAGCTGGGGGTGGTGGCATTCACTTATGATCCCGGCCACTTGGGAGGCTAAGGTGGGGGAACTGCTTGAACCCAGAAGGTTGAGACTGCAGTGAGTCACAGTTGTGCCACTGTACTACAGCCTGGGTAACAGAGCAAGACCCTGTCTCAATAAACAAATGAACAAATAAAAAGTGAACAATTCTGTGTCATCGAACATTTTTATGATGCGATACAACCGCTATCTCTATCTACTTCCAAAATGTTTTCATTACCCCAAGGGAAACCTCTTATCTATTAACAAATTACTCCCCATTTCCCTGTCCTCACAGCCCCTGGCAATGACCAATGTGCATTCTATCTCTGTGGATTTACCTATTATAGATATTTCATATAAATGGAATCATACAATATATGACCTTTTGTGCCGAGCTTCTTTCACTTAACACAATGCTTTCAAGGTTTATCCATGTTCATTTATCAGTATTTCATTTCTTTTTATAGATGAATAATCTTTTGCAGATATATAGATATATATCACATTTCAGTTACCCACCCATCCACTCACTTTTAACTATTGTAAACGGTGCTACTATGAACATGCAGGTTCAAGTATTTGTTTCAGTCTGTTTTCAATTCTTGATACATACCTAGGAGTGAAATTGCTCTATCATATGTAAATTCTGTGTTTAACTTTTTGAGGAACCACCAAATTTGCTCTCTCTCTCTCCTCCTCTTTCTCTCTCTCGCCCTCTGTTTCACTATGCCTCAGTCAATTGCATCTTCAGACCTGAGTACCTTCTCAGAAAGCCTTAATAATTACCAAGAAATCACATTTATTCCTTTGTGTCAGAACTTAGACTGTGTCTCAAAGGCAATTAAGGACCTAAATATTACTTTTTCTTTTCCTTAATTTTCCCCTGAGACTTACTGGACTCTATTAGAGTTCTTTTTCTGTATCATGTATATTGTTCTTTTTTTGCATCTGATTTCATCTGGGTTTACAACATCCTCATCCAGTGGGCACAGATACCAAACACTTTCTTCCTCATCTTCTTAAGATTGTGCTCTATCCCTGTCAGGAACCAATTGTTCTAAGATCATAAGTCATCACAGAAAAATAAATTCTAGTCTATTCTTTTTTAGCCAACTATTCACTTGTATGTGATTTTTTTTTTCTTTTTTCAAAGACAAAAACTTTAATTGGAAAAAGAAATAAAAGACTTAATCTTATGTATCCCAGAGTTTCACAACTCTTTTTCACGGGGAGATCGCTTTAATTTTTACAACTTTATCATTCTTCCAAGTCATCAGAAATGGTAGTATCTGCAATCTCTTGTATTTGGGATACTCATTCCAAGTGGGAAACGTAACAACTCATTAAGATAAAGGTCTCCTCTGTTCCCCAAGAAGGGAAGCATCCATCACCAACACATGGCCTCCCACTTGCGAGGGTCTCTAGAGCCTCCCTTGCGTTGTTGCTACCACAAGTACTCCAGAAAGACTAGCTTGACTTTGTATTAGGAACAACAACAAAAACAAAACAAAACAAAACTGATTTCAGTGCAAGAGTTCCAGGGGCTTTGAAATTCCTTCTTTCTCTTTGTGTGAGGTTCTTCCCACATCAAACTCGTGACACTGATTTGGTTTGCCCTGTACTCAGAAGACATCTCATTTTCTGGTGTCTGGATTTTTTTCCTGTTCCCTTTAGGAAAGCTTCATCCTCTCTAATAATCCAGAAGGAGGAGAGGCCTTCCTTAAGCACTTTTACTTATTTATTCAGGAAGTGTTTGTTGAGCCTTTACAGGTGTAAGACAGTCCCTCTAGGCGCTCAGGATACAGCAGTTAACAAAGCAAAGTTCTGCTCTCAGTTTCATAGCCTAGTGACTAAATACAGATAGAGAACAAATGAATAAGTCTATACTGTGCAATGTGTCACCTGGAGAAAAGTGCTATAAAGACTAGATGGCGCTACTTTAAATGTGGAGGACATAGAACGCTTTTCCATTGTGACATTTGAAACCAATTAGGGGGCTAATGAAATAGTCTTGGTGTAAGATGACGGTGTCTCAGACCAGAGTGATTGAGACAGATGTGATTTTCCTATGTTGTATTCTCTTATATCTGGGAGATCACTCAGCATTAGAGCGCACAAAACCCCTGCCCTTCTTAAGAAGTAGACAATTTAGTATATATTCTGTAACTCATATAAGCTGTACTTAATTTTCATTCTTTGCCTCAAATGGAACTTCAGTTCTTTGTTATATGATTTGTATTTTGTTACCAAAATGATTACTTTTATACACTTAACCACTTGATCTCAAACTTGAATATGGAGATGCATCACCAGGAAGAATTGTTTAAAATGAAGATTCAAAGGAGCACCCTGGGAGATTCATGTGCAGATGACTTGGACTGCATTTTCACAAGCACTGCACTTAGCCCTCTACTTAAACTGCGCTGGTTCCACCGTACCACATTGCTAAATTGTTGAAGATTTTTTGCAACTAATCAAGTGATTACTAGTGTTCTTCTAGTTAGCAGTCGCATTGGGTCTAACAGTACCTAATAGAATCTCCTGCCTTTCATGAGAATAAACAATGTTTTGATTTCCTGCTTCTAGCAGTTTTCACACTGGTTCAGACTGCTCTGAGTAGTAATTCCTCATAGAAAGAGCTATTTTTCCCCACAGCTATAATCTATCCCAAAAATAAATAACAAATCATAAAGAATCAGCAAAATTTGAAACTTATTTTCTTTAATAAAAGATTATTTTCAATGAAATCAAATGCAACTGTTATAGTTAACAATCTGTAGATTTGAATCTGAGATATTATATTTACTAGAGCCCATTTTTACCAACTAAAGTTTTTTTTTTTTAATTTCAATAACTTTAGGGGTACAAGTGGCTTTTGATTACATGAATGAATTATGTAGTTGCGAAGTCTGAGATTTTAGTGTACCTGTCAGCCGAGTAGTGTATATTGTACCTAACATGTAGTTTTTTTTTTTTTTTAATATATTTGTGTTTATTACTTTGGAATGGGTAATGATCAACAATTATAATTTTAGTGAATAAGTCAGACTTCTAGGAAGACCTCCCCCCAATTCTAGAATTGAGAAAATATCATAGAAAAGTCAGTACATATTCATAGGCTTAGATTATACATTTGTTCTACAACACTGAAGTAGTTTTAAGTAAGAGAAAGTTCCTGTATTTATATTCTTATTTATTTACATCTAAGTTGGACCTCTCAATTTCTAGTTAAATGAGATATAATTTTAAAACATGAGTTAATTGCTGATTCTTTTTTTTTTTTTT
>NW_012115988.1:658603-666393 GCF_000951035.1 Colobus angolensis palliatus
AGCTGTTCCTATTCGGCCATCTTGCTCCGCCCCACATGTAGTTTTTTTATCCCTCACCCTCCTCCCGCTTTTTCCCCCTCCTGAGTCTCCAGCGTACATTATACCACTCTATACGCCTTCGCATACCCATAGCTTAGTTCTCAGTTATGAGTGAGAACATACGGTATTTGGTTTTCTGTTCCTGAGTTACTGAGTTACTTTACTTCGAATAATGGCCTTCAACTCCTTCCAAGTTGCTGCAAAAGACATTAATTTGTTCTTTTTTATGGCTGAGTAGTATTCCATGGTGTGCATGTTGGGGGGGAGTGTGTATGTGTATACACACCACATTTTCTTTATCCACTCAGTGTTGTATGGGCATTTAGGTTGGTTCCATATCTTTGCAATTGTAAGTTGTGTGGTGATAAACATTTGTATGCAGACGTCTTTTTGATATAATGACTTCTTTTCCTTTGAATAGATACCCAGTAATGGGACTGCTGGATTGAATGGTAAATCGACTTTTAATTTTTTTGAGAAATCTTCATACTGCTTTCCATAGAGATTGTACTAATTTACATTCCCACTATCAGTGTATAAACATTCTCTTTTACCACATCTATGCCAACATTTATTGTTTTTTGACTTTTTAATAATGGCAATTTTGGCTGGGTAAGGTGGTATCTCATTGTGGTTTTAATTTTCATTTCCCTGATGATTAGTGATGAGCATTCCTTCATATTTGTCAGCCATTTGTATATCTATTTTTGAGATATGTCTATCCATGTCATTTGCCCAGTTTTTGGATAGGATTTTTTATTTTTTCTTGCTAATTTCTTTGAGTTTCTTGTAGATTATGGATATTAGTCCTTTATCAGATGCATAGTTTGCAAATATTTTCTTATTCTGTGGGTTGTCTGTTTAATGATTATTTCTTTTGCTGTGCAGAAGCTATTTAATTAGATTTCATTTATTAATTTTTGTTTTTGTTTTATCTCCTTTAGATGTCTTAGTCATAAATTCTTTGCCTAGGCCAATGTCCAGAGAGTTTTTCCTGGGTTTTCTTCTAGAATTTTCATTGTTTCAGGTCTTAGACTAAGTCTTTAGTCCACCTTGAGTGGATTCTTATGTATGATGAGAGATAGGGATCCTGTTTCATTCTTCTACAGGTGACTGTCCAGTTTTCTTAGCACCACTTATGGCATAGGGTGTGTTTCCCCAATTTATGTTTTTCTATGCTTTGTCAAGGACCAGTTTGATGTGTGTATTTGGCTTTATTTCTGGGTTCTTTATTCTGATCCATTGGTCTGTGCATCTACTTTTATACAAGTACCTACTACAGGGTTACTATAGCCTTGTAGTATAATTTGAAGTTGGGTAATGTGATGCCTCCAGATTTATTCTTTTTGTTTAGGATTGTTATGGCTATTTGGGCTCCTTTTTGGTTCCATATTAACTTGGGGATTGTTTTTTCTAATTCTGTGAAAAATGATATTGGTATTTTGATACGAATTGCATTCAATCTGTAGATTGCTTTGGGCAGTACAGTCACTTTTACCATATTGATTGTTCCAATCCATGAGCATGAAATGTAGTTCCATTTGTTTGTGTTGTCTATTATTTCTTTTAGCAGTATTATGTAGTTCTCCTTGTAGAGATCTTTCACCTTCTTGGTAAAGTATATTCCTAGGTTTTTTATTTATTGGTCTGTTTTTGCAGCTATTATAAAAGGGATTGAGTTCTTCATTTGATTCTCGGCTGGGTCATTGTTGGTATATAACAGCGATCCCAATTTGTGTATATTAATTTTGTAACCTGAGACTTTTCCGAATTTATTTATCAAATCGAGGAGTCTTTTGGAGGAGTCTTTAGGATTTTCTAGGTATACGATCATATCATCAGCAAATAGAGATAGTCTGACTCTCTCTTTTTCAATTTGGATGCCCCTTTTTTTTTAAGATGGAATCTCGCTCTGTCGCCCAGGCTGGAGTGCAGTGGCACCATCTGGGCTCACTGCAAGCTCCGCCTCCCGGGTTCACGCCATTCTCCTGCCTCAGCCTCCCGAGTAGCTGGGACTACAGGCGCCCGCCACCACGCCCGGCTAATTTTTTGTATTTTTTAGTAGAGACCGGGTTTCACCGTGTTAGCCAGGATGGTCTCCATTTCCTGACCTGGTGATCCGCCCGCCTCGGCCTCCCAAAGTGCTGGGATTACAGGCATGAGCCACCGCACCCTGCCTGGATACCCTTTAGTTCTTTCTCTTGCCTGATTGCTCTAACTGAGACTTCCAACAAGCAAGGCTTTTAAAAAAACTAATTGCAAGAGCAATATAACAACATTAAAGGAAATGTGGAGGTTCCATCAGTATGGCAGACTGAACTAAACTGAAATTTCCTCCTTCCATAAGCTCTTAAAAATGCTGAACAAAATACAAAGATGAACCTGAGGGGAAAAAAAAAGTTCACCTGGAGGACACAAAAAGAAGACATGAAGCTAAGAACGATGAGCTCAAAATGTGAAGCTGTCATGGTTTGGGAGATTCTCAGACTGGATACAGTTCCCAGCATCACAGAACAGGAATTGTGGCATTGTCTGAGCTGGGCGGTGAGTGGGTACCACAATAGAAGCCTGGCCTGGACTCTGAAAGTCCTGACCCCTCAGTGAAAGGCTAACCAGCAAGCTTTACCCAAGGTACAAGGAAACTTTATCCTATGAACAACAAAACTAGCTTTTTTGTCTCAGGACTTTGAATGAAAATAATACAAAAGCCTCCCCCACACACAAAAAAAGATATATAGTGTGAATTTACAATACATGCATGGTGCTTGAAGTTCTAAACCGAGAAATTAGAGCACAAACTGGTCTAGACCAGAGAAATTCCTGTTACCTGGCAAAAATAAGTACAAATCTGCTATGCTGAAATACTTCCACAACCTCTCTTGAGACATGTGCAGATAAAATAATTCTCTGAAGAACAGTTTAAAATAAAACATTGCAAACCAAATGATGAAAACATCTATCATAAAACAGGGGCAGCAGATAAGACAAGCATAACGATTAATTAGGATACAAAAAACTTGGGGTTCGAGGATGATCTCAAAGATACTAACTAAAAAGTGCATTTACAATTATTAAAGAGAAGGTATACATCCTACAGTGAAAAGAGGTAACTCAGAAAATAAAGTAGACTTGAAAAAGAACAAAGCTGACCTTTAGAAATGAAAAATATAGCAGTTGGAAATTAAAACTCAATGGACAGTTTAAACAGGCAGATTAGACAGAAGTAAAAAGACAATCTACAAACTGAGAACTAAGTACAGAGAGATAAAGAGTTTAAAAATATCTAGTAGAAGCTAAAACATATGGAGAATAGAATGAAAAAAATGGAAAATAGGTGGAAAAATAATGTGCATACTACTCTAATCATCTTTTTCTTTGCTCTTTTTAAAAAATTGCCATTACAAATCTTTATAAAGGAAACACATTCACTTTTTTAACTGAGAAAATACCATAGTTCCTTTTTAAAAACTGCAAAATATGGTGAAGCCATTGTTTGCAAGCTTTAGCATGCATCAGTATTGCCTTGGAGGCCTATTTGAACCACAGAATGCGGGGTTCCATGCCTAGGGTTTCTGATCAGTAGGCCCAGGATGGCACCTACAAATTGGCATTTCTAGCAAGTTGTTGGGTGATGTTGATTGTGTTGGTTGCAGGACCACGCTTTGAGAATCACTGCCGTGTAAAGTCTTAAGAAGAAAACAGAGATGACCTGTAATCCCACCCCCTAAAGATAATGAAATGTTTATGTGCGTCATTTCAGACCTCTTTTTGATAGAAAAAAATGTGTATATATACATGTTATGTGTATGTGTATATACATACATACAGAGAGACAGAGAGAAAGGACACATATATATCCTTTTAAAAACTGTCCCACATAAGCTTTTACTATTCACAGTCTTGTAATTGGCTCCTTACATTTAATATACTTTATTGTCAGTATAACTACATCATCATTTTTAATGGTTATGTAGAATTTCAGTATTAGGATACATCATAATTTATGTAAACTAATAATAGACATTACCAGAATATATTTTTGCAAACTTGTCCTAGTTTTTTGTTTTTTTTTAGCCTATGTTTCTTTGGTAGTTTTCAGCCTACTTTATAACTTAGTCTTTAGCATGCTTTTGTGGCAGAGGCTTGACTTGGAAAATATTAAATGTATTTAATCCATTTTTATATTGATTAATTTTTTGCTAAGGAAAGAACCAAAGGAATTAGTAAATTGGCCAGTATTTGGTTTTGTTTAGAACATTTAAATCACAAACATAGCAGTTTGTTGTTCATAGCTGTCTCTTTTGTAGTCATACCATTTTTATTTTTGTGTGAACATAGTTGTACAGGTTCAAATTGGTGATGAGTAGTGTTTCCATGATCTATTTCTGTGTAACAAGCTACACTAAACTTAGCGGTATAAAACAACACTTTTATTTTGCTGACAATTTTACAAATCAGGAATTTCAGAAGGGCTCAGCTGGGCGGTTTGTGTCTGATGCACATGGCATAAGTTGGAGTGGCTCAGAATAGAGGATCTACTTCCAACATGGCTTCTTCACTCAGATGTTTGGTACCACAGTGTTCTTTCACCTTTCCCTCTCTCTATTTCCACGTGACACTTCATCTTCCAGGGACTCTCAGTGTGGCTTGGGCTTCTCACAGTATGATGATTTCATAGACACACTTCTTACATGATGGCTCTTTTCCACGAGGCCAAAAAGCAAAAGCTGCCAGGCCAGTTAAGTATTATGCCCAGAACTGGTCAAAGCAGTCACGCCAACCCATCCCCAGCCAGATGAAGAAATAGACTCCACCTGTTGAGATGGGTGGGTGGAAAGATTACATCACAGAAAGGTGTGTGAGTAGGGATATATTTTTGTGACCCTCTTTGAAAAATGTAATCTGCCACAGATAGCTTATTAACATAAAGAAATAAGTAGAATTATTTACATACACATGCTTTGGCTATTTCATCAAAAACTGTAATATTTTTAATTTATTCTTTTAAAAGTATATTTCTAATAATTAAGATTTAAATGTTAAAGTAATTTGTTATAAAATCTATTTAATGCCAAAATTAATTCATAGGTCCTTTTTTGTCAGCCATGCACATTTTGAAGTTTCTTCCTGAACTTCCCAAGTATTGTCTAAGGGAATGTCGTTATTTATAACCTTTTATTTGTTTATGAATAAAGTATTCATTGAGTGCATACTATGGATAATATGTTGAGTACTTTAAAAAACAAAAAAGATGAATTAGACATGAATTCTGCCTTTGAGGCTCTTATAGACATCTCAGGAAGATAGCACATATAAATAACAATAAATAAGCTGATGAGAGAGACATCGATAGAAGTAGGGGTAGAAGAGAGTCATTTTTTAAAAGCTTTCTGAAAAAGCGTTATGGAAAATGTTGCTGGATGTTGAGAGATGGGTAGAATGAGGACGTGGAGGTGGTGATGAGGAATAGTACTTAACAGGAATAGTGGGCAAAATGTCATGAATACAGAGTATCCATGCCAGTTACACTGTGACCATTTCAGTTTGTATTTTAGCAAAGAAGTTCTTAAGATTTGATGGGCACAAAATTCACCCTGAAGACCTTGTAAGGAGCTTGTTCAGGGTATGTGGTAGAGGAGTATCAAGAAAGAAGAATGAAAGAGTGGATAGGTGGGCATAATATTGTGATGGTTCCTGAATTCCAGGCTATGCATCTTTTCTTTATATTAGTAGAAAGTGAAGAATGATTGAATTGTGTTAATTGTGGGAATGATCTGATTGAAGCCAAACTTTAGAAAATTAATCTGCTACCAGTGTGTATAGCAGTTGGGGAAAAACAAGGTTGAAATTGGAGAGTTTTATATTGAGGTTACTGTGTTCATTCAGGGAAGAAGAAATCAGAACCTGTTCCTTGATAAGGGCAGTGAGGATGGAAGGAGCGGATGGATTCAAGCAAGAAAATAATCTGTAAACTAATTAGAAACAAGGGTGGTGGAGCAACGACAGAAGTCTAATTATGGCTGAAAGGTTACACAGTTGAAGCAGGCAATAGGGAGATTCCAAAATCAAGACACCAGGGCATGATACTCAGTTGAGGCAACTGAATATGAACTGGTGTGGTACCTGCATTTTGTTTGTGTACTGAGGGGGATACCCTATTGGGGTTGTCCAGCTAGCCACTGAGAAGAGAATCAGGTCTGGAGATGAGGAGAAAGGATAGGACTGGAAATACGGATTTGAGGGTTATTGGCAGTGTCATAGGTGTTCCAACTATAGTGTCGATGAGTTTACCAAGAGAAAGAATATAAAGAGAGCAAAAAAAAAAAATAGAGAAGACAAACCTCAATAAATAGGTACATTTAGGAAACGGGGATAATTATAAATCAGCAAAATTGTATAATGTGCTCAGAGTCCTGGGAAGGTAATTACCTTTTGCAGAGAAGACTTTTTAGCAGCTAGTGATCAGCAGGGTTAAAGATTACAGAGGGAGATGGAGACTAAAGACAAGCCATGGAAGGTGTTGGTGACTTTTAAGAATGCAGTTCTGTCACATAGTGAAAACAGAAGACAGCAGGGCTTAAGGAATGAGTCAGTGATCAGAAACTGGCAACATTTATAATGCAGTGTTATTTTACTAGGAAAATTCATACTTCCAATGGACCTTTTAGCTGCTATTGAAGAGCTGGGAGAAAACCAAGAAAATATTGCTCATTTAACTAAAAGCAATTTCTTTGCGATCTGTCACACATGTAATTTAAAGCAACAATGGAAGTCTTCCATTCTTCTTTTGTTCATTACTGTAACTGCCTCTACCAGAGGCAAAGGTCTCATAGGGATGTTACCTTAATCCAAAGGATTTTATTTTTATTGAGCTCATCTTAGTACATAGAAAAGTTCCTTCAAAGCCCAGCTTTGTGTAAAAAAAAAAAATGAAACATAACAGCAACCACATTTTATTGCTATTATAGATAGACTTACTAAGAAGAAAATTGGTTGGGACAAAATTTTGCCATCATTTTATACCTATGATAAACCATCATAAACTAGTATCACCAGCTAACCAAATACAATTTTTCTCAAGGACATAACTCCTACTTCAGCACCATTAACTGTTAACAATGGGATATGATACAATGCAGCTATTTTCAACACCTTATTTCTTGTTGTTATTGTTGTGTAGTACATCAGGCTTAATCTGTACCTGACTTTCTATGGGGCTGCCATAGCAATTAGTATGTAGCAGAGCACTGGGCTAGTGCTTTGCAAATTACACAAATTTAATTCTTGTGGCAGTCTTGCAAAGTTGATATTGTTATTCCCATTGGACAAAGAGAGAAGGAAGAATGAAAGAAATGAAGTTACTTACCAAAGATGATTCAGCTATTAATTTTCTGGATCCTAACCTGGTTTTCTGACTGCAAAGCTTGTGCTCTTGTGCTCCGTGACTGATGCTCACTCCACTCCTGTTTCTCGAACTGTCTGTACATTATGGTGCTCCAGGAGCATGGATGCTGCACTATTGATCCTGAACTATCAGGACTTTTTTTATGATTAGAGGCAATATTCTCTATTTGACCGATGGATTACTTTGGGTTGAGACATCCCTCTCCCCCCCCACCATTATCTTAAAGAAATTTTCATTAATTTCTTAACCATTATCTTAAAGAAATTAATGAAAATTTCTTTAAGATAATGAAGAAGTTGTCTTTTCAGCTTTAAGGAGATGTAGAAAAGCAAACTGGAAAAAAAAA
>NW_012115988.1:670723-696991 GCF_000951035.1 Colobus angolensis palliatus
GGGTGCAGCACACCAACATGGCACAAGTATACATATGTAACAAACCTGCACGTTATGCACATGTACCCTAGAACTTAAAGTATAATAAAGAAAAAAAGAAAAAGACTTCATCCATAGGCAGGGCAGGTTCTACTCCTGTTGCTGCATGCATGTCTTGTTCCATTCTACTTTGGTGGGGAAATGGATTGATGACAGTTTCTTAATACTGGGAGAGGACACAGAACAGGAGGACAGGAGTGCCAAATACCGTGAGACCTTCATCACCAGCCCAAATCTCTCTTTCTCTGCACAAGGCAGTGAGCATTTCATTTACACGGGGGCTAACACAAGTCTCTCTTCAGACTGAACCCTTTACAATGTAACATTATCCCTAGGTCTATAAAGCATCAAGAGTTTTAACAGTCAACCTCGTCTGTTTGCCTGACCAAGATCAATCTAAATTTATCACAGAACGGAATTGTGTGATGTATTGTAAATTAAGAAAATTTACAAATTAGAGCCAGCACTGAACTATCTGAGTCAGTGGAGTAAAGTTATATATAATCCATAGCAGTGGGTAATCTCAAGATAATTTGTAACATTGCTCTAAAAAAATTAATTTGTCTCTGTCATTATACTTGCCTTAGGGTACCATTAAAATGATCAACATTTTCTCGGGCATATACATAACGAACATACAAAAAAGAATTAAGATTTATTGCTATTCAGTCTACTTTAGGAAATAACAGCTTGGAGTATAAAAATTTTTGTAAATAAACTACACTCAAGTAGTCAGTCCATAGTTAGCCATGAGGAATTTCTTCTGGTTTATGGTAGCTCTACCAGTTTTATTTTATTGCTACTATGTTATATTTGACATGGCTCATCTGTCATTTTATAAATTTCAACTTTAAATAATCTGCTACTGTTAATTTTCAGACAATAAGTGCTTACATTCAAAACCAAAAGGCTACATGTTATTTACTCTTAGCAGTTTCAGTATATGGAAATTCGAATATCTCACAAAGCATCCCAGCCATGGCCTTGTGCCAGCATGTTTATTGATTGAATGTTGAATGACTGTGAACAGATTTCTCTGAATTAACTACTGTAATCAAAGTACAAAAGCAAGATAACTATTATTTGTAGGAACTCAAATCTGAAAAAGAAAAAAAAAACACAGAGTCAATAGAAAGCGTACAAAGCTGGAATGACTCCATTAACTTAATTTTTCCTAATGTAACAACAGTATATTCAGGGACTAAATATCAATACTAGGACTGACATTGGACCAATATGCCTTTGAGATGATCACAGTAACATTACTTTGTCAGTCATTCAAACCATGCTTTATTAACAAGATGGTTTCTCAAGAGGACAGATTGAGTCTTTACAAAAACGTAGCAAAAATCTGTATGATAGTTTAAATTTCTTGTTTTTTGCTTTAATTTGCTTCATAGTTGATCTGATAAAAAGTGAACAGATAGATCTTAATATTTAAAGTAAAAGATTTACAATTGTTTCTCAGAAATGGTACATATTTGCCATTTTTGGTAGCATCTTTGTTTCACATAAACAAAAGTTTCTTTCTAACCAAAGTGGTATTAAAAGCTTGTGAAATTCATTTAAAAGTCAACTAAAAATTATATAAAGCATTGCATTTACCCTTCTGAAAGCAAAATGTTCATAAAGTAACATTTATTTCCATTAGAGGAGATATTTTAATTAAACTACTGAGAGGTTTTACATTATATATTTAATCTATATGAGTCATGTGCATATACACAGATGTATAACTGCACTACCTGAACATAATTTTCAGGATTTTAAGAGGCATTACCTAGATTTTTATATGTTCTATAGATTCAATAGAAAAAAACCCAAATAGCTGCAGTTTTAAAGGTGATGTTAGAAGTATTTCCCCCACTCATCTTTAACTGCTGTATTCTGTTGTGCACTAATCTCAATGCCCCCCTTTTTATAAGTAAAGCAATGCTTCTCTACTTGTGCATGTCTCATGAACTCCGGTTTAAGGGTGGATGTGTTACTCAAACAAGTTTATGAATTCTTGCATATAGTCAGTAGCTTTCTAGCATTACCTCCGAAATGCTGTGTTCCTCCAGGTGTCTGCCCTAAGCGCTCTTGCTTTCTTCTCCTTCCCTGTGTGAGCACTGTGTTCCCACGGGTGCAGTTGGGTAACTCCTGAATCTCTAAGTTCTGTTTCACACCCTCGCCTGAACTCTCACACAGAATTTTCAACCATATGCAAGATATCTTCTGTGGCATTCAGTAGGAATCTCAGATTCAGTAATACAAAACTGAATACATCATTTCCCAAATCTGCACCTTGTACTGTGATCCTGCGACTGTTAATGGCATTACCATCTTTCCAGGCAGGTGAGAAATAATGGTCATCTCCCTACCTTGTTCTTTTCTCAGCTCCAATATCCAATCAGTTGCTGAGTTGTGTCTAATCTACATCCGCGTTTTCTCCAGTTTCATTTTTTCATTTAATCAATTGACAAACATTTTTTGAGCTTCTTTCTACTTTTATGTCATGTCTTTGGAATATGAGACAGTACCTGCTTAAAGAAGCTCACACCTAGTAAGAGAGAAAGAACTAAATAGACCATCACTGCCCAGTATGATAATTACTAGTTTGAATTAGTCACAAGCTGCTGAAACTGAGACGAGGTCATGGAAGCCTTCCAGAAGGAGGTGGCATGTAGGCACTGTCTCCTGAATCTCTCCATAGATTCAGAGGAAAGATGAAGAGGAGTTATCTAGATAAAGAGCAAGAGAAAGCCTTCTGGGAGGCAGAAACAACAGAATGTACAAATGTCCAGAGCTGTAAGGGATGAGAGTGTGCTGTGAGAGATCTGAGTGTTTTCAAGGAGGCATAAGAGTGATTCAGGCTACAAGCTGATGAGTGCTGAGAAATGAAACAGAACGGAGGAACATTTATGAAGAGCCTGGATGCTAAACTAGGAAAGTTGGATTTCAATCTCAAAGTATTTTTCTTTCTTCTTTTCCTATGCATGGTCATATCTTTTGTCAGCTACATCACAAAAAAGTCCTGACTATTCTCTTGCTGACCACTCTCTTGCCATTTTTTTTTTCTTCAGATTGCAGTCAGAGGTCATTTCCCCAGTGAGAACCTGTCTCTCTTCCTGATCCTTCAATGGCTTGAATTACTCACTAGATTACTCTCAGTTCCTACAGCCTCTTCTCCACTTCTGCCAAACACATTACATGGGTCAAGCTTATGACAACTGTCCTCCTCGGTGAATTATAAGCCTTTTAAGGCCTGATTCTATGTCTCACACAGCTTGGTACATTTATGAAATAGAACACCTTGCTGTGTGCTTTGCATGTAGTAGGCCTGTGCATATCTGTTGTGTTGAGTAAAAGGAATCTTACCACATTTCTTTATTTTTCAGGGCCTTTTATGCATATTGATGTAAAGTTGCTGTAATAATCACTAGTTTTCTTGTTGCCCTCAGCAAGTGTTCCTCACAGCGCAGTAGCTTGTAACATGCCCTGCTGCTATAAATCAGAACAATTCCCAAACAGAGTGGCATGGCTGTGTACAAACCTTCATGTGCAGTGTTTTGTTTTGTTTCTTTTTTTTCCTGCACAAAATGAAAGACCTCACTTTTCCCTAGGGTAAAAGCAGGCATAGAAAGCATGGATGCGGGTCCCTTAACAAACATTACAATTTCTAGGGTTCTTTCCTCATTTCACTGATTGGTATAGTGAAAAGGGCTTCAAATTAAGAGCCAGTAATAGATTTTGAAGTCCCATCTCTAGCTAACTGAGTCACTCTGGGTAGCATTTGTGGGCCTCAGTTTTCCCACCCATGGAACTGGGAATTAGAGTTAATTTCTAATCTCCTTATAAACATTATTCTTTCACCAGTATTTCCACATCAGCCTACCAATCCAGCATCTCAGTTTCAAACAACCCAAACCCGTTCTCAGTTTTGTTTTTTTGTTTTTTTTTTTTTTAAGTCCTTACTAATTTTAGCAGACAAGATGTCATTAGAAGAATATTGGCTAGCTTACAGAAAAATTGCAATGAAAACTAGGCTTGGGAATTTCACAGGTAGCAACACAGCACACCCCTATGCCACTCCACAGGAACAAGGCAGGGAGGATGGCAATTGGTGTTTCTGGACACTTTCTGGCACTCATGTCTCTGCCAGTAATCTCTGCTTCTGTGTCTTCACATTACTCCCTCCATGTTCATGGTCCTAGATGTGGACATCTGATTAGCTGGGCCCAGGACAGGTGCTTCCACCTAGCTGCTGGGAGTGGAGAAAAGGAATATCTGGATCATTTTCCTGGAGGAGTAGGCAGTAGAAGAAGACATTTATTTTCATGGACACATGGACAGACATGCAGCCATCATTAAGACTGGTGTTGCCAATTGTGCCATGCCCACACCTGTAATGATCTCAGTGAGGTAAACCCTGCTTCACCATATGCACATTTAAAACTTCAAGCACATGCTAGATCTGTTTCTTCTTGAGAAGTCAGTTTTTCTCGGATTTAGACCACTCTTTCCATTACCTTTTATTATGCTTTATTTTGTCTTCAACAACACAATTTTCTGGATTTTCTGGTGTAAAGTAAGAACTGCAGTTATAGCTCTGACCACTCAAAGTGTCATTTTAGGGTGAGGAGACAGGCAGAGTGGAGTGGCTCACTCATCTGGCTCATCATTCACTTGCAGACATGTAGCAATAGTTTGGAATCAGGAATTCTCTCTGGCCATAAGCAAAACAGATCCTATATATGAAAAACACAGTTGAGAAAAGTAATTTTAAGGTGTTCTACCTATCCAAGCCTCCACATAACCTAAGTTCTGATCATTGGAATAAATTAAGTGTCTAGAAGATTACATATAAGACCAAGTCACCTTAGTCTCATGCAAAATAATATTCACCAAATTGTCAGCAACTTGAACTCTGTTTCTGCCTTTTTTGGGGCAACCTAATGTGTGAATATTGTTCGTTATGATACTTGGAGTGTCCTGTACTAGTCCCTATGTTAGAAATATGTTGCAAAAATTAAATCAGAGGAAAAGTTAGTCTCTCTTTAAAAACATGAAGTTTCCTCTCATATGAGAGCTGTGTAAGTTAGCCTGTTGTTTTCTTCACGTGGCACCGGATGTGGTGCTAGTCACAGCGACTATCTTGGTCTTTGTAGTTGTTACTTTTATTTATCTTCTTTCATTTCTGGTTGTTTATTTTCTAAGCCTCTCCCCTTTTATTTTGAAAGTGGAGACAAAGAGGGAAGGGAAGTAGAGAGAGATGTTTAGATAGAGGCCGGAAGCTAAATAGCCACCAGATGAACAGAGGTAACCCCAGCAAAGGAATGGCTGCATTCCCCACAGCAGCGGGATTGGCAGTGGGTATCAGACACCTTGTCATCCCAAATCCTCTCTTAACCAATGGCAATCTAGTCTGTCTCGGTGGCTGCCTGCCTAGTTGGTCTAAATGTGGTTTAAAACAACATCATCAATATTAAAGCCTTTCACGCCTCTCCACTCATGTATTTATATGAACTGTTTTATCTCCAACATAAAAATAACGTGTGGGACATCAACTACGGGAAAGAAAACAAGAAAACAATGAGACATCGGTCGGTAATGTCATCCATCCACCTTGGATTATTGTGAATACTGTGAGCTGTTAACTATCCAAATTATATTCAAATATTTCATCACCTGCTTAATCAAGCTGCAAAATAAGGAGTTAGACCACTTCAACTCCAGTGATTTGATTATGTGATAAAGAGACTGGTGCATAAACATCAATCCTGGGAAATGAATTCATGAAAATTACCTGGAGATACCCCCAGAGGCCTGTTTTGTATCTATTTTTGCATAAAATGTTGAACTGACTACTTACTGAGGGTGTCTTGGGGGGACTAGAATGATTATGCATGATTCTGTAGTTATCTAGAGAGAAGCATGAAGAGGCTATGAAGTGACCTGAAAATGCATTCTGATTAAAGCTAAGTCTTGAACAGGAAAATTGCTTTGAAATGATTAAAGTTAAAATTGTTGGTAATGAAGGAAAACACTTGTCCTAGAATGAGGCCTTTGAAAGAGAGAGTCTCATTTTGAATCTCTTCCAAACCATAGGGTCTTGCTTTTAAATTGCAAAATATTACATTGTATAAACCTATCACATTATCTCACCTTTGAAATTAATGAAAGATTAGGAGAATGTTCTAGATAAAAATCTGGAGAGGGATGTCATAGGTGAAGATCTGTCCTTAGGGGAGTGAAGTCAGCAGCATCCTTTAGAGCTAACTTAGATGAATCTGCTCAGTGGAGCCTTTTCAAGGCTTGGCCACAACCTCTACTCTCAGGGTACTTGGCTCCTTTGTATGTCTAGCATGCCAGGTTGTAGTTCAAAACTTTGTTTAAACATCTGTCTTTCCCACCAGATCATGAGGTCCTTATTACCTTCTGTATATTTGCAGCATCTAGTAGGGTGCCAATCCCACCTAGGATTGAGCCTATATCTCTGATTACATTTATTATCTTTGGTAAATATCCACCTTTGCTTATATTCAAAGATGTTAATATCGCATCTGAAACTAGGAAACTTATACTACAGAATTCAGACTTTTCAGCTGTTGGAAAGGTGATATCAGTATCTATAAACAGCATATTTAAACTATGTCTATGCCATATGTAACATAATACCCCCAGCAGAGACTGGGGCAGCTTCTAGAATCAAGCACATTAATATTTCTGCAACCAGAAGTATGAATTGGCATACTCTATAAATAGACTATAATTTTATAGCAGCTCGGGTCAGGTCAGATTTTGCTACCAGAAAGTTACAAAAAACTTCATATTTTTGGAACTCTTTCGGTTTTAGAATTGCTAGTAAGGTCTGTGGACCTGTATTATATGTTCAGGAAGGAAAGAGTTCTTTTCTACAGGAAATATTCCTAGGTGCAAGGGCCATTACTCTTCTGAGTTCAAGGAGGAGGAAGAAAATGATGCTGGGTCTTTCTGCACAGTGACGTGCTTCCAGAACTATCACTACTGCTAGAGTCTCGCAGGATGGTGATACCAGAGGGGGCAATCTCAGTAGCTCATTTCCCACAAAGAAAGGTCACCCATTGTGCCACCCCTGACTCTGTGCCTTTTACTTTATCTGCTGCTCCTTCCTCCCTGTATTAACCCTATCTATCCATTTTTTCCAGAGCCTCCCTTCTCCACTCCTCCATTGCTTTCTATCTGTATTTTTTTTTCTTTTATCCTTTTTGGCTCACCAAAGCTTAGAGCTTAGGAGTTTTGAGGCTCTTCTTGTTTGCCTTCAGCATAATTCTTTGGCACATGATATTCACATACCTCATTCACCTAAACAACCAAAGCTTTGCTCTTATCAGGTTGTCTTTGAGTGCGTATCAGTCAGTGCTTACATGGAATGGAAGCATTCTGTGTGCATGCCTTTGTTTATTAGGAGTTGTGTTTATCTGTTCTGTATGCTGTGTAGATAAGCATCATGGGGATGTGTGAGTGAATAATAGGCTAATACTGTTCTCTGTATGAACCTAGTCTCCTGTATCCAAAAATGTTGGTGAAAAAATTCAAGTATGGATATGTTAATCCATGTTTAAAAATAAAGTAGGTAGCATGATTGATATGCTTCAGTCTTTTTAAAAAATACCTTTTTGATCATTTTTAACAGTACAATTGCTCGTTTTTGTATGTGACATTTGGTCTTGCCTGCCTTTATTTCTAATTCTGTTTGATTTACTTAAACCATGCATCTGTTTTGCTAGTATCCGCAAGAAATCTCAATGTTATGCTATTTATTAAAGGAATCATTTTGTTCTTCTCACTTTTTCTTAGTCTCTTAGATTGCTTTCAAAGTTGTGCCTTTATTATGGTTGTTATTGTTTATGTGTAATGTTGACATGAGCAAAAACTGGTGACCAGAGAGGTGGGATCAGGAAAGCAGTGTCTCTGTACAGTCAGGACATTCCCCTGCACTTGTGGCATCATGTTGAATGCATGACATCACAGTAGAAGCTGCAAGTGAAGTCCTGTGCTTCTTGTTAGTGACCTCGCTCTGTCTTTGACACTCACAGCCCTGGTCTCAGCAGTGATTATAAGGGCAACATCCCCCTTTGTGGTACCCAATCCAGAAGGAATTGGGGCGTGTTGTCAGTGCAGTACCAGGAAGTGTACTAGGGCATTCCATATTCTACCTTTTAAAAATACTTTTGAGACTGTCTCACAGTTCTTTGTAGGGATAGATTACTGTCAGTCCATTGTGGTATATCATCAGTGATTATGGAAGCCCTCCTGTTACTTCATACTGTTTTCTAAAGAACTATGGGTGTTTCCATTAATGTAGGTTAAGGAATTTCCTTGATGCCCAGATAATAAAATACAGCATTTACAAACAAGCTTTCCTCCTTAATTCACGCATTCAGTAAATACTTATTGCTGACAGGTAGTTCCCAATCTTGTTCAAAACACCGTGCTAATTTATAATATAGAAAAGGTGAGCTAGAACCTCTGCCTCTCCCATCAAAGACGTTATAGGGTCTAGAGTAAAAATCAGGAGTTGGTGAACAATGGCCCTCAGGCCAAATACAGCTTGTTGCCTGTTTTTGTAAATCAGGTTTCATTGGAACAAATGTTATATTCACTTACATATTGTCCATGCCTGTTTTGTGCTGCAGGTACAGAGTTGAGTAGTTTCAACAGAGATCATATGGCCTGTAAGCCTAAACTATTTACTCTCTGACCCTTTAGAGAAAATGTTTGCTGACCCTTGCTATAGAGATGGAAACATAAATTATTACATAACATCAAAGAAGCAGTACCTTATAGTGGGAGCAGCATGAATTTTGAATCATGCCTATTTCAAATTTTGCTTCTATCATTTACTAGCCTTACAGCCATCAGCATGTTACCTTAGTAATTCTGAGCTTTTTTTTTTATTTTTTTTTTGCAAAATGCAATTAGTAATATCTATACCGCAGGTTTAATTTTAGTAGTAAGAGAGATTATATATGTAAGGCCCTCAGAGTATAGCAATAGTCGATAAATGTTCACTTGTCAAAATAATGGGATGACACATAAGGAGGATGACTGTATATCCTAGAGCCACCTTGGTTTACACCTACTGTCCCAGTTTAGTTATTAATAACCCCCTTCACTCTTAAATGTCCTAATTTGGGTAATAAATTGCATGGTCACATTATGCTTAGGGAATTTCTTAAAGCTTCATTTGTGATTATCTTATTTTGATGAGGTACTAAATTTGTTTTAAAACTGTAAGTTTTATTTAAAACCCATTGTAAAGCTGTAAGTACTATGATAAGAAAGTAAATTACTTTGTATTGGTCATTGCTGACCTAACCACACAAATGTTTTGGTTCCTATATTATTAAATTTTATTCCTTTAAGCAAGAAACATTTATTAACCCAATAATAATGTTTTCAAAATCTCATTAAGAAGACTTAGAAATAACTAAACCAGTGAGAAGAAAATTGGTTTTCGGATGTGACAACCTTGTAGTAAGAAGCCCAGGAGGAGTGGGTTCTGCCTTTGATGAAATACGGGTGCATTTGGGGAGAGAAAAACTATGGGAGAACTGAGCCTGTTTTTTTTTTTTTTTTTGAGACTAATAAAGGATGTAGCCACTACTGTGCTCATTTTGTTCATTTGAATTAAGTTGGGGCCCGAACCATTGGTTTCCCCTTTAAACAAGGACCTGAAGGTAGGGATCACTGGCAGATAAGTTATGGTCCAAAAGGGATCACCACTTTTAATGATACCTCACTAGCCTTATACTCACCACTAGCCTTATACATACTGAGAGAAAACACTGGATGATAGCTGTATAATCCTCTGGATCCAAAGGTGGGAGGTCAAGAAGATAAGAGATGTGCTACTTTATAAAAAATATATTTAACTCAAATATATTGATCTTCATATTGGGAAGAACTGGATATTGGGGAGATACTACACCAGGCTTCGATTCCTTGGTTAGGAACAAACGGATATGAATTGGAGTGGCTGGGATGGAAGAGTCAGGACTGAATTAGGTCTTGCAAGAGGGATCCAGGGATCTAAGGAAGAGGATTACAAACTGAAAGGACAATCAGAAGCAGGCAGATAGATCTGGTATGTCCTGTTGTGGGTGCTCTGGAGAGGCCCTGAGAGTAGAGTACTTGTACTGAGAAATCATGAAGATGAGTTTGGAAGGATGTGACTGTGAAGGACTTTTGATGTCAGATTGGAGAGCTGACATTTCTTTAAGCATTAAGAAATCAGTACTTATGTTAGAACAAAATTTCAAATTGTGGATATTGTTTCAGTTTGTTTTGACTTTCGAATATAATTATAGGTAATTTAATATTGTAGAATAAATATCATCTGACTGCTGCTTTGTTTATTTGGAAATTTCTCTCTCTTCTTACGCTGCTAAGTAAATTCATCAAAATATTTTATTTGCTAAAAGTACAGATTGTTTTTCCTGCTTACAAAATATTTTAATCAAATGGATTTAAAAGTTTTGTGCTTCACCTCATTCCTCACACCTCACACTGATCATCTTCTGACCCTGGCTCTAGTTCTGACATGGTTTGGCTGTGTCCCCACCCAAATCATATCTTGAATTATAGTTCTCATAATCCCCATGTGTCATGGGAGGGACCTGGTGGGAGGTATTTGAATCATGGAGGTGGTTTCCTTCATGCTGTTCTCATGATAGTGACTGAGTTCTTATGAGATCTGGTGGTTTTATAAGGGGCTTTCCCCCTTTTGCTTGACACTTCTCCTTGCCATCACCATGTGAAGAAGGACATGCTTGCTTCCCCTTCTGCCATGATTGTAAGTTTCCTGAGGCCTCTCCAGTCATGCTGAACTGTAAGTCAATTAAACCTCTATCCTTTATAAATTACACAGTCTCAAGTAGGTCTTTATTTGCGGCATAAGAATGGACTAATACAGTAAGTTGATACTGGGAGTGGGGTTCTGCTTAAAGATACCCCAAAAAGTAGAAGCAACTTTGGAACTAGGTAACAGGCAGAGGTTGGAATAGTTTGGAGGGCTCAGAAAAAAGACAGAAAAGTGTGAGAAAGTTTGGAACTTCATAGAGACTTGGAGGGCTCAGAAGACAGGAAGATATGGGAAAGTTTGGAACTTCCTAGAGACTTGTTTAATAGCCTTGAGCAAAATACTGTTAGTGATATGGACAATAAAATCTAGGCTGAGGTTGTCTCAGGTGGAGATGAGGAACTTGTTGGGAACTGGAGCAAAGATGACTTTTGTTATGCTTTAGCAAAGAGACTGGTGGCATTTTCCCCCTGCCCTAGGGATCTGTGGAACTTTAAACTTGAGAGAGATGATTTAGGGTATCTGCTGGAAGAAATTTCTAAGCAGCAAAACATTCAAGAGGTGACAGAGTATAAAGTTTGGAACACTTGCAGCCTGAAGATGCGATAGAAAAGAAAAACTAATTTTCTTGGGAGAAATTCAACCCAGCTGCAGAAATTTGCATAAGTAATAAGAAGCCCAATGTTAATTGCCAAAACAGTGAGGAAAATGTCTCCAGGGCATGTCAGAGACCATCATGGCAGTCCCTCCCATCATAGGCCTGGAGGCCTAGGAGGGAAAAATGGTTTCATGGGTTGGGCCCAGTGCCCACCTACTCTAAGTAGCCTCAGGACATAGTGCCCTGAGTCCCAGCTGTTTTGGCTTCAATTGTGGCTGAAAGGGGCCAAGGCACAGCATTTGCTTTGGAGGGAGCCCCAAGCCTTGGCAGCTACCATGTGGTTGGGCTTGCAGGTGCAAGGAAGTCAAGAACTGAGGTTTGGAAACCTCCATCTAGACTTCAGAGGATATATGGAAATACCTGGATGTCCAGGAAGAAGTCTGCTGCAAATGGGGAGCTCTCATGAAGAACCTCGGCTAGGGCAGTGTGGAAGGGAAATGTGGGGTTGGAGCCCTCACAGAGTCCCCACTGGAGCACTGCCTAATGGAACTGTGAGAAGAGGGCCACCGTCCTCCAGACCCCAAAATGGTAGATCCACTGACAGCTTGCATTGTGCACCTGGAAAAGCTGCAGACAGTCAATACCACCCCATGAAAGCAGCCAGAAGGGGAGGTGTTCCCTGCAAAGCCACAGGGACAGAGCTGCCCAAGGCCATTGGAGCTCACCTCTTGCATCAGCATGACCTGGATATGAGACATGGAGTCAAAGGAGAATCATTTTGGAACTTTAAGGTTTAATGACTACCCTACTGGATTTCAGACTTGCATGGGGCCTGTAGTCCCTTTGTATTCGCCAATTTCTCCCATTGGAATGGGTGTGTTTACCCAATGCCTGTACCCTCATTGTATCTAGGGTGTAACTAACTTGCTTATGATTTTACAGGCTCTTGGCAAAAGGAACTTGCCTTGTCTCAGATGAGACTTTGGGCTTAGACTTTTGGGTTAATGGTGGAATGAGTTATGACTTTGGGGGACTGTTGGAAAGACATGATTGTGTCTTGAAATGAGAGGACATGAGATTTGGGAGGGGCTGGGTGTGGAATGATATGGTTTGGCTGTGTCCCCACTTAAATCTCATCTTGAATTGTAATTCCCACAATCCCCACATGTCATGGAAGGGAGCTGGTAGGAGGTAATTGAATCATGGGGTCAGTTACCCTCATGTTGTTGTTGTGATCGTGAGCGAGTCTCATGATATCTGATGGTTTTATAAAGGGCTTTTCCCCCTTTTGCTCAGCACTTCTGCTTGCTGCCACCATGTGAAGAAGCACATGTTTGCTTCCCCTTCTGCTATGATTGTAAGTTTCCTCACAGTAACTGTGAGTCAATAAAACCTCTTTCCTCTATAAATTACCCAGTCTTGGGTATGTCTTTATTAGTTATTAGCAGCTTGAGAATAGACTAATACAAGTTCTGAACATCTTATTTATTTATGTATTTATTTTAAGGGTCTAAACAGAAATGTATTGCTCACAGTTCTGGAGGTTAGGAAATCCAAGATTAAGGGGCTAGCAAATTCAGTGTCTGCTGAGGGCCCCTCACATAGTAGAAGTGCCTCAACATCTTTTTAAAAATGTCTTTCCTCCCACTACTGGTCTTGTTCTTCCTTATTTTCTTTCCTGTGTTTTTTCCTCTATCCCAACTCAAGGCTCTTTTGCATTTGCTTGTCCTTATCATGTCCTTGCAAGCCTTTCCCTCAAGAGAGGGTGAAACTACCTGAAGCCAAGAAATGAAAGAGTGTTCTGTAGACTATAGGTTTGTGGAAAGGGAGGGGAGGGAACCAGAGCCACACACACCTGTCCCCCTGGCATCTGAAGGAAAGGCTGGGCTCATGAAGACTGTGTCTACCAGATGCCAAAATAACTTCTCAGTGGAGCCAACTCAATCAAAGACAGGCAATTCAGTGCAAATTTAGTCCATGTGGTTCATTGGCATTGTGTGGGCGAAACAACCCATTGACTGATATCCCTGATCACTTTCCAGCCAGTAATTTTGGTGTTTCCTAAAACAGAGATTGCTAAAGTGGGAAGCAGGAATATTCAAGTAGTGAATACAATGATCCATGGGAGGCAAGAAAAAAAATTAGAACTTCTATTTGTATCTAAATTAAGAATCTAAGCCATATTAACATTTGATTTTATGGATTGTTAATAGTATATATGTAATTTTAACATAAATAATAGGGATGAATCCTCAAATTTTTTGCTGATGCATAATCAAAACAGTTTGGTGACTACTGTTCTAGATTACGAATTCCCAATCTGTGGGCTCAGTGTCCTCCCACTCTACCATAGGGGCAACAGTTATTACAAGAGTTCTATTAAGACATGTAGGGGACTTATCTTCACATTCAGTGGATACTACAAATGCAATGATCTGCTCAAGGTTTTCAGGGTTCATTTAATATGCTTTTGCTCTTGTGTTTTGAAATTTACTGTAAAAGTAACTTTCTTATACCTGAAAAATGTGAATACATTGAAGGAGACACAGTTACACATGGGACACAAATAAGTAAGGAGAGGGAAGAATCAAGTTCCAACAAGATGTTAGGCTAGTTGTTCAAATTATTTAACTTATTGGAAGAGTTATATGTACTTAATCATCTCTCTCTTTTTCTTTAAAGCAAAAATTGTTTTGCTTTTCTCTCAACATATTTCTTTGTTCCCCTGTTTTGAGGAGTATTAGGACATTTCATGGACCTGACTTCTAGCAGTGTTTTGTTTGTTTGTTTGTTTTTTGTTTGTTTGTTTGTTTGTTTTTGAGACAGAGTCTCCCTCTGTCACCAAAGCTGGAGTGCAGTGGCGTGATCTTGGCTCACTGCAACCTCTGACTCCAGGATTCAAGCGATTCTTCTGCCTTGGCCTCGTGGGTAGCTGGGATTACAGGCAGGTGCCACTGCATCTGTTTAATTTTTGTATTTTTAATAGAGACGGGGTTTTGCCATGTTGACCAGGCTGGTCTCGAACTCCTGACCTGAGGTGATCTGCCCACCTCGGCCTCCCAAAGTGCTGGGATTATAGGCGTGAGCCACTGCACCCAGCTGCACAGTGTTATTTTAATTCATGTGTATATTAGCTTGCTAGGGCTCTCATAACAAAATACCACAGACTGTGTGGTTTAAACAACATAAATTTATTTTCTGACAATTCTGGAACTAGAAATCCAAGATCAAGGGTTCAGTATGTTTGGTTTTTTTCTACAGTCCCCCTCCTTGGCTGTTGATGGCCACCTTCTTACTATGTTCTCACATGACCTTCTCTGTGTTCACATGTGGTTCTGGTGTTTTTCTGTGTGTCATAATCTCCTCTTCTCATATAATCACTAATCCAGTTGCCTTCTGGCCTCATTTTTACTTAGTCATCCCTTTAAAGTTTCTGTATCCGAATACAGTCACATTCTGAGGTATTACGAGTTAGGACTTCAACATATAAACTTGAGATAACACAATTTAGCACATAACAATGTACACTTACTTGTGATGCATCTATTTTTTCAGGAAAGAATGTGGGACCTAGCAGTATTGAGAAGCAACTATATTAGGGCAACTATATTCTGATTTGTCAAGGACAGTCCTGATTTATTTTTATTGTCCTGACTTAATTAAACTAGCACCCCCTTGGACTGCCAGGAGTGTTTCATTTGGATGATAAATGATATGGTGATCCTGATAGAAAGCTTCTAGAAACAGAGTTTATGTATTTGAGTCTGGACTCAAAAAAATGCATTGCTGCACCTAGACTACCTCGACTATGAAATAGAGGCAGTAATAGTACTTACCCCATGGGTTATTGTGAGATTTAAATGAGTCAGTATGTGTAAGTCATTCAGAACACTGCCCTGCATAGAGTAAGCACTGAGTGTAACACTGAGTAAGCAAAGAGCAGGGGGATTGTATTTGTCAGGTGTGATGGTGAATTTTATGTGTCAAGTTGGCTGAGCCAGTGTGCCCAGATCTTTGGTCAAACATTATTCTGGATGTTTCTGTGAGGGTTCTTTTGAATGAGATTTACATTTAAATTGATTGACTTGAGTAAAGCAGGTTACTCTCTGTATTGTGGGTAAGCCTCTTCCAATCAGTTGAAGGCCTGAATAGAACAACAGGATGACTTCCCCTGAGTAAGAAGGAACACGCCAGCAGATTGTCTTCAGACCTTACCCGCAACATTGACTCTTCCTGGTTCACAAGCAGTCTGCCTTTGGACTCAAACTGCAACTTTTTCCTGGGTCTCCAGTCGGCTGACCTCCCTTGTCAGATTTTGGACTTGCCAAGGCTCCACAATCACATGTGCTAATTCCTTAAAAATAAATCTCTCTCTCTCTCTCTCTCTCTCTATATATATATATATACACACACACACACACACACATCCTGTTGGTTCAGTTTCTCTGGAGAACCTACCTAATACAGCTAGTATGCAAGCCAAAACTGTACCTGAAGGATAACTTTTAATTTTTACAAAGTTCATATATTTCTGGATTTTTATCTCCTTCTATATTCACTATACTCTTTGCCTGCCTGTAGACATATCAATTTTTAAAAATGAAGATCCGTGACAAGACACTATGGAGGATGAATAGGCTCTCACTCTCTATTATTCTCAGTATTAAAAAAAGAAACCCTGAATTTTGCATTCCATACCATGTTTTGAAGGAATATTGATGTTATCTGATAGAATTCTCATCATTCACCATTGTGAAGATGAATTTTTTTCAGGAAGCAAGATTAGTAGCTTTAATAAATGTTTAAAATAAAAGAATTCTAAGATTGGTTTTGGTAAAATGAGTGTTAAAAAAAATTGAATCACTATGCCCAAAATTGAGTCCAAAGCTAAGCAAGCGAGCAGATATATTGGCAAGAGTTCAGCCAAGTTAGAAGACTGGCAAATCACCCTTATGAACAAAAGTTAAACATCTTGTAAAGCAAATAAAGGCTTGAGGTACATCTGAGTAGCAGCTATCAAATTTTAAAAAGGGTTATTGTAGAAGAGATGGAGACCAGCTGTTTTCCAACTCTGCTGAGCTCAGATAAGAACAAAACTGGATAAAAACTGCAATATGACAGATCATTTAGATCTAGGGAAGTATTTCCTGGAAGTTAACATAGTTGGAATGGTTATTTAGGATGTTCTGGAATACATTCAAGGGATTCTTTAAAGCTGATTAGGTTTACCTTTTCAGGATGTGAAACAAAGTGGAAACTACAGATTTAGGTTCCCCAGTTGAGTAATCAGCAGAATCACTAGGGTTAGATGGGGTGAGGAGACTTCCAAAAAAACACAGACTTCATTTCTGTGAAGTGATAGAGGTAGCTTCCAGGATATATTATTGAGAATAAAAGCAAGGTGCAAAAGAGAATATAGCATGTTACCTTTGGTATAAGTCTAAAAGGGAAAAAGGAACACGTATGTATGCTTATTTGCTTTCTTTCCCTCTTCAAAAAGGAAACAGAAACAGCAAACCTGAAACTAATAAAATTAGTTACCTATTGGGAATGGGTGGAAGATGGGAATGGGATTTCTCTTTGTATACTTTTTGTTTTAGTTTCCTATTGCTGATAGAATAAATTCCCATAAATGTAGCTCCTTACAACACAAATTTACTATTTTACAGTTCTGGAGGTCATAAGTCCAATATGGGTCTCACTGGGCTAAAGTTAAGGTGTCAACAGGGCTGCATTCCTTCTGAAAGTTCTAGAGGATAATTCGTCTCCTTCCTTTCTCTAGCTTCAAGAGGCTGCCTGCATTCCTTGGCTCATGGTCCTTTTCTCTAGCTTCAAAGCCAGCAGCACCACATTTTCAAACCTCTTTGAATCTGACCCTTCTGCCTCCTGCTTTCACTGTTTAGGACCCTTGTGATTACATTCAGGTCCATAAAATAATAGAGAATATTCTTGTTGTCTTAAGGTCAACTAGTTAGCACTCTTAATTCTTCTTTATTCTCTAACATATTCACAGCTTCTGGCAATTAAGATGTGGACATCTTTTGCCAGGACAGTGGCGGAGGAGGCATCATTCTACCTACCACATCTTTAAAAAATAATCTTAACTTTTGAATGATGTAAATTTTATATATCCAAAAATAAAATGGAACCAAAAATGGGTAATGAAAGCAAACTCTAAAATTGAATATAAATAGAAACAAATGAGCCTAACTCTATATCAAATGGTAACATAACTATATGGGGGGGAAAATAAAGAATTTATTCCAGGCCAGGCACAGTGGCTCATGCCTGTAATCCCAGCACTTTGGGAGGCCGAGGCAGGCGCATCACTAGGTCAGGAGATCGAGACCATCCTGGCTGACACAGTGCAACCCCCTCTCTACTAAAAATACAAAATATTAGCTGGGTGTTGTGGCAGGTGCCTGTAGTCACAACTACTCAGGAGGCTGAGGCAGGAGAATGGCGTGAACCTGGGAGGCAGAGCTTGCGGTAAGCCAAGATTGTGCCACTGCACTCCAGCCTACAAGTACACCCTTAAAATGAGATATATTTTAAGGACTAAAATAGTTACATAGAAATCTTAATTTGTACTCAGCAAATTTGTTGTTGGTAATGGTTGTAGTGTAGTCACCTTGAAACTATTTTGAGTATATTTTAGGGAAGTATAAATGAGTAAATGTGTTAATGTTGTGGGGAGCCAGGATAATCACTGTGGAAGAAGGGAGATAAAATATGGAGTACAGAAGGTGAGGGAGAACCTTGTGGTATTGGATTTTTTATATGTATTCCCTGAAATGGCATAGAATATTGATACCCTAGGAGCACTGAGCACAGCTAGTACCAAATCTTGGTTTCTAAATAGCATTCCTTGCTAAAAGAAACCAAGGCACTTAAAGAAATGTCTGATGCAACAGATATAAGGTGCAACAGGTATAAGGTAAATAAGTGCAACAGGTATAAGGTAAAAGGTAAGCCTGTAACAGCTAATAGTGTCAAAAAGTAAGATAGTGCTAAAATACAGATGGAGATGTCTCCGAAGGACACATAGAGCTCCCACTGGCCAAACTTAAGATATTTGAGCATCAAACAGATAAAGAAAAAGTAGTCACAGATTTTGACTTAAAAAAGGACTTCTTGATATTACAGTAGAGGCAGGGTAAGAGGGAAAGCACCTTTTTTAAGAGAACAATGCCAACTAATAAATGCAAAAGAAAGAATAGATTTGGAAAATCATTATTTTTGTAATCCCTAATGTAATAAGTGATTCAGCAGGGTCATCAATGAATGTTAAAACAATTAGATGAAATATAGCTGGCATATAGGATATTTACATTATTATAAAATATATCACAGAGTTATTCATTACAGAAGGAAAAAGATTTATTTGTGATGGAGAAATCTAGTCAATATTGCCTTAAGTGATCAAACTTGGCTTCATAACAATGAGACGCACCAACATTTTGTGCCTCCTGATTTGATGGAACTTGACTCTAGTCATGAGGGAAAAAAATCAAGCAATTCCAGATATAGGACATTTTACAAGGCAACTTGCCGGGACTCCAGATTAAAAGAAATTAAATGTAAATCGAAGCAAAGCAATGACCATCAAATGCAATCTGTGACCCTTGATTAGACCTTGAGTTTTTAAAATAATGGCTATGAAAGACTTCACTGGAACAATCGGAAAATTTTGAATATGGATTATGTAATAAGTAATATTGCATCTACATTAAATATCTTGTGTATAATAATGCTATTGTGTTCATATGTAAAACGGTCTTAATTCTCAGGAGATATATGTTGAAGTATTCAGGGATAAATTTAGTATGATGTCAACAACTATCAAACAGTTTAGAAGAAGTAGCTGTGTACATGTAACATATATGTACACACACATAAAATGAGGAAGAAATGAATGCAGCAAAATGTAAATGCTTACTTTTGATGGAGCTGTTTTTTGTGCCACACTTTCAAATTTTTTATAGGTCTGATTTTCGAAATAACAAGTAGAAGAAAAAACCCTTTATTGAGCCCACGGGCTTCTTGCTACCCTTCGTGCTTATTTAGTTTTCAAGTTGTTGTTCAAAGATTTTTCTTCTTCTTCTTCTTTGTAAACAATGTGTTTCTGAATATCTTTTTGGAAACCTTCCCTGAGATCCAGCTCTGTCTTTGAGTCCCTCGACAATGTGATTTTTTTTTGAATACGTACGATAGCAAATAGAAGAGATTTCTTGAATTCATGTAATAGCAAGTAGAAGAGCTTCAGTGAAAGGAATGTTTTATGTTAATCTCTGTGGAAGTCCAATTTATAGGAAAAACATTTGAAAATGATAAATAAAGTGGACATATAGTATTA
Organism: Colobus angolensis palliatus; assembly: GCF_000951035.1. Lineage (NCBI taxonomy): Eukaryota > Metazoa > Chordata > Mammalia > Primates > Cercopithecidae > Colobus > Colobus angolensis. The sequence continues at coordinate 690,542 of NW_012115988.1, forward strand.
CTTTATAACTGGCACTCAGTAAATATGTGCTAAATATGAGTGTATTTTGTAAGCTTCTAAATACCATTAAAATATCACGTGATAATAACTATAACAACAACAAGTTTTTTAAAAACACAGATTTCCAGGCCCTCCTTCAGACCTGTTGAAGGGTAATCTCTGAAGATAAGACCCTGATCTTCCTTTTAAACAAGTTTGCTGTGTTCTTCTGTTCACTGAAATTGATGTCTTTAAGAAGATATAAGATGTTTAAGGGCTCCCTTCCTGTCTTTGGGCTCAGCCTTAAGTCCTCCCCCTCACCTCTTCCATCCTCGCCAATCTCTGCTCGCCTCTGCTAATGGGGATTCTTTACCATCTGCCATGATCTGTATACTTTATTATTTTTCCTCACTACCCATCCCACCTTGTTTGCTTTCTCTTGGCTTTCCACCTGTCTCCATGAGTACTAGATCCGTGTTATGCAGTGTACTCTCCATGGAGACAGCCCACCCAGTCTCACACCTAACTCCGGCTGCTCATCTAGTAGGTGGGACAATGTTTTTTACAAAATATGCATATTTTTTAGGACTCTGTGATTTTTCCATAAAGAAAGTCTCTCTAGGATACCAATAACTCTGTGGGAAACTCTGAGAACATACACCAGATTTATGCTTCCTGGGTCTATGCAATCAGGTTCTTGAGGATAATGGTTAAGATGGTGGACTCTGGTGTCAAACTGCTTGGTTCTAAAGACAGACTAACACTTGGTAGCTGTATGACTTTTGGCAAATTTTTTAACCGCTTTGAGCTTTGCTTTCTCGTCTGTAAAAGGGAAATATTGGCAGAACCTACCTCGAATGGTTTTTGTGAGGATTAAAGGAGTTTACATATAGTAGCACCTAGAAAAATGCTATATAAGTGCTTACTGTTTTTTTCTTTGTATCTCAATGGCTACAAAAGGTGTTTACTTTTTTTTAAAATTCATCTTCACCTTTCCATTGAATGTTAAACCTGGGTTAAATTCTGCTTTCAATGTGTTAATGACTATTTTTATAAAATGATTTCTTTCTTGCTTTCTTTGTGTTTCTCATGAATTCAGGTTTCCCTAGGACTTCTGCATGCCCATGCCACACATATCCTGTGGCCCCCAGAGCGCTGGCAGAAATTAGAATCTGTTCTTCCTCCAGAGCGCTTACCAGTACAGAGAGAAGAGGAATGACTGCATGAATCTACCTGAGTTGCTGGCATTGGGATGCCAGTTACTGGAGAGGAATGGAAAAACGAAACCTCCAAAAGGGAAAAACTTCCAACAATATGATGCTGTGTGAGAAAAATTTACAGCACATTAAGACGATCTGTATTATTAAATAAATAATTTTCAAATGTTAAACAGTATTAAATGGCACCTAATTTTGTGTTAAATTTTAGTTTCCTGTTGTTTAATGCCCCCAAAATATGCAGATCTTTGAGAATATAAAAATACTGCACCCACATGTCTTAATGGGGCTAAATTTCAGATTATTTGTTACATATACTTATTATATTGATTGTTGGGTTTTAATTTTGGTACTTGCTGCTGAAATAAATTGAAAATTAATATTCAATAAAAATGATGTATTTGCCACTTACTGTTAAGGTAGAACAAGAAGGAACACATATTATACATATAATGATGGGAATTATATTGTGATTTGTAGTATCTACAAAGTAGTAACTGCCAGTTAGGAAGAACAGTAAATAGTGATGTTAAAATAAAACAATGATTTGTCAGGTCCTATCTTGAGTGTTTAATTCTCATTGAGCACATCCGTTAATGAGGAATTTCTTACCTGTTCTGAAAATAAGGAATGAAAGTAATGGAGAACCCATTCTATTGATACTTGCATACAGTCAAGCCTTTCTTATTTCCCTTTTTAATCCTACATTTCTGAGTGATATCACGCCTGTTCACAATGACAGGTAAACCCATTTATCAGCATTCAGTCATACTATTTGTTTAAAAGTTCTGAGTGAAATAGAAGAAAAAACAGTCCAGATCAGCCAAGTTTGATTTTGTTCCCCTAATTATTTCTCAGTAATCACGTCTGTAATACTGATATCACCAATTGCAAAGTTATAGTAGAATAATAGTCTGTAATTTGTATGGATAAGGGAGTAAATTCCCTGCATCTAAGTCTGTGTTTATGAAAGCTTCTTTTTTTTTTTTTTTTTGAGGCGGAGTCTCGTGGAGTGCAGTGGCCGGATCTCAGCTCACTGCAAGCTCCGCCTCCTGGGTTTACGCCATTCTCCTGCCTCAGCCTCCGGAGTAGCTGGGACTACAGGCGCCCGCCACCTCGCCCGGCTAGTTTTTTGTATTTTTAGTAGAGACGGGGTTTCACCGTGTTAGCCAGGATGGTCTGCTGACCTCGTGATCCGCCCGTCTCGGCCTCCCAAAGTGCTGGGATTACAGGCTTGAGCCACTGCGCCCGGCCGAAAGCTTCTTTTTCATCATAGCATCATCATATTCAACAAATATTGATGAGCACTTATATACTAATGTTGGTCAGAATTATTTTTAAAGCAGATCACTTAAAATTTTTCTCTGGCTCTTCATTGCCCTTCTCAATTCTTCAGTTCCATTTTCTCTTTTCCCCAACTTGAACTTTATACCCTGGCTTTTAACTGCAGTTGACCAAATACTGCTATTTCAAAGCTTGTAAATTTTTTTTTCTTCCTTTCTTGGCAAAGTGCCTCCCTTGGAATTATTTGTAAAATGTTTAGTGCATAAGGGTATTGACCCTTTACTTGCTGGAACACAGGAAGGTCTAAAGGTCATATAAGAGAGGATTGGGAGTACTGAGGGGAGGTAGAGTAAAGAACAAATAGACAGGTGCTGGTAGTGGCTGCTATTTACCACTGGTATAGAAGAGTTCAATATTTTAACAGTTTATCCCATTGGCTACCAGCCTTGCTACCTTATTGACTCCCGTGCCATTGTTACTCGAACTATTCATTCAAGATTGTAAATCTTTGGAGGGAAGGTAAATGCTCTTCCTATTCAATTTTCTATTCACTAGCCATCCAGCACATCACCAGCAGAGTTAATGCCTAATGCTTGCTGAACAGCTCAGCTGACTAGTTACTTCTTCAGGAATACGACCCCAGGCAAAGTCACTGCTCTACCTGGCATGTACATTCATTAATGTGTCACTGTGCATGTTAATGATTCGTGTACATATTTTCTCCCCTACTAGACTGTGAGCTAGTAGTCTATTCTAGAGCAGGGTTTATCTTGCTCAACTTGGTCATATGATTGCTCATAATTGACAATAAAATTATGTCCAACCAATGTATGAATCCTAGGCACTGTGTTAAGGACAGGAAAATCAAGGTAGATAAAACATAGGTTCTCATAGTCTACTGGTGGAGAAAGGAGGAACTGTAAAGAGGCAAACAGTTAACATACAATTCAGCAGCAGGTATAGAGCATGGAACACAGGTTCAATGTGAGCAGAAAGGGCTGTAAATCTGATTGTGTCTGGGGAAATAGGGATGGTGGAAACTGTCACAGAAGGTGTGCCATAGGCTGAGCCTTCTAAGATGAATGGAGTTCCCCTCCTGTGAATTATAAATTTAATCTGTATAAGTGATTTCAGTCACTTAAATAGTTTCCTCTCAAACATTACTGCCAGTTTACTGCTCAGAGTGTAGTGAGTGTGTATATTGTGTTTTATACATTTAGTTTGTAAAATGTGAAATTATGATTGTACCTCAGGAAGATTGAGATTTGTAATTTTTTTTTCACTTTACAAAAGTTATTTCAAACAATTTTACCAAGTAATTTGTAAAAATGTGTTGTATATCAGAGGTTCCAAGATGACCAAATAGGAAGAGTTCCATTCTACAGCTCCCAGCATGAGCAATGCAGAAGATGGGTGATTTCTGCATTTTCAACTGAGGGTACCAGATTCATCTCCCTAGGGCTTGTCGTTCAGTGGGTGCAGCCAACAGAGCAGGGCAGGGCATCGCCTCACCTGGGAAGTGCAAGGGGTCAGGAATTCCCTTTCCTAGCCAAGGGAAGCCGTGACAGACGGCACCTGGAAAATCGGGATACTCCCACCCTAATACTGCGCTTTTCCAAGGGTCTTAGCAAATAGCACACCAGGAGATTATATCCCGTGCCTGACTTAGAAGGTCCCACGCCCACAGAGCCTCACTCACTACTAGCACAGCAGTCTGAGATCAAACTGCAACGTGGCAGCAAGGCTGGGGGAGGGGCATCCACCATTGCTGAGGCTTGAATAGGTAAACAAAGCGGCTGGGAAGCTTGAACTGGGTAGAACCCACCACCACTCAAGAAGGCCAGCCTGCCTCTGTAGACTCCACCTCTGGGCTCAGGGCATAGCTGAACAAAAGGCAACAGAAACTTCTCCAAACTTAAACGTCCCTGTCTGACAGCTTTGAAGAGAGTTGTGGTTCTCTCAGCATGGAGTTTGAGATCTGAGATTGGACAGAATGCCTCCTCAAGTGGGTCCCTGACCCCTGAGTAGTTTAAGTGGGAGACACCTCCCAGTAGAGGCCAACTGACACCTCATACAGCCGGGTGCCCCTCTGAGATGAAGCTTCCAGAGGAAGGATCAGGCAGCAACATTTGCCGTTCTGCAATATTTGCTGTTCTTCAGCCTCCACTGGTGATACCCAGGCAAATAGGGGCTGGAGTGAACCTCCAGCAAACTCCAACAGACCTGCAGCTGAGGGTCCTGACTGTTAGAAGGAAAACTAACAAACAGAAAGGACATCCACACCAAAACCCCATTGGTATGTCACCATCATCAAAGACCAAAGGTAGATAAAACCACAAAGATGGGGAGAAACCAGAGCAGAAAAGCTGAAAATTCTAAAACTCAGAGTGCCTCTTCTCCTCCAAAGGGATGCAGCTCCTCACCAGCAACAGAACAAAGCTGGATGGAGAATGACTTTGATGAGTTGAGAGAAGAAGGCTTCAGACAATTGGTAATAACAAACTTCTCCGAGCTATAAGAGGATGTTCGAACCCATCACAAAGAAGCTAAAAACCTTGAAAAAAGATTAGACGAATGGCTAACTAGAAAAAACAGTGTGGAGAAGACCTTAAATGACCTGATGGAGCTAAAACCCATGGCACAAGAACTACATGATGCATGCACAAGCTTCAGTAGCCGATTTGATCAAGTGGAAGAAAGGATATTAGTGATTGAAGATTAAATGAATGAAATGAAGCAAGAAGAGAAGTTTAGAGAAAAAAGAGTAAGAAGAAATGAACAAAGCCTCCAAGAAATATGGAACTATGTGAAAAGACCAAATCTATGTCTGATTGGTGGACCTGAAAGTGATGGGGAGAATGGGCCAAGCTGGAAAACACTCTGCAGGATATTATCCAGGAGAGCTTCCTGAACATAGCAAGGCAGGCCAACATTCAAATTCAGGAAATATGGAGAATGCCACAAATACAGAGAACTCCTCAAGAAGGTCAACTCCAAGACACATAATTGTCAGATTCACCAAAGTTGAAATGAAGGAAAAAATGCTAAGGGCAGCCAGAGAAAAAGGTTGGGTTACCCACAAAGGGAAGCCCATCAGACTAACAGCGGATCTCTCGGAAGAAACTCTACAACCCAGAAGTGAGTGGGGGCCAATATTCAACATTCTTAAAGGAAAGAATTTTCAACCCAGAATTTCATATCCAGCCAAACTAAGCTTTATAAGTGAAGGAGAAATAAAATCCTTTACAGACAAACAAATGCTGAGAGATATTGTCACCACCAGGCCTGACATATAAGAGCTCCTGAAGGAAGCACTAAACATGGAAAAGAACAACCGGTCCCAGCCACTGCAAAAACATGCCAAATTGTAAAGACCATCAATGCTAGGAAGAAACTGCATCAACTAACAAGCAAAATAACCAGCTAACATCATAATGAGAGGATCAAATTCACACAGAACAACCTCAAATGTAAATGGGCTAAATGCTCCAATTAAAAGACACAGACTGGCAAATTGGATACAGAGTCAAGACCCATCAGTGTGCTGTATTCAGGAGACCAATCTCATGTGCACTGATACACATAGGCTCAAAACAAAGGGATGGAGAAAGATCCACCAAGCAAATGGAAAACAAACAAACAAAAAAAAGCAGGGGTTGCATCCTAGTCTCTGATAAAACAGACTTTAAACCAACAAAGATCAAAAGAGACAAAGAAGGCCATTACATAATGGTAAAGGGATCAATTCAACAAGAAGAGCTAACTATGCTAAATATATATGACCCAATACAGGAGCACCCAGATTCATAAAGCAAGCCCTTAGAGACCTACAAAGCAACTTAGACTCCCACACAATAATAATGGGAGACTTTAACACCCCACTGTCAACATTAGACAGATCAATGAGACAGAAACTTAACAAGGATATCCAGCAATTGAACTCAGCTCTGCACCAAGCAGACCTAATAGA
>NW_012115988.1:697041-699247 GCF_000951035.1 Colobus angolensis palliatus
ATCTACAGAACTCTCCACCCCAAATCAACAGAATATACATTCTTCTCAGCACCACATCGCACTTATTCCAAAACTGACCACATAGTTGGAAGTAATGCACTCCTCAGCAAATGTAAAAGAACAGAAATTATTTTAAAAAAGTAAAAATAAAAAAACTGTCTCTCAGATCACAGTGCAATCAAACTAGAACTCAGGATTAAGAAACTCACTCAAAACCACTCAACTACATAGAAACTGAATAACCTGCTCCTGAATGACTACTGGGTACATAACAAAATGAAGGCAGAAATAAAGATGTTCTTTGACACCAATGAAAACAAAGATACAACATGCCAGAATCTCTGGGACACATTTAAAGCACTGTGTAGAGGGAAATTTATAGCACAAAATGCCCACAGTAGAAAGCAGAAAATATCTAAAATTGACACCCTAACATCACAATTAAAATAACTAGAGAAGGAAGAGCAAACACATTCAAAAGCTAGCAGAAGGCAAGAAATAACTAAGATCAGAGCAAAACTGAAGGAGATAGAGACACAAAGAAACCCTTCAAAAAATCAATGAATCCAGAAGCTGGTGTTTTGAAAAGATCAACAAAATTGATAGACTGCTAGCAAGACTAATAAGAAACGAGGGAAGAATCAAGTAAATGCAATAAAACCTGCTAAAGAGGATATCACCACCAATCCCACAGAAATACAAACTAGCATCAGAAAATACTATAACCACCTCTACACGAATAAACTAGAAAATCTAGAAGAAATGGATCAATTCCTGGACACATACACCCTCCCAAGACGAAATCAGCAAAAAGTTGAATCCCTGAATAGACCAATAACAAGGTCCGAAACTGAGGCAACCATTAATAGCCTACCAACCAAAAAAAGTTCAGGACCAGACAGATTCACAGCCAAATTCTACCAGAGGTACATAGAGGAGCTGGTACCATTCCTTCTGAAATTATTCCAACCAATAGAAAAAGAGGGAATCCTCCCTAACTCATTTTATGAGGCCAGCATCATCCTGACACCAAAGCCTGGCAGAGACACAACAAAAGAAGAGAATTTTAGACCAATATCCCTGATGAACATCGATACAAAAATCCTCAATAAAATACTGGCAAACCGAATCCAGCAGCACATCAAAAAGCTTATCCACCAAGATCACGTTGGCTTCATCCCTAGGATGCAAGGCTGGTTCAACATACACAAATCAATAAACATAATCCAGCATATAAACAGAACCAAAGACAAAAACCACATAATTATCTCCATACATGCAGAAAAGGCCTTTGACAAAATTCAACAGCCCTTCATGCTAAAAACTCTCAATAAACTAGGTATTGATGGGACCTATCTCAAAATAATAACAAGTATTTATGACAGACACACAGCCAATATTATAGTGAATGGGCAAAAACTGGAAAAATTCCCTTTGAAAACTGGCACAAGACAGGGATGCCCTCTCTCACCACTCCTATTCAACATAGTGTTGGAAGTTCTGGCCAGGGCAATCAGGCAGGGGAAAGAAATAAAGGGTATTCAATTAGGAAAAGAGGAAGTCAAATTGTCCCGTTTGCAGATGACATGATTGTATATTTAGATAACCCCATCGTCTCAGCCAAAATCTCCTTAAGCTGATAAGCAACTTCAGCAAAGTCTCAGGATACAAAATCAATGTGCAATAGTCACAAGCATTCCTCTACACCAATAACAGACAAACAGGGAGCTAAATCATGAGTGAACTCCCATTCACAATTGCTTCAAAGAGAATAAAATACCTAGGGATCCAACTTAAATGGATGTGAACAACCTTTTCAAGGAAAGCTACAAACCACTGCTCAATGAAATAAAAGACACAAACAAATGGAAGAACATTCCATGCTGATGGATAGGAAGAATCAATATCATGAAAATATCCATACTGCCCAAGGTAATTTATAGATTCAATGCTATCCTGATCAAGCTACCAATGACTTTCTTCACAGAACTGGAAAAAAACTACTTTAAAGTTCATATGGAACCACAAAAAGAGCTCGCATAGCCAAGACAATGCTAAGCAGAAAAAACGAAGCTGGAGGCATCATGCTACCTGACTTCAAACTATACTATAAGGCTACAGTAACCAAAACAGCATGGTACTGGTACCAAAACAGAGATATAAACCAATGGAACAGAACAGAGCCCTCAGAAATAATACCACACAT
>NW_012115988.1:700410-706389 GCF_000951035.1 Colobus angolensis palliatus
GGAGGGATAGCATTAGGAGATATACCTAATGTAAATGACGAGTTAATGGGTGCAGCACACCAACATGGCACATGTATACCTATGTAACAAATCTGCACGTTGTGCCCATGTACCCTAGAACTTAAAGTATAATAATAAAATAAATAAATAAATAAAATAAAATGTGTTATATATCAAAGAACTTTTAAACTTAAATGAATGTTAAACTACCAAATTAGCTTGCTCATTTTTGCCTTGCACATATAATTTCTGAATGCAGATGGTCAGAAAAAAAGAAAATTTAAAGAAATTTTTATAAGTTATCTATACTGCAGATATAAAACTTCACTGGCATACATTTTTGGGAGAGAGTGGAGACTGGCCTTTGGAAATGGAACTTGGAAAATATTTTAATATTCTTAAGTTACAGTTTACATAATCAATTATAGTCACAATTGGAATTTTTTTGAAGTTTTACCCGCAATATTATTAGTCTACAGCATAAAAATATTTTCTCTATTCCTTCCTAAACCATATTCACCTCTGTATACCTGGTGATTTCCTCCTGAATCTTTCTCGGGTCTACGCAAAACTGCCTTCTCATGGAACTTCTATGGTCATCCTTTCTAAAGCAGCCACTGCCCCTTTGTCACTTTCTATCCACCTAGGCTGTTGCATTTCCTTGATAGCACTCTCACTGTTGTGATATTATGTTATTTGTTGGTACTGTGCCAACTGGAATGTGAAATGCACGTAATTTATGTTATTCAGCACTATATTCCAGTGACTACAGAAGCGTCTGATGTGCCTTCATCAATACTGTCACACTCAGATCATATTATCTCTTCTTTCTTGTATTACTGTTGTTTTTTTTTTGCTGTCATTGAACTTTTCTTACTATTCTCATTTTTGGATTTACATTTCTTTTTTCTTTTTTTTTTTTTTTTTCCTTTGGAGACAGAGACTCACTCCGTTGCCCGGGCTGGAGTGCAGTGGCACCATCTCAGCTCACTGCAACTTCTGCCTCCTGAATTTCCAGATTCAAGAGGTTCTCGTGCTTTGGGCTCCCAAGTAGCTGGAACTACAGGGCACGGGCCACCATGCCCGGCTAATTTTTTTGGTATTTTTAATAGAGATGGGTTTCACCATGTTGGCCAGCCTGCTCTCGAACTCCTGAGCTCAGTCAATCCACCCACCTTGGCCTCCTGAAGTGCTAGGAATACAGGCGTGAGCCACTGCACCCAGCTTTTTCCAGTTCTTTATTCCATGCCTGTAATATTCTTTTAAGTTATTTTTGTTTCTTGTTTCGTAATTTATTCTGCATTCTGGATATGTTTGTCAAATTTATCTTTCCTATCACTAATTTAGTTTTCTGATATATGAATATGCATTTTGCTATTTCCAACATTTATTTTATTTTCTTGCATGTTTCATTTACTTTTATTCTTTTTATTTTGCCCTCTCTTACAGGGTAGATGTAACATACACGTGCAAATTGAGGAGAGAAAATATTTGGTTTCTAAAATTCTCTTTTTTAAAAGAAGTAACCTTACTTTATGGAAAAAAATTATTTCAAGCCCTTATGGCATGGTTGAAAAAATATGTTACAGAAATTTTTTCAGTGTCTTACATTGCATTTTTCTTTATCCTCACTTGACTATGATTGCTGATCTATGCTGCTGTTCAGAAACCAGGTGTCTCTGTTAACATCAAGTTCTACTCCTTCTGGAGCTGGGGAGTTTCAAGCTGGTAGCATAGCTTTTTAACTGCAGTTGCCATAACTCAGGGGCTGGAAGATATCCTTCCCTGAATCTAGAACTGAAGCTTTGGCTAACTGTAGAGCCAGGGCTTATATCTCATCTCTACAAAACACCTCTGATTAGAACCACAGTGGACTTGGTTGCTCCTAAAAATATACTCTATCTTGAATGATTTCTTTAATGTTTTTACTTTTATTTTTAATAAGCAACAATGGACCAAAATTAGAGAATTGCCAGGGAAAAATCATAATGTAACAAGCTTACTAATATGTCCTAAACTCCTTACAAACTCCCCACCCTTAAAAATTATTTATATAAATATGTATACATGTATATCACACATATATTACTAAGAGGACTAAAAGAGACCTGCCAGGGAAAAATCATGAGACAAGCTTGCTAATAGGTCCTAAACGCCTTACACTCCATCCTTAAACAAAAATTATTTACATAAATATGTGTACATATATATTAAACATATATTACTAAGAGGACCAAAAAGGTAAAACTAGCATACTACACACAAAACAAATAACATCTACAATGTTGCATATTTACAAGAGTGTTGAATATTATGCTAAGTAGAAAATCCTAATTTAAATCAAAACAGAAGTCTAAATTTTCTAACCATAATTTAATGAAAATAAATAATTCTGATTTTGTCCATTCAGGCTGCTACAGCAAAATCGATTAGATAACTTATAAACAAGAGAAATTTATTTCTCACAGTTTTGGAAGTCGGGAAGTCCAAGATCAAAGTGCCAGCAGATTTGCTCTCTGACGAGGCCCTTCTTCCTTCCTAGATGTCTTCTCACTGTAACCTTACATGGAAGAAGGGGCAAACAAGCTCCTTCAGGTCTCTTTATAGGGCATTAATCCTATTCAACAGGCCTCCACTCCTGATCCAATGACCTGCCACACTCCTCACTTCCTAATGCATTGCATTGGGGAGTCAGGATTTCAACTCACCAATTTTAGAGGAGAAAAACATTCAGATCATAGCATATTCCTAATATAGACAATGTCAGGACCTCAAATCACTTTAAGTCTATTTAACAACCATTGCCTTTTGTGCCATCTTTGTCATTTAAAAAATACATATATTTTAAACACAATACATTATTATTGTTTGATATAGTCAATATTGTAAAAATTTACTCACATATTTACTATTGTTTCCTGCATTTCCATGCAGTTGTGTCTAAATGGTTGTTAAATCACCCATTGAGTTCCTAAGTTCAACTATTACATTTTTCAGTCCTAGAATTTCCATTCGATTCTCTTTATAGTTCCTATTTTTCTGCCTAAATTCCGAATTTTATCTATTTCTTAAACATATTGATAATTATTATCTTAAAACTACATGATCACTTTGATTTTTGAATTTATCACGTTTATTTCTATTGTCTATTTTTTTTCCTGGAGTTTGGTCAGTTCTTGCAATTTTGTATGCTTATACATTTTTAATTCATTTTGAAAAATCACATTTGAAAAATGTTAGAGATAATTAGAAGCTATTTAGAGATAATATTTGAAATAATTCAATAAATATTAACTTCTACCAAAGAGGATTTCTATTTTGTCTTCACCCTCCCAAGATGTAACCATTTGGGGTCTCAGGCTATAATGTTTACCACAGATCCTCCTCCTTTTTGAGCCTGCCAAACCTATTATTAGCTTTTAAGCCTCTTTGCTACTGCATTCACATACCTTAAGAGAAAGAGTGAGCTGAGTGTGATACACATCTCAATTTCTCTTATGTCTAGAATCTTGATCTTAGAAGTTATTGGTAAGACTCACTCAGATAAATTGTCCAGATTTCTAGTTGTAATAGGCAGAAGAGTTGGTCCAAAGATAATTCTCTACTATTGTAAGATCTAGAATCTCACATGATTTATATAGGTATTATGTGGGCTATGGAAAAAGGTGGAAGGGGTAAATGTTTTGGCATGACATTTTCGAAACTCTTTTTAGAATTGTCCATTTCAGAAGAGTATTTTGGAATCTTTAATAGATGTTATTTGCTACATTATAGAACAATATAAACTTAGATGTAATTTGGCATTCAAATTACTAGATGTCTATATATTTTTCATATCACATCAGATAACAGAATCATATTTGCCAGATACCCATTTTAAGTTTGTACTTGATTCTGGTCCACATCTCTTTGGTTTTATGTGAAATTAGATCAAGTGGTCATTTATTTAACTTTTCAACTTACATGTGAATTTTGATTATGTACCAGAAACTCTGCTAGGTAGTGGATGGTTAAAACCACTGGGAGAAATGTTCAGGAGAGATAAAGGAAGGTGGAGGCTAAAATTAATATTTAATATTTAAATTTGCATCATAAATAGCAGTTCGTATCTGTTATTTCTTTTTACCACATTCCTACTAAATGTAGAGTGGACATAGTAGGGAGAGAAGACTGGGTTCAAAGGGTTGAGTAATTATTTATCAATCAGCTTCACCTTTTATGTTGCTTATCCCAATTTAATTGTTTTCTAATAGTGAAGAGAGAATCGTGGATATCATTTACTAAATGAAAATTTTAGAACACAGTTTCTGGGTTTTTGTTTTGTTTTGTTTTGTTTTTGTAGTCGGGGGGAATGTGGAAGTTAGTGCTTTCAGACTATGCTCAATGGGAAAATATAAATATTAAATAATAGTGTATACATTTTGCATTTCCATGAACAGATTCCAAATGGTATTTTTAAATTTGTATTTTATTTTAAAATGACCAACATTTCTTAGATTCTATAAATTGAACATCAAACTTCTTACAAATTAAATAAGTAAATGTAACATAAATTGAGATAAATCACAGAAAATCTGTTAATAAAAAGGGAATGTGTTCTGGCATCTATTGGTTTTTAGAAAAATAATGCTGAGTATAACACTAGTTGGACAGCATTCCTGACACTTTCGCTTCACCCCCTTCCCAGCAGTCCTCGCAAATGTTATTCATTTCAATACACAAAGGTTCACAAGAACACTTAAGATGTAAGCTGCTTTTCTCTCCCTGTTTTTGTTATATGATGAACCACTGTATTTGCATCATCTTGCCTCATGTTGCACTCCACATCATTATTATTCACCTAGTCAGCTTCCATTTATTTTCAGAGATTGCCACATTATCAATTCTATTCTCATCATGTTAAGGAGGCTTCATGCCAATTTATAGTATTTTCCTTTTTTTTTTTTACAAGTCTAAATGTCCATAGTTTGAAGCCTAAAGAAAAACTAAGCCTTAGTTTTTTGTACATTTTTAATTGCAGTAAAATATTTTCATAAAGTTTGTGTCAGAACCTACTGTGATACTTGTATTAGAGTCTAAGCTATGTAACATTGTGTGTAATCTTTATATTTCTGAGAATATTATTTCAACTAAATCCACTAAAGAAATAATTTTTAATAGAGATTGTCTACCATAAAAGTTAGATAAACTTTTTGGGGACTTACTAAGGGCTCCTGCTTAATAAGTTAGTCTTCCTTAACAGTACATTGCAAAAATAAAGTAACTAGCAGAAGTGTGAACTAATAATATATATAAATTTACTCTAGGTTATATCATGACAGAATACACTTGACAGTCATTTATTCTTGATTTTATATTTTAGAATATGAATATTCATACATCAGTTAAGTTACATTTGCTCACTTATCTTCATATTCTCATCACCAAGTTGTAAAACATGGGTGCTTCAGAGCTTTCCGTTTTGATTTTCAAGCTTAAACCACTGAAAGGTTATGTCACGGTGTGTTCTTCTCTGAAGGCTTCACTGCCAGTCAGTCTGCAATTTCTCTTTTAAATCTCTGGTTGTTTAGTTTCTAACTGAATGACAGTTAAACATTTTGAATTCAATTGAAACTTACATTTTAGGAGATTACTTTGCATTATCATCTGGATATTCAATATCCTTGCATTAATAATAAATGAAACAAATGACAGGTGGATTTTACTTTTCCCTTCAAAAAATTCTTTATAGCTCTTGTTTGATCACCAATGGATATCGTATTCACACAAATTGTTACCCAAGAATCCTGTGACTATATGTATTAATCCTGTATTTTGGCATTTATAGATCTAAATCCTTCATGTATCGCTATCATTTGATTAACATACTTTTGATGAGGTTATAATTAAAGAAATGGATTTCCCTTAGCTCTCATTTAGTCTCTAAATTTAAGTGCCCAGCTCTTTCTAAGATCAAGAGGTTTTTTACATCTCCATTTT
>NW_012115988.1:706664-788494 GCF_000951035.1 Colobus angolensis palliatus
ATCTCCTGACCTCGTGATCCACCCGTCTCGGCCTCCCAGAGTGCTGGGATTACAGGCTTGAGCCACCGCGCCCGGCCGAGTATACATTGATTTTTATTGAATTTAATTTTCATATGATTTTTAAAGTAAGGTCATTAAACCTCCTAAATGAGATCAAATTGCTGAAATTATATGATGCCCTGACATATGTCTAAAGGATAAGATAATTTAAATATTTTTGAGTTTTAACATCTGAATTTTTGATTTCTCATTACTTCTCATTTTCTGTTTGAGAAAAAAAGTACTGAGATTTGCTGAAGTGTTGCTTTATCGTCTATAGAATTTTCTCATACCCCATCAGTCTGGCTTTCCCAATTATCTCTATAGTGGAGCATTATGAACAAGAGTGGAGCCTCTAATATTTGTTCATTCTGTGTGACATTACACTGCTATATAGTGGCAACTTCCAGGGAGCAATTCTGGGCAATATAGTGGTAATGACAATGACTATAGCTGTTATTTATTGAATACCTCCATGTATCAGACACTGTGCTAATTAATTTGCAAATATCATATTTAATCACAACAATATTGTCTTCCCAACAATATGTATGTAAAGGTAGATGCTATTCCTAATATAAAGTTGGGAAGACTGAGTATCCAAGAAGTTAAATGATTTGCCCAGTGTCACATAGCTAGTAAGTGTAGGGTTAAATCGGGAATCCAGTGTCTATCTGGTTATAAAAGTATTAGGTTGGTGCAAAAGTAATTGAGATTTTTGCCATTACTTTTAATTGCAAAGCTGTAATTACTTTTGTACCAACCTAATAGATTGTCTTTTCTTTATCTTAATGGTTTGTCAACTTGAATCACTGTGACGGGCTCCTGACTGTCAGAGATAATTTTCTAAAAATACAGATAATCATGGGATTCTTATTCTTATTGGCTAGAGAGGATTCAAATCCCAGGTCAACTACTCGCTAGCAATGTAAATCTTGGGGCAAATTACATTATCTCTCTAAAACTATCATTTCATCTGTAAAATGACTATAATGGAAATAATGGCTAATATTGAATAATTATCATTTAGTGCATATTTATATTAATTATTTAATCACAGCAACAATTCAATGAGGAGATTATGTTATTTTCCTCATTCTACAGGTGGAGAAACCAAGGCAAACAAAAGTTAATTGACCTTGGGTGGGGTGGATGTCACATAACTAAAGACTAGTGGAACCAGGATTTTAACCTATGCCTGTCAAACTCTCAGTCTCTGAGAGCCTATGCTTCTAACCACTTGGATATTCTATTTTCAGTATAATACATACTTTGCAGGGTTGAAGTGAAGATCAATTTAAAAAAATGAAAGAAAGTATGAATGCATGTATCTTTTCATGTGAGCAAGTTGCACACAGAAATGAACATATCTAAGCTCTGTCACTTAATCATATTTTTTATAATTCAAAAAGGTAAGCAGCCTTGGTAAAAAAAAAAAGTACACAAATGTTAATGTGTCCTTACTACTGTTACAAGATTATTCTACTGTTATGATAAGAGAACAATGAAGGTTTGGTTACCGTTCTTTTTCTTTCTTATCCTACTCCTTTTCCAAGATAGATGATGACATTTTATCATAGTCCTTAAGAAATATCTCAGATACACTAGCATTAACTTGTGTTTTAAAGAAATCACTTAGCAACACTAAAATTCGTTATAGAATCATCCATGCAGAGCAAAGTGTGACAGACAATGCTGCAGTAGCAGTGGGTAATTATAAATGATTCGTCCACAAAATGTGACTCTGCAACCTTGAAATTGTGCCACCGGGGTATATTATGCATATGGCACTGATGCCCACGCAAAGATTTGTAATTACCAAACACATGTTACAGGATATAATTTCTTGCTATGGGAGAAGTCAAAACTCTTGTGTCTCTTAGCTCAAGCATGGCTCACATCACTTTAATGTGTGACAGAGGTACCATATACTCAATTTTACATGTTACCTCTGAATGTCAAACAATGCCCTGGAAATGTCCAGTAGAATCTGTGTGCAAACCCCAAACAGGAGGTATATCACTCAGGACAAATGTTTCTAGGTTTCCTTCCCAGGAAAAAGGCTGTTACATTTCCTTGGGGAATGAGCTAAACTTTTTAGTTGCAAGAAGCAAAGCTAAAAATAAAAATGCTCCTGGAGAATAAATCAGGAATAGGCAGCACTTAAGGACTTTGGATAAGCTTAAAGACAAGGCACTGTTTCAAAAGATAATGAGATTTCCTTATCATTGATAGTCTGAGAGCTAATGGAAAAGATAACCAGAGTCTTCAAAAATCTAGGACTCTAGAACCCCTATCGGCAGGGAATCACATCATTGTATTCTGATATCAATTGAATATGTGACTCTCATTCCTCAGTGCCTGCCTCATAAAGGTGCCCTGTAGGGATGAAAAAGTTAAGCCTCTCAAGTGTTGGATTTAGTAAAACAGGTTCAATTTCTGTCCCAGCAATGCTCAGGCTTATTTTACAGTAAGCACAGGTTCCTAAACTATTACAATCTACACAATCAGAATAGCTCAACTTTACATAAATTTATATACACTTGTCAATATGAATATTGTCATTATATATCACAGGTTCACAGGTGATCTTCACAATTGTCCTGTATGGACAAACTAGTTTTCTGTGCTCTCTCTCTTTTTTTTTTTTTTTTTAAGAGATGGAGTCTCACTCTGTCGCCCAGGCTGGTGTGATCTCAGCTCGCTGCAACTTCTGCCTCCCGGGTTCTAGGGTTCTAGCAATTCTCCTGCCTCATCCTCCCAAGTAGCTGGGACTACAGGTGTATGCCACCACACCTGGCTAATTTTTTGTATTTTTAGTAGAGACGGGTTGCCCAAGCTGGTCTCCTTTTTTCTGAGCTATAACGCCAATCCAAGAGCATGACCCAATTATACATGCTAGAAGAGTCCTTGTTTCCAAACATGAATGATGTTAGCATTTCTACAAGTGCTTATTAATTACTTCCTTTTTCTCCTCTATTGACCAAGACTTTAGTTTTCTCTTTCTCCTCTTTGTAGAGATCTACGGTCTCTTTGTGAAGTCAATTTCAAGGCCACTGTTTTCTGCTTTATATATGAGGATGGAAATATATCAGCCTGGAGGTAAAATACAAAGCACTAAAAAAGAGACCCTGAAGCTATAAACCAGAACTACAGAACTGTTACTACTGAGTGTTCACCAGAAAGCCAACTGAAGAGTCTTTTATGGTGAAGAAAGTCATTTTGGTTTGTGGTACGTTGTTAGATATTTGGATAATGAACTGTTATTCTGCATTTGTACTTGAAACTCAAACGTTTATGCTTTAAAATTACTTTAACCTTTAAGACAGAAATAGCCTAATGCCCTTTGAAAGAAATTACATTACCACAAATATGCATTTGCAACATCTGTTTTCTTCTTTCATTCTCTGTCAGATTAAGTAAAGTCTTTAAAAGGTGGCACTATCCAGAACCTCATAAAAATGTACACAGTGATGCTAAACCTTAGGCTGCCCTCTGTGATCAGAAGGACAAAGCAGCCGTAGGTTGAGCAGAACAGCCTCCAAATGACGATGCCTCTAAATACGTCCCCTTTTCTAGGTGAGGACCCGAATTAGTGTAAGCCTTTTGATTTCTTATTTTGGAACATATGCAGTGCTAGTCCATAAATGCACCTCATTTTCTTAACTGCATTACTTATAGAAACATCATAAACACTTTTGGAAATAATATTTTTCCCTAAATGTTTAGATTTAATGGAAATTTTAGAATAGAAGAAAATTGAAACTTCAAGTTGTATCCTTAGTAGACCTTTCTCACTTTAATGAAAATGTACTCTATAAAGTTAATGTTTTTCTATTACCATTTACAATTTGTTCCCTTATTCTATGTCTAAAACTTCTAGGTTATAGGGTCGCAATGTAATAGAAGTGGCACCCACCTGGGAGCCCTGCTCTCATGCTGGTAACACCGCTACTGATTGGTAAGACACTGACTATGTCCTATGAAACTGAGAGACGCTTTGCTCTCCTCACAGGCTTGTTGCAAAAGTATGAATGAATAAATATTTTGTTCTTTTAAGGTATCTCCCAGCAGTGTGGTTGATTCCATACGGTTTCTTCTCTCTGATATTCTGCACGTGGTTGTGCTGTTCTTTTTATGCTTGGCTGTTCATACTCATCCCACCAACTGAAACATAGCTTGTCCACAGCCAGTTCTTCAGGTTGGCTATCCTCAGTGGCAACATTTTTCTTTAATTCTTCACAACAAACACCACACAGCCTATCATATGACAGTTGCTTAATAAATACATTGAATTCAAACAGTTTGATACTTCTGCTTCACAGCGTAACATTTGCTAATTAGAAGAAAGATACTGTATTGTTATAGATATGTTAACTGACCTAGCCTAATCATCTTCTCTCTCCATCCATCCGTCCAGTGCTGAACAATAGAACTTTATGCGGTAAGGAAATGTTCTATATCTGCACTGTTCAATACTGTAATCACTAGCCTTGTGTGGTCATTGGGCACTTAAAATGTGGCTGCTGCAACTGAGGAACTAAATGTTTGATTTTCCTTAGTTTTAATTAATTAAAATTTAAATAGCCACAAGGCTAGTAGTTCTTGGTACTAGATAGCACAGATCTATGCTGACTAAAATATTTCCTAGGGATAAGATAAAGTTTTCATGGCCACTAGGATGCTTAAAACATTTTTGCCAGACAATCTGTCAGCCTATGTAAGTTGTAAAATTACCTTCATGTTAAATTCTTTCCACAGTCATTAACTATTTTTTTAAATAGTCTATGTGGAGCTAACACACTTGGTAATGACTTTCAACTGTTTTCCCATGAAGGTTAGCAAAGGCAATGTATCAGATGTGGATTGGTCCTCCTATGACTCAAGCTTCCATTTTCAGGCGAGATATTTTGAGCATCTTAATGATCACTGATTCTCAGATATGGATTCAAAGAATACTTGGCGATGACTCTTAAACACAGCCATAAGGGAAGAGAAGTTAAATGATTTTAATTCCACAGAGGTCAATGTTCTTATAAAAAACGAGGCAGAAATATATCAGCCTAGTAGTTAGACTGTATTTTCAAGAGAATTCGATTTTTATCTTCATTGGGAGAAAGTCATACATGAAGAACATTCAGATATAAACCTTTGCGAGGTAATTTTCTCAAAAACAGAGTCAAAATTCAAAATCTGTGGTCTTTTCGCAAAGGCTACTTCAGAATACAAAATAAAAATCATGATTAAAAACAACAAAGATGAATCAAATACCCTGAGGCTCAATGAGAAACTCTAAAACTGACCAAAAAAAGAAGAGTCTGGTCTGACAAGAGCAAACACAATAAATTTAGGATCAAGTATGCAAATCATGGCCATATAATAGATTCTCTAAATCAGGGCATTTCATCATGAAAAGGGGCACTCTTAATAATTATGCCGGGAGTATAGATGGAAATTTGCACCTCTACTGAGTTAATACAGATGTATGATCACATTAACTTTTTGGGAAAATGTGTTGTGAGTTAGCATTAACTGTTTGACAGCAATGGTTAGGACATTTCTGCTCTGCACAACATATCCTGGTTCTTTTCAAAGGCTCGCATTTTCAGAATTTTCAGGAACTGGGTTTTTAAAGGTTGATAGTAGTTTTTAAAGTCTCCCTATGCAGCTGCCTTTCGAGGATTGCCCTTCATGATGCCGAAGCTCTGTATACAAATTAGTGGTGAAGTCTTCTGTTATTATAAATCATTCCTTAGACGCATCCTTTAGGGCAGGCCAGAGCTATGTGGATTATTTAGATAAGGAGTTGGCAAACTTTTTTTTTTTTTTTGGAGAGGGCTAGATAGTAAATATTTTAAGTTTGGTGACTGTATGGTCTCTTTTACAGCTACTCAACTCTTGGAGCTCTGGTTATAGCATGAAAACAGCCATAGACACTACGTAACTGAATAGATGTGGCTGAGTTTGAATAAAGCCTTATGTACAAAAACAGGTGGTGGGCCAATTGATTTAGATAGACCCAAGCATGAAAGACACAGAAGTCAGACAAACATTAAAGTCACCTATATTCTCATAGGGCTCTTTGTCACACAGATACAACCTCCTTCCTTTCTTTCTTCCCTCTATCCCTCTTTCTTTCCTTCCTTCCTTCCTTTATTCCTTTTTCATTTACTAAGCAAATGTATACTGGAAACCAACTCGGCACCATCAATTGGGATTACAAAGATTCATAAGATAGATATCTTCATATTTTTTTCTCTGAATAACCTTCTATCATGCTGCCCAAAGGTGTGTGATATGGCTTAGTGTTAGAGAAACTGAGGCCTGAGGCCATAGGATGGCTGAAGCAGAGCCACACTAGACCTCACCGGCCTGACTCGGTGCACTGCCACTTTCTTCATCCCTGCAGCTTGGAAAGTGTTTGGAAGAACAAGAGAAGCAGTAAACCAACATTAATCCATTTTTGAAGATCCTTTTATAACTTACATTCTATATATAGTCATATTTCTCCAATCTCCCAAGGAAAATTTTTATTTTTAATAACCCACTCATAAAATGAATAATAAATATGCTTTACTATATGGTATTATATTTTCATCAGAAACAACTGGAAATATGTAAAGCACTATAATGGCAAAGCAATTAGCACTTCTAACATTTTTATTAGACTCAATTAAATATTCTGCTATATAATAACTATATACTAATTAGCAGAAACACTAATGTAAAAGTGCTTTGTCTTTCTGCCATTCTATAACTTTTTTCTTAAAAGATATTTATCTTAGAGTTGCATGTTTTCCTTAGATCTAATTGCTAAAAATAAAGCAAACTCTATTTAGATGTAATGTTTAGATTGATCTTAATAGTAATGACCCAATTTCTTACGTTGCAGTTGCACTAACCACATTCAGATGACCAAGAGCACCCTTGTGAGTTAACCTCACGGAGCAAGTGAAATGCACTACGGCAGCTTCGACATGTTAAGTCAGAGATAGGGCACCTCTAGCCCAAAGTGTCTCATTAACTTGTACATAATTTCTTAAAGAAATACAGTATAACATCTAGGTCAGGGCACTATCTTTTAAGTCTTCAAAATAGCCTCCAAGAATATTACATCATTGTCTTGACTTTCCTGGAATACCTGTTGTACAAGACAGACAATATTTGTTCTACTTACCCTTACTACAAGATTAATTAGAATATCATATAGAATAAAATGCACCAGACTTTGCGTTAATATCTTCCATAATTCTCATTCAATGCTCACTAAAACCATGTAAGTGTGGAAAAAGAAAACTTCCCTGGGTCTCTTGGTGCTTTTGTAAAAAGCCCTAGCTTCCAGGGATATCGTTCCCTTTGTAAGCAGAGAAAAATCGTTTGTCCTCTTCCCTTACCTACGGAGCATCCAGCTATTCACGAAGGGCAATTGACCTGGCTCTCATTGCCTGGTTCCAGGGGTAAAGACTGGTGAAAAAGGCAGACAATGCACTTAGTATTTACTGTGAGGTAATAAGAAACCTGTCTCAGATCCAGAATAAATACCTCCTGTGTACATTCGGAATAAAAGTAATAAAGATGACTATGAAAAACCTGGCAGTGAGATAAATAGATTTTATAGACGAAAAGATGACGTTTACTAGCATATAAGGGAGTCTAAGTTAACAGATCAAATAGGGATACTGAAATTTCTCCTGTCACTAAGATTACAGTTTTAAAATTGTCCCTTTTCTTTTTCCTGGTTGTGGAAGTGGTGGGAGAGTTTCTGGACCATCTGCCTCTTGGCTCCAGTTGCCTGCCCTTAACCTAGGGCTTAAATTCCACCCCCTCCCCGCCCCGCTTCCTGCCCCCCCCACCCCCGCCTCCAGCACTCTGGGGCTCTAGGCTGCTCTTCAGTCTCCAGGGCCTCTGCATTCGGGTCCTTCTGCCTGACGTAATACCTGCCCATGTGTGGGTGAAACAGCCCCACTATGTGTGGTGCCCTCCTCCTTGCTTACCGCACTTTCCTCTTTCACGTGGATGATGATGATCATTCAGTCACGTGGATGATGATCATTCAGTCACGTGGATGATGATCATTCATGCAACCCGTGCCTTTGCTAGCTTTGTTTCTGTTTGCTTCCCTTATTTTTTTGTAAGAACCTTTTCCTACCTCTCTGTATATTACCCTCTTTATGCTGCTGGTTCTCAATGCCTTATGCACAGTTCTGAAATCCAAAATGTCCTGAAAACTGAGAGGTTTCTTACTTGTTTGCTTGGTTGGTTGGTTGATTTTTTACCTGCCTATTTGGCAGGAAAACTCTCCCGGCCTGACCTAAACACATTTGAGGGCAAAACCTGGCTTGAATTGATAGAAGACTATTTAGAGACTTTATTTCTTCAACTTGGTGTGAATATTGTATGTTTCATGATAGCACCTTAGTGCACTTCTAAAATACAGATTTTGATCCCCTGGAGGTGAGAGGGGGATTCTCTAATATGTACTACAAGCCTCATACTACTCTATTTTGAGATTTTAGATTCTAAAAAATATTTTTTACTTCCCGAACATACCCAGCCTGAGGGGTTCAGAGAAGGAACTGGGCTTTTCATTTTCTGAGCTGACACAACAAGGAGATGAGTTGTGTCCCGAGACTGGTTTCTCCCTGTGCCATGCCTACTCAACTGAGCAGGCAATGTTATGAGGTCTTCTTACCCCTTATGTTAAAATTAATAAAGTCAATTTTCTGCTCATCTGAGGAGAGTTCTGGAGCTAAGACAACGATGGAAATACTTAACAGAGAAGTCTCTCCATTCAGAGGCAGGGAAACACAGTACTTTCCATAAGAAGAGGGCAGAACTTGGGATTAAGTTCTAGATAGTGATGCTGATTTTGACTGTAGACTCCAGACCTTATGAGCATGGAGGATGGGGCACTTGTGGGCCTCTGAGGAGGCTACACTCAAGACAGGATGAGGACAAGATCTAGAAGGGAGAATTTTGGCAGATTGCTCAAAATTAGAAAGGACATTAAGACTTTTGTTTTTATCATTTGTTTATCTAGCAGTGGGGCTCCTAGGAGGCAGAGACTCTGCAGACAGGAATTGAAAAGAAAGATAGGGATTGCTTCAGGAGAGCAAGATCCTTAGAAACTGAAATTTCCTAAAACAAGAATTTGAGGCAAGTTGCCTTGGCAAACTACAGGGAGGGTGGGGATTTGGGGATTGATTGACACAAGCAGAAGCCTGGAGAAGGAGTAACTAGGGTTGTGGTCTCTGCCCTGTAATATCAAGATTCAAACCTGAGTTCTCTATTCTAGGAGAAATCCAATACCCTTTTTAAAATTCCTCCTAAAATTTTAGATGCTAAGACGTCTTTAGGCTAATGGTAAACTGGGGAAGAAATGCTGCATCTAAAGGTGTTCGAATCCAGTTAAAAAATATAAATACCCTTATGATGCCAAATTGATGAATGAGCAACCAGTTTGTGAACCTGCCTGAAGGAATCACTGGTAACAGCTGGTAATCCTTTGTTTCTTTCATTATGGCCAGTAGAAGATGTTGACATTCTTGATCCCTCATGCTATTCTTTTTTTCATTGGCACAGCTGTCTTGTTTTTCTTAGAAATGTAGTTCTTCCTCTTTTTCCACCTCCTTCCTCACTCCTTTGTTCTCTTTAACCCCAGAGCATGGCACCATCCTGTCCTGCACGCCTCCCCATCCTCCATGTATCTCCCTCTTTGCCCCTGTGTGTTTTCATATCCCTGCCCTTGTAATAATGAACATATACATGCATTTTAAAAGTTTACTTATTTAGTAATAATAATAAACAATTCTGATGGTAATTTTTTAACATGAAACTAAATGGAAAGATTTGTTTTCCTCAAAAAATCCTGTCCCTCTCTTTCCCCCTTACCTTCATTAAATATAACCTTTAAACTTGGGTCCAGCTCATGAGTATGTATTTTTTATATTGCTCACTTATTCTTAATTGATTTATAGAAATAACTGTGTGCTGTTATTTAAAAGTTCATGTTAAAGCTTTTCTTTTAAAGAGAAGAAACTATCTTGTTCTAAAGAGTTAATTATAATTTGCAGTGAATGATCATTACGTTTTTGCCATAATAAAGAACGTAATTGAAATGTGTCTCTTTGGGAAAGCATATACAGTACACGACTTCTTTCTGACCACGAATTTCCCTGAAGCAAAATTCTAGCGTTGTCAAATTTATTTTTCTATACCTATTTAGCAATCCAGAGAATTTTGTTCTGAGAATAAGCAAATATTAACTGCCTACCATGGGAAATAATTAGAAAAGGGAGGACTGGGGATTTGGGAGAAGAAAATGGGGATTGAGCACACGGCAAACTAGGAGTAGAGGTTTATTGCCGTGGTTTTCAGAGAAGAAAAGGAAGGCAGAAGTTGAGTAATTTGGGTCTCAGAACGGCCTTCCTGTATAGTGAGAAGAGCAGAAGTCAGGAAGGAGTCCTCAAAAACAGACTGGGGAGCCAAGTCCAAGAATCCTGCCACATTCTAGCATCTCCTGGTGTTTAGAGATTTGAAAACACTCATTTGCTGCTAGAGCAGATATGCTAAATAAGGCAACAGTAGCATGTTATCTGAAGTGTTCATCGTCCTGCAGCCATGCAGCAGTAGAGTTGGACTTGGGAGTCCAAGATGATAACTCTGATTTATAAAATCCAAAAGGCATTGACCTCTTGGAGGGAAGAAAAGATGGGAGAGGGAAGAGAAAATGCCTCTCACAAGGCAATGCTTTCCTCACACAGAGCACAATTTATTCTAAGCATGTCTTTGACAATGAATAAAAAGGGAGATCCTGAGCAATGAATGGTCTGAAAATTTCATCTCAGAACCCATTATTACTATTTAAGTTATATAAAAATTAAAGATAGCATCTTCATTTGCTTTGTGTGGGGGTCTTTATTGTCTCAGTTTTTGCTGATATTTAAAATATTTTAAGATTCCCTTTTATGCCCTTAGTTCTTCTAACATTGTTTATCTCATAAAGGTTTTTAGTCCTTCAACTTAAAATTCTCTTGCTATGAGGGATTGCAGAAAGGTCGTCTTTACAGTTATTGGAGTTGTGGGGAAGAATGCTGGACATTTGATTTAAGGAATTTAGAAGGTCGTTATCAATATATATCATTCCTGAGAAGTAATTACCTAAGCTTTGTTTAAATGCCCAAGTGATAGAAAATGTGTTGTCATGCAGACAGCCCATTAAATTTAAAATAGGATTATTTGTTTGACAATTTTCCTTACATTGATCTAAAATTTTTCTCTCTGCAATTTATTCTGCCCTCTGAAATAAAGAAATATGATCTATTTCTAAGAGGTGGTGACAATTTTTTTTTTACGTGTAGTTCAAGTTCTTTCCATTAGTAATAAGCTTCCTGTATATTCCTATACATTGTGGGTTTTTTAATTATCACATATGATACTTTTATGACTGTAATTCCTTATATCTGACTTAGGTTGGTGGCTTCATTTAATCTCATTTGATCTCTCTAATCCATCCCCCTTTTCCTTCCCTGGCTACTGTTCTTACAATCCACTATCCCAGACCTTTCTACTCTTACAGCTCCCACCTTTTCTTGTCCCCGATTGCGCCTTCTCTGCAAACAAACAAGAGTCTGGGCCTGACAGGTAGCTACTCCGAGGCTGGTGGATATGTCATGGGGACAAGTGGGCATCTGGCCAAGTGTCAGCCACTTTCCATGTGAGGGAGAGAAATCAAAACAGCTGTGTCTTAGAGCCGCCAGCCTCAGTGAGAGTAGAGGCGCTTCCCAGAGGTAGTGGCTCTAAAGGCTCCCTTGCTGGAGCTAAATTTGGCAGGAAGGGGCTGGCGACCCATGGGGTCAGCTGCATTGGAGCCTGTAGCTTAGAAGAAGCCTGTGGGAATTGGGTACCGAAGTCACAGGAGCCAGTGAAGGCCAGAGGGATGTCTGACAGAGTCCATACATTTCATATTTGAAATGCCTTAAGAACATGAATTCTCTGATTTTTACAAAAATAAATTCTGACACTTAAAAATCATAAAATGCTAGTGGTAGTACTGGTAGATCAGTCTTATAAGAAATAACGCCAAAATGCAGTAATGCTATTTCCTCCTGCATTGCAGCCAGTCCACCTCCAGCAAACCTTCACTCCTCTACCAGCTTCCTCCTTTGTTTCTAAATGACAGGATTTCAGCCCCATTTCCTGGATACTTTCTTGTTTTAATGCATAGTAAGTTTATGGGACTGATTTTGGCATTCGTCTAATAATAACAGCTATTAAGTATGCATTCAATGCACACTTAGTGAAGCCAATTCTTGGGCTCTGGGCTGAGCACTAGGGATTTAGCAGTGAATGAGACAGAGGGTTGAGATGGAGCTCTGGGGCCAGACTACTTTCATTCATTCCCAGCCCTGCCACTTACTAGTTCCTCTAACCATTATTTAATATTTTTGTTGCAGTTTCCTCATCTATAAAACAAGAATAATGGTAACAATTAATTGATAATCTAATTTTCAATTGAAAATCTAATGGAGTTGTCAGGATTAAATGACTTTATACATGCAAACCACTTAGAACAATACTTTGCAGCCACTAAATATTAAATAACTGGCATATGTTATTACGTTAGATGGGTCCTATCCTCAAATGCCTTATAGTTTAGTAGACAGAAAAATAAAGTCTCTTTCAATTGACACTGATGAACTGATCAGAAACGTTCGTTAAGGCTATTTGATTATCTAAGACTCCACCAACAGCACAGTTTTTCAGCCCTTATTTTTAAACCGTATTTTTTTTTCTAATCTATAAAGATATCTCAAGATAGGCCAATGACCTTCAGATGCCATTGCTTAGTGCATTATGGTTAACCAATATGGTATGTGGAGCATAAAGCAGTGTGGTACTTTTGAACTGGTATATATTTGCTGTTAAAGAGCCTGGCTACTAATTAAGTTCTGGAAAAAGTTGAGCAATGTCTTAGCTCAGGATGCTATAACAAAATAACATAGACTGGGTGGCTTAAACAACAAGTAGTTCTGGAGGCTGGGAAGTCCAAGATCAAGTTGTTAGCACAGTCCCTGGTGAGGTCTTGCTTCCTGGTTTGCAGACAGCTATGGACTTCTTACTGTGTCTTCCCCTTAGAAGGGCACTAATCCCATCATAAGGGACCCACCCTCACATTAACCTCATCTTAACCTAATTACCTCCCAAAGGCCCACCTCTAAATACCATCACATTAGGGGTTAGGGGCCCATAACCAGTAAGTTACAAAACTTACCTACAACTCAGATTCTTCACTCTACAGTAAAGATCAACAATACCAACACCAACACTCTCTCAGGCCTATGAATTTGCAATGAAATGTTTTCTATAGAGGCCATTGCTCAACATTTCAGAAGTCCTTCTGTCCAGGAGTTAATAATAATGAATTTCTAAAAATACATAATGGAGGTATAAACATGTATCCTATTTTATAGTAATTTGCAGTTGATAGATAATTAAAATTAACTCCCTTCCTGGTACTGTCTTTCCACATGATTTTTGCAAGTGTGTCAAAATATTATTCCAGTCTTCTAAATGGAGGGACCACATACATATCTTTTGAGAGCACAATTCTAATTAAAAGATGGCAGCTGAGAGGTAGTTCAGTCCTTGTTATAACTCAAACCTTGTCAGACAGAATTTGAATTGAATTTAAACATCTTCCACTGGAATTTTGTTTTTCTAGTCCCAATGAATATATCCTTTGCCTTTATTTTTTTAGACAAAATATAGCCTTTTGTCCAAAAAAAGTGTTTTTACTTTTTTGTAAAACTTCAGGCAGGGATCCTGTGACTGTTGGGAGCCAAGAAAATATGTGTTCTGAAAAATGCTGGCCTGGCTCAGTGGCTTCCTTGTGGGATCCAGGGGTGCTCAACAAGAATCATGGTATTTCCTTGGAAGCTGCATACCAGTGGGAGCTTGAAGCTCGTGAAGAGAGTGTTTGTGAGTGGCAGGCAGCTGTGGGCAGGTAGGTAGGATGGTAGTTATGGGGCTGACTCATGAGAAGCAGTCCTGCCTCTATTGCAGACTTCTAGAGGACACAAATGAGCTGGATACGGACTACCAGGAGAGACTGAATAACATTCAGGGGCTCTGCAGGCCTCTGGCAGACACTTGTTTGGTCTTTGTTAAAATATTGGCCTGTGGAAAACAGGATTGCAGTACTATTTTGGCCATTTTATATCCATCAAGAAAACTTTTGGCTTATTTGGAAGCACAATGATTTATGAGAGAAGGTCAGGCTCTGAGTCAGGCAGCCTTGGGTTCCCAGTGCCTCCATTTCCAAGCTGTGTTGTTTCGAGCAAGTTACTGAATCACTTTGTTGCTCAGTTTCCTTGTACATTAAATAACTAGTTTCAGAGGGCTCTTGCGAAGATGGAAAGTGGGAGGGTAGCTGTATACCCGGAGCATCGTAGGTGCTCTAGAAATGTTCTTTAAATCACATTCTGGACGTACAGCCACAATATTAATTCTCTTCGGTTTGAATTTAACTTGTATTTTTTAAAGCAAATGCCTTTGTATTAATTAGAGATGTTTGAGCTGCGAGTAAAGGAAAGCCAGGCTGATAGTGTTTTAAATAATAAGCAATTTATTATCTTACATAATAAGAAATCTAGAGGCATTTCAGGGATCAGTTAATTCAGCAATGGAATGATGCCATCAAGGACTTGTTTTCTTTCCATTTTTTCTACTCTGTGACCACTAGTGTGATGATTAATACTGAGTGTCAACTTGATTGGATTGAAGGATACAAAGTATTGATCCTGGGTGTGTCTGTGAGGGTGTTGCCAAAGGAGATTAACATTCGAGTCAGTGGGCTGGGAAAGGCAGACCCACCTTTAATCTGGGTGGACACAATCTAATCAGCTGCCAGCATGGCTAGAATATAAGCAGGCAGAAAAATCTGAAAAGAGAGATGGGCCTAGTCTCCCAGCCTACATCTTTCTCCTGTGCTGGATGCTTTCTGCCCTCCAACATCGAATTCCAAGTTCTCTTCAATTTTGGAACTTGGACTGGCTCTCCTTGCTGCTCAGCCTGGAGGTGGCCTATTGTGGGATCTTGTGATCATGTGAGTTAATACTTATTACACTCCCCTTTATGTATATATATCTATTCCATTATTGCTATCCCTCTAGAGAACCTTAATACAACTAGCATGTTAAATTTGGTGCATGTCATCTTGAGATGACACCAGTATATAATTCCACCAAGGAGTAGAAGGCACATTCATGAATCTCTCTCTCTTGTTAAACCTAGGATGGAAATCTATCCCTGAGTCCCCACAGAACTCAGAGAGGGAGACTTCTGAAATACTGAGAAATGGGCTCTATATAAAACATCTCATTGCAAATTCATAGCCCTGAGAGAGTGTTGGTGTTGGTATTGTTGATCTTTACTGTAGAGTAAAGAATCTGAGTTGTAGGTAAGTTTTGTAACTTGTATGTGATGGAAATGTGTCACATACCCATGCTAGACCAGTCATTAGCAGGAGGACTAGAAGAAGAGCTATATAACCACAATGAGCATTCATCTTCTGTGTCTGGGGACAGGTCTATAAAATGGGCCTCCAGGAATCTAAACAGTTGTGCAAATTTTGGTAGCAAAAGAGGGAGTAAATTGCTTTGTAATAGACAGTAAATGAGTGTTGAATAGGCAGCCAGTACAAACTCTATAGTAGACTATTACTAGTTAAACAAGTCAAAGTCAGACTATCATGAGACAAACTCTTTCGGAAAGAAACTGAAAGAGGAAAGCCTTAAACAATGGAGATGGCTAAAGCCAACCTCAGCTGTCCAAGAAATGTGATGTATTTACGTATTGTGATGTAACAGCTACAGTGACCAGAAGTTGGAGGTTGGAATAACTTTTGGAAAGCTGCTATTTTCTCTCTTCCTTAGGACAAAGTGGACACTTCTTCTCTTCTGATGGGGAAAAACATAACTATGTGGAATGCATATTCACTTCCTTAAAAATGTTCTATGTACTTCTGTTTGAGATGTTTCAGCAACTGCTCCGTGAAAGGAAATGCAAGGAAGTTAGGATAAGGAGACTACTGTCTTCACCCATTCTCACATGCCCACATGAGGAGAGATACAAGAATAACCAGATTTATCAATGAGATGCGAGGAAACTACAGGGATGCTGACTTTAAGAAAAATCAGGAGTAGGGGAGAAAAATCCAATGCCAAATGTCTGACAGGTAAGAGCCTATAATATATTCCAGTATTTTTAGAACTGTCCAGAAGATGAGGCAGAGTCACCCCGTTAAAGAGGAACATTTATTATTTGTAGGAGAAAAAGTCACTGGCCAATAGGGAATTTGTTAACAGTTTGAGTGCAGGTAAGGAGGCTGGGTTGAATTTAAATGTTTTCTTCAAATACATATGATGCTGTTTTGCAGAGGATAATGTCTGTTTGTTTTTATGCCACACTTAAGTCCTGAGTAGAACTTGAGTTGACATTAAGGTATGAAGGTTTGGAAAGAGTTACAGAGGAGAATTTCTTGAGCATTTGTGTTACCACAAATGAGAATGATTTGCTAGTGGAGGCTGTGCCCTATTTCTTTGCCAGTCTCTGTCAAAGAATAACTTTTTATCTGCTATGGTTTAAGCATGATTCAAGAAGGTTGGATCTGATTGTATTTCAAGCTTCCTTGTAGTCCATTAAAATGATTCTTAGCCATTTTAAGGCCACTGGGGGAAGTGTTGGTGTTCAAGTTTCCTCTGTGAAAAGCAATGGCATATGAATGGTGGCTGTTGGCAAAACAATAGCCAGAAGTGGGTGGGTTTTTTGCATTCAGACACCCTTGTGAAGGCATATATTTTCCATACAGTTTTATTTATCTTATCCATTCAACTGCTGTGTCTGCAGAAGAATCAGTGTTCATATGTGTGTATGTATATATGTGTGTATATACATATATACGGGTGTGTATATCTATATACATACACACATATGAATTCTTTCAAAAGATAGATAAATAAGTGCTGAGTGTAAAGAGATGTCAGAGGAAAAAGCAATGAGATTCCATGTCTTGTAATACACGAGAGATGCTGAACACACTGCTGACTATCCTGGCGGTTTCTTTTAGTTCCTCGGTGTACATATTAGTTTTATTTAATAATCATATTCTAAAAAAAGAAAATGGAAACTGACAAATAAGGATGGAACATAATTCAGCAAATCTAGTTCATGTCAGAATTTAGATTCAAAATATTTTTGAAGAGATGGAAGAAATAAACTTTCAGAGGGATATGCTTCTAACCCTTCATGTAATATTCCATTAAAAGAACCCAGAAAATAATGTCTTTACAGGAAGCTCTCACCCTGCCCTTACATAGGTTCAAACACATTTCCTTTCTTTTTTAGTTTCATGAATGAAAGGTGGCTATATGAATAAAACTAATTAGCTACCAGGGGAAAACCATAGCCTTTCATTACAATCAAAGTTGATAGAAGTTCATCCAGAGGTTTAGTATGTTTCAGACCTAGTCAATGCTTAGGAAGGAATTGGATAATTCCCATAATTAATACAGAAACTAGATTTGATTTTCTGCTTTGAAATTATATATTAAATTTAAAAAGTGAGACTCGCATAGTAATTAAAGTTTAGATACATAAAAGAGGTAAACAAATTATGATGTACAGTCAGGAGAATGCTGCTTAAATACTGCAATCTAGCAAGTTATGATCTGAAGGGACCATATATATAAATGAGATTGTCATAGCTTCAAATAATTCATTGTTTAACATCTAAAATCAAATAATGCCGTACTTTTAGTGTCTCCAGCCTCTGAACTTCATTATTAAAGTGAAGCTCTAATTATAAATCCTACTATGCCCTTGGGTAGTTAATCCAGTAGTGACACTGTTTATTCATTATGTACACTATGATGTTTTATTGCATAGTATATTCTGAAAAATTAATTTTGCTAGTAGAAGAAAACTGTGCTTCAAACTAGTAGGCCAACTTTAGGTCTTTTGAAGTGGGATGTTGTTATTTTAGATTTTCATCAAGTTCGTCTCCTGTGTAGATAAATCAAAAGCCTCAAAACCAAGTCCTATACATTCTAAATATATGAAACATTGATGACCCATAAACATTTAAAAAGTTGTTCAAGAGTCAGATCTTTCCATTGTCACCCTCTCTCCTTACTTCAGTTTTGGAGATAAAATAGCTGGTTGTGTAGGCATTGGTCAAATTTATTTGTTCTAGGTATCATGTTAGTAGAGTCTTATTGCTATGCCTTCCTTTAAATGCATCCTTGTCTCCTCTGAATATCAGAAAGGTGAGGAAAGATGAGAAGAAGGGAAGGAGGGAGAGAGAGAGGAATGAAATTGACTTTGAGGAAGGGAGGGAGAGAGAGAGAGAAATGAGACTGACTCTGTGTGCACCCCTGTTGTTAACCCAAACCTTCCCTAGCTTATTCTTGCTGGCATCACTGATGATTTTGCCTGCTGCTTCTGCCTCAATTGAGCCCATCCTTACTGAGGCAGGGCAGTGAGGTAGCAGGTGTAGTTGGTAGTTTTTCTTCGTTCTATAGAACCAGTATCCAAGCAATTGTGGTAGGCCCTGGGTATGTGAATGTTCACTGAAAGGCAGCCTGCATTACTCATGACCTGTCTGTGGTCCAGTCCACATAACTGGGTCTTAACCTCAGTTTCCCTGCCTAGCCCTCTTCAACTTTGCAGGCCTGCCACACTGCATGGGCTTGTGAACCCTCTCCCCTGGACAGAATGGGGAAGAGCTCTTCTGAAGGACATCCAACTTCCCCAACCCAACACCCATTGTGCTGCATGCTGGAGAAATAGTGATAAAAGGTGCCATTCCTGTCTCACAAAGGTTAGAGACCAGTGAGGAAGACAGACATTAAACCAACACCAAGCCAATTAATTGCCCATATGCTAATTAGTATTAGTAGAGAAGCTATGGGAGACTAAATTGGGCCTGCATCTTAATTTGTAATGGTAGCTGAGCAATGAAACCGAGATCTTAGTGACATTGAAAGAAAGTTTTTGTTTTTTATTTTTCTTTTTGAGACAGAGTCTCGCTGTCTCCCAGGCTGGAGAGCAGTGGCAGGATCTCCACTCACTGCAAGCTCTGCCTCCCGGGTTCACGCCATTCTCCTGCCTCAGCCTCCTGAGTAGCTGGGACTACAGGTGCCCGCCGGCACGCCCGGCTAATTGTTTGTATTTTTAGAAGAGACGGGGTTTCACTGTGTTAGCCAGGATGGTCTCGATCTCCTGACCTCATGATCCGTCCGCCTCGGTCTCCCAAAGTGCTGGGATTGCAAGCGTGAGCCACAGTGCCCTGCCATTGAAAGAAAGTTTTTAACACAGTTTTCTCGGAAATGAGAGGCACAGCACACCACACAGGGCCACACGCCTGGGTGTCACACTTGGGGGCTGGAAGCAGATAGAGAAATTGGGATAGAGCCTTTATGTTCGTAGTGGTGGGAAGCAACTAGGTAGAGACATCCCTATCTTCCGCCCCAGTCCTTGGTACAAATTTTCTGTATTAGTCCATTCTCGCACTGCTGTAAAGAAATACCTGAGACTGGGTAATGTATAAAGAAAAGAGGTTTAATTAGTTCACTGATCCAGAGGCTGTACAGGAAGCATAATGCTGGCATCTGAGGAGGCCTTAGGAAACTTACAATTATGGTGGAAGGTGAAGAGGGAGCCAGCACTTCACATGACTGGAGATGGAGAAGGAGAAAGAGACAGAGCTGGGGAGATGCTACACACTTTTAAACAACCAGATCTTGTGACAACACTATCATGAGAACAGCAAGGGGGGAATTCACCCCCATGATCTAATCACCTCCCACCAGGCCCCTCCTTCAACAGTGGGGGTTACAATTCCACATGAGATTTGGGCAGGAACGTAAATCCAAACCATATCAGGTACTAAGGGGAAACAGATCATGGTGAATGATTGGGGGAATTGTGACATGCTTTTTGTGAACCCATGAAAATTAGCTTTCAGTGAAGATGTGAGCAACTCAGGTTGTTAGTCTGGTCCTGTGATGCAGCATACTCATGGAAAGATTAGGAATAAGGGCTGTCAAATAGTCAATACAGAATCCAAAAACATGGTTAATACAGAAGCCAGAAGAGAGGGACATGACTGGGATTGGATTGTGTAGCTGGTGTGATGGGGTCATAAAGAACGGGCCTGATGAAAGTGATGTGAACTTGCTAAAGTCCTCTCTCTGGCTTCCAACTGCATCTGGCATACAATCTCAACCCCTTGGGTGACTCTCGAGGCAATCTTTCCTCATCTGGTGCGTCCCTGCCTGGCCAGCCCTCTCCCAGTTTCTCTGATTCACTGAGCTCTTTCCTATCTCAGGGCTGTTGCATATGCTGCTCCCTCAGCAGGGAAAACTCTGGGGGCAGGGAGGTCAGACAGGGAAGCCTCCGAGAAAGTGACTTCAGCTGAGAACCAAAGGATGAGGAAGGAAAGATTCCCAAAGCCAAAGTGGAAGGGACAAGAAAGATCATTCCTGTGAGAGGAGGGAGGGAACGGAGCACACTGAAGGAGCCCAGACATGGCCAGTGTGACTAGGGCATCTCCTGGAAGAAGAACGCAAAATGAGGCTATGGACAGAGCTTCTGGGGTTGGACCACACTGGCCCCGTAGGATGTTAGTCTTTCCTCTAAAAGCAATGGGGAGGTGCCTACTCCACCAACTTAATGCTCAGCCATTCTTGAGGTTTCAGCTGGAGTGTTATTTTCAAAAGGAGCTCTGCTCTCTCTCCAATTTATATTCACTTCCCCTACCTTTATAATCTCTGGCCTTGACCTCCTGAGGACTTAGCTCAGATTGTAATTATGTATTTCTTTGTCTAGGGCTGTGCTGTCCAGTCTGGTTGCCACTAGCCACTTGAGCACTTGAAGTGTGGTTGGTCTGAATTGAAATGTGCAGTAACTGTAAAATGTAAGTTCAAAGACATAGTGCAAAAAATATATAAAACATCTCATTAATAATTTTGAATACTGAATGCAAGTAGAAATAATGCCATTTTGGATCTAGAGGGTTAAGCAAAATATATCGTTAAATTAATTTGACCTGTTTCTCTTTGTTTTTTAAATGTAGTTACTAAAAAAATTTAAAATTACATATGCAACTTGAATTTATATTTCATATTACATTTCTCTTGTACCATGCTGGTCTAGACTGTAAGCCCATGTGAAGGGAAGAGCTGGTTAACTCTGCTCACAATAGAACCATCACACACACAAGGAGCACCCTTAATATTTGCTCAATAAATGACTGTGAGAACTTGAGTGGAGTTGTGAAGGTCACATGGGAGTTAACCATATGACGGTGTGTATTTGTTTCGGGTGGGGAGGGAACGTGGGCCAGCAGCACTTTCTAACGGAGAAAACAGAAAAGCAAATGTGTGGAGGCATGGACTAGCATGGAGGTTTTAGGGAACTGACATTTTAGCCGAGTAAACATGGGCAGGATCACCACGGAGATGCACGTACCATAATAAGGTATTTGAACTTTGCTGAACGCAAGGGGAACCAGACTCAATAAAGAATTTTAAGCAGGGAAGCAACTTGATCAGATTTATGTTAAAGAACTAACAGGGAAGTCAGGCAGAGGCTGAACTGAAGGCAGGGAAGCCACTTTGGAGGCATTTTTGTAATCCAAGCAAGAAGGAATGAAGTCATGAGCAAAGGAGGACTGGGTACTGAGCAAGAACAGTGGACTAACTCCAACTTTCTGGAAGGTAGACTCTAAAACTAGGAAGTCCAAAGGTGGAGGGTGGAGACGATTTTCAGCTTCTGGGTTGGGCAACAGGATGTAGGGGGCATCTGTTAATAAATGAAAACTACTGAGGAGGCAACCAAAGTCACTTTGTCAAAATGCACATCTAATTGTGTTACCATTCTCCATCCCTCTCTAGCCTCCATCCCCATGTTGAAAGGCTCGAACAGCTTCCCCTTGCTCTTAGAACAAAGATTAAAATCTTACAGAACCAGTGTGGTCCAACCCTGGAAGTTCTCTCCATATTCTCATTTAACATTGTTCTTCCCAGGGGATGCCATAGTCACACTGGTGGCATCTGGACTCCCACAAAGTTCTCAGTTCTCTCCCTCCTCTCCTAAGAGTGATCTTTCCTTTCCCTCCCACTTGGCCTTGGGAATTCTTCCTCATCCTTTGGTTCTCAGCTGAAATCCCTTCTCAGGGATGCTTTCCCTATCAGCCACTGTGCCCAGGTGCTTTTGTTCAGTGCTCCCTCACTATTCCATTTTGTTTTGTTTTGTTGTTTTTCTTCAGAGCCCTTCTGACATTTATGTGACAATTGGATTCATCTACCTTGCTCCTGCTAGACTCTTAGCATCCTATGGGTCTGTTTTCTTCACCCTCATGTCCTCTTGGCACATTGCTGGTCCTCAGTACATACTTGTTGAAAGAAGCAAGCAGTTCAATAAATGAGCCTGGAACTTGGAAGGCGAGTTGCAGCTGTAAGTTCAAATTCATATTTGGATAGCATGTTCCTGGGCCGAACTTGTGTGCGGTACCCTGTGTTCCCTTGCATCATGAACTTGCATGAATACCTGTACTTCCAAAACATCCCTCCCTCTGGGGAGGAGAATCAAGACTCACTTCCCTTCCCTGAAACCTGACCCAACTCCAGATACCTTCTCTTTCTTTCTAGCTTGATTTTCTAAGGAGCCAGCTTAGTTTTGCACATATCACATGTTTTGACCAAGAGAAACAGGTGATATGGCAGATTTAATGAAGGATGAAATGGAGTATTTTGGCATCTTAAGGATCTAAATTTTGAATTGTTTTTTACTCCTCATTTTCACTTAATTTTACAAACTGATATGTCAGTGGATTCAAGAATTATTGCCGAATCCAGCCACCCAGATAGTTTGCATTAGAAAAATCAGCATTAGAAATGCTAGGATGTAGAAATACAGTGAAAGCAGAGTCTACTTTTTATCATGAATAATTTATGCAATTCTTCTATTAACTGTTCAATGAAATAGCAAGCCTCAAGCTGACTGTTTGCCTGAGTATATTATATTCATTTCAAGCTCTTTGATGTTTAATTTGGTTTACTTTCTCTTTAAATACTAAACAGCTGGTTTTGAAAGCTGAATTTAACACTCAACAACCAGATAGAAGAGGCGACTGCTGTTTGCTATGCATGAGATAGCCATACTCAATGATAAATCTTGGTTTAAACTTTAATGTGACACTTCATAAATAAATAGGGAAAACAGCATAATTATCCCAAACACGTGTTACTTGCCTGAGCAGTAGTTTAATGCATGCAACCTGGCTGCAATCTGTACAAAGAATATCTTTAAAATTTTAATGTGGCACCCCACGGATGGAAAAGTAACCATTATGAAGTTGTTAAGATGGTAGTTTTCCCTTGTTGGTTGGAAAATAATTCTAATTAGGACAACAGTAATCTCGAATACACATTATGTTCAAAAAGGAAAAACTGAAGATCCTGCATTCTTTTAGCTTACCTAAAAGTAGTGTCCCTCACTTAAGATAGGCAAGAATGAACTTGTAAATCACTCGACTCAATTTAACATGAGCACCAACAAAGAAAAAAAGGCCTATTACTATATCAATACATTTGTTCAGCATGATCATAAGCAATATGGCAATATGGTAAGATCTTTTTTCTTTTTTTGCACTGCTTCAATCATCTTTATTCTACAGAATAGCTCTTGTTTTGTCTATCCAGACCTCTCTCTGTTCTGACAACAGAAACTCTTTTTCTAGCTACTGGTGGTGGGAAGGGTCTACATAACTTTTTAGTCCTTGTTCTTGTGACTGATCTAAGTGATGGGCAGGTCATCCAACCTGGGACAATCCAATTCCTATGTGGGGACTTTTCAAATTCAGGATGTGAAAAGAGAGCCTTTTTTCTTCTCTAGTCATACGTCCTGGGGGTATGGACCCAGATAAACCCAGAGTGATGTCTTTTGCTACGTGGAGAATATGATCTGAGGAAAGGAAGCTGACGAGAAAATGCAAGAGGTTGAGCATTCAGATAAAGGGGTTTGAGTCCTTGATTTCAGCCCCAGAGGTCAGGTCCACTTCTGCCTTTTCAGCAGATGGGTTATATGAGCCAATAAATTTCCCATTGTCTACTTTGGCTCATTCACCTGGGGATTCAGTCACTTGAAACAGGAAGAGACATGATAGATATATCCCGTTAATAAGGCAACAACTCAATAAAATAATGAAGTGACTACCACCTTCAGGTATCCTTAAATCCAAAAAGACAACATGTCTTTCACTATCATTCTGCTTCTTTCAAATAAACTTACTTTCCTTAAAAAAACAAAACCTTCCACAAGACTTCAATGAAGTGATCAAGTAACTGCTGCCATTCCTAATGATTAATATTTTAATTTAAAAGCCAGCGTTTTATTCAACCTAATCTCTAAAAAGGACCTCCCTAGTAGGCAATCAGGGTTGTCAAATATAAATATGACACTGTTGATGTAAAGTGGAATTTACATCTGAATATTCTGCTGTGAGTTGCCAGAAGCATTTGTCATGATATTTTTCAAATCCTATCACCCTAAAGCAGCAGTGTCATCTGTCTTTGCTTGTAGCCATTTCCATGCAGCGACATTAAGAACAAACTTAATTGACAGTCACTAGGAACCCAAAGGCAGCACACATGATCAATTATCTAAATATGCTGGTGGTTATCGAAGAGAATGGAGTTCATGAATCTCATATAACAAGGCTTTTATGTAAAAAAAAAATGTTCGTTCTTTGGTGGCATGGAGCTATCACCTGAACCTGAGTTATTTTTATTTAAAATACATATTAAATAAAAGTTCAATAAGCTTTTCCCAGTTTGAAGTCTTGAGAACTTTATGGATGCAAACTAATCCTAAAGAGGATTACCAATATGAAGAGCGATAGGTAGTTCTTATCTGTCAGCTCTTTTCTATATTACTCTTTTGATAGAAGATTCTTGAAGTCCCCATCCTTCTCACTGGGTCTATCAGTGCACTGTCACAATTACATTTTGGGAGAGGGAAAGGATTCTATTATGGAGATTGGCTTCTAGCATTATTTTCCTGAATTCAAAAATTATTGGATAGCAAGTCTCTGTTTTAAGAAGTCATTTGTATTAGAGATAATTAATTTGGCTTGTCACTGTAGGTCATTTTGGAAAAAAAAAAGACTGATACGTTGTTCAGAAGAGCTTGTGTTTTACATGAAGAATTTTGAACATTCAGGAGCATTCTCTGGTGGAGAAAGTAGGGTTTGGGTTTTGGAATCAGACAGACTTGGGTTTGAATCCCAAGTCTGCCATTTACCAACTGTGTAACCCTATGCACCTTTCTTATCTTTTCAATTTCCCTATTTGTAAACTGAGTGATGATATTATATCCTTCATCGGATTGTTCTGAGAATTAAATGAGATAATGTTTGAAAGGGATTTGTAAAGAACTGAGCACAGATTGAATATTTAATACTTTGTGTTTCTTTAAGAATCTTTGGATTTAAAAAACTGTGTTTAGATGGATATACTGATGAGAATTGGTTCTTATGGCTTGCAGTTAGAAGTCCTTTTGGCTCTACGGATTCTATCGAGTGGGACAACAGTTAAGCAAGGCTTAATTTGTATATATCAGCAAAGTCCCTCTCATCATTATTGTTCTTTAGTGAGGTCCCAGAGGTG
The DNA here is from genome assembly GCF_000951035.1 of Colobus angolensis palliatus. Classification (NCBI taxonomy): domain Eukaryota; kingdom Metazoa; phylum Chordata; class Mammalia; order Primates; family Cercopithecidae; genus Colobus; species Colobus angolensis. Next base: position 732,434 of record NW_012115988.1, read on the forward strand.
GTGACGAACTATTTTGAATTTCTGACAGTCTGACAAAACATTGCATGGTACAAAGTGTACATCTTTATTCTATTATTGAAAAGTATTATTTTATTTTAAATATTTCTGTGTTTGTGTACTTATTTTTCATGAATTGATTTTTATTACCTACTGTATGCTAGACTATGTGGTAGGTAATATCACAGGGACCTTGTGCCCAAAGAATTTATCTGCAATCTGGGAACATTGTTGAGTGAGGCACACATGTAACTACAACAGAAGCCAGTAAGAGAGAGCGATGCAAATGCTGCAGAGGCATAAGAGCAGAACAGATTTACCTTCAGCTGTGTGTGTGTGAGAGGATGATTCATTGTTCTGGAGCAGTAGTCCTCAATCCTGGCTGAACATGAGAATCACCTTGAGAGGTTTAAATCAAAAACCAAAATTTGAAAACTCAAAACACAACAAAACAAACAAAAAATAATGTCTCTGCCCTTCTCCAGATCAATTAAATCAGAAACTCTATGGATCCCAGGCATAGGTAATTTTTAAAAATCTCCCAGGTGATTATAATATCTAGCTACCTTTAAGAGCTACTGCCATAGACAGTATAAGCAATAACTTAGCTGATGGAAACAAGGGTTGGTGAAAATCCCAGATGGAAATATTAATGTCCACAAAGTCAAGAACATGAGATGGAGTGCAGCATTATTAGAGGAATGGTGAATGACCTGTTTTGGCTGGAGTATAACAATATTCATGCTTTAAGGCTGTGTTAGGACCAGAGTATAAAGGAAATGTATATTCAGTATAAAATCATTTTAACTGTTGTTTATAAGACAACAAAGAATCATAGTGACAATATCAGATTTGCACTTTAGGGAGATAATGTGAGATCAATCTGACTATGATATCTGTCATCCTGTTGATCACTCTGGTTGAGCTGGGATCCATTCACATCTTCTTCCTTATAGAAACATGACTGTATTTAGGCATCCAAGTGTCTCTTACACAGCTTGGGGAGCATATGACTCTACCTGTCTTCTCCTGGGATGGATTCTCATTAGTTTAAGTAAACCACTACATAGCCTTTACCTCAAAACTCTTTAGAATTCATAGGCAGTCTTGCAAGCAAAACTGGCCCAGTCAGATGGAAGGGAAGTATTTATAATCCAATAGGAACATGATTTCTCCCTCTGGTTGGAACTGGGAGTGTTGTCCTAATTGTCACTTTAAGCATCATGTGACCATAAAGAGACCTTAGACTTAGGATGAAGCAACAGAGCACAGGGGTTGAAATAACCCAAGCCATAGTTGATGGCATTGATCTGTTGGTTAGAAACTCCTCCTTCCTTCTTCTCTCTTAGCTTCCATACTGCCTCTGGACTTGCAGTTAGGCAAGATAACCATTTCCTATGGTTTGAGTCCATTTTGGACACAGTTTCTGTTCCTAACAGTCAGAATCACCCTTATGGATCCTAGGGAGTTTGGGTAGAAAGATTTGAGTAGTAATAGGTGAAAAATTTAAAAATTGACTAGGAGAGTAAAAGTATTATTAATAGAAATAAAAATATTAGGAAGAGAAGCAAATATTGATTGTTGTCATGTGTTTGAGGGGCCACTGGGAAGTAGACACAAATATCCAGCTTTTGAACGTGCTGCTCTGAGGATTAGAAGACAGACTAAGACTAAAGATACATATTCAGAAGTCACCTGTACACATATGGTCTGGAATTTTAAAAAGTAAGCGAGAGTCCCAAGACAGTGATTGGTAGCTTGATCTCACCTACCTGAGCCTACAAAATTAATTCACGTTTACCTTTATGTCTTTGTTACAGAGACCTCTCTCTTCCTCTCTGCCCAAGCAGGAACTTAAATGGGGATCACTGTGGGAGTGTTTTCTGGGAGTCTCTGAAGGAGGAATCACACAGAATGCCACATATTCTGATCCCAGAGGCTCAGAGACTGGAGTGACCCTGTTCCACAGGTGAGAGCTAGTTTTATGTCAAACTTCTGCTATTCTTTGTCCTCTAGACCTTAATGCACTTCTTCTTTTGTACAGAATTTCACAAAGGGGCTAGAAATTCTTTCAGCTTCTAGACTGAACTACACAAAGATTTTCTTAAAACTGGGTTCTTCCATTGTGTGAAATTGCATAAAGGGGCAATGTTTTTAGCTTGTCCTCCTTCCATCCTAGTGACCCACATTCAGTCCAGGACTCTAGATCAATCAAAGAACCAATTTTTTTCTTCCAGTTTCCTCATCTTTCACTTCCCCCTGCCTCATCAAAAATAAATAAATAAATAAATCCCCTTTTCTTTCCAGTGATGGAACAAATATCCATTCTTATCAGTTACTGCACATGGATTCAGGGTGCTATGTATGAGTGAGGAGGAAGAAAGAGTCCAATATTAATAGCTTATTGTTCCAAGGTAGCCAACCTCACAGGTGATCCCCAGTGATCCTGACTTCCTGTAGCTCCCCACCCCTATTTGTATCAAGGTTGATCTGTGTGACCAATAGATGGTGAATGGTGAAAGTGGCGGGATGCCAGTTCTAAGATTACATTATAAAAAAATGTGGCTTCCATCTTAGGTGCTAAATGTTGAGATGAGTGGGGAGTAAAGATATGGAAGTAACACATGCAGTTTGTCTTTTGAATAGTTTATTAGTTGTAGTTTGGAGGGCAATTAAGTTTGGGGAAAATATATAATGGGGTGGAATAAAAGACATATATATAATAAATATTATTTTTATTTTTTGAAAGTTATATTATTTATGTTGTGCTGGGATCGAACTACACATGATATTTTATTTGTCTTTTGAAAGCAGAAACAAAGTAGTCCTACCCCAAAACACACACAGGTATAAATTATGTATGGGTATGAACATTTGTATGTATTAGTGAGGTCCAAATCAACAAGACTTTAAGATACTAAGTATAGTATTTTCAATACATCTTTCAATTTTCACTATAACTAAGTCTTCATTACAGTCTCACTGTTTTTAAGGAATAAAATAGTAAATACTATTTTGAAAATATTTAGAGCATTAATTTGGAAGAAGTACTGCTTAGGTATTTTGTAGAATATCCTCCAAACTGAGCATGTATGACGTTTTTCTCATGATTAGACTGGGGTTGTAGGTTTGGGGGAGAAAGACCACATGAGTAAAGCCATTCTCATCACCCCCTATCCAGGGTATATGCTATTAACAAGATAAACCTGATGATATTAACTTTAAGCATTCATTTTTGAGGGACTTATATTTGTTCAAACCTTGGGGCTATGTACTCCGAAACTCATTTACTCATGGGGATACCAGAGCCTAGAAACTGGGACAATTTAGCTGGAGCTTCACCCAGGGTAAGGGCCGTCTGGAAGATGCTTAGCCATGCAGGGAGGGAGAAGCCATTGACTAATTGTGTGACCACGGAGAAGACACTGCTGCTGTGGTGAGCTTGCCGCCCTACCCTGAGGCAGAGCGAGGGAGAAAGCAATGCCTTGGCCTCTCCCCTCTCCCACACTCCAGTCATTTTCCAGTGTCTCCCACTGACTGAGCCTACCTGGAAGCCAGTGAACAAGGGAGTGGGGGCAATGCAGTGTCTCTGCTTGGCAGGGCAGAGCTGGGGAAGAGCAGAGTATAAGTCTGAGCCTCAAGCAGGCAAGTGATGGATACTGCGTGTAAAGGGATGTGGATGTGCCAGAAAATGAGAATGCGCAATTGATGAGGGAGCCAGAGGGAAAGACCCATTTTTGCTGGAGTGAGAGTTCAGCTGATAAAGACCCACAGAGGACAACCTCTTTAATGATGAATGAGGGCTGATTCGGGAACAAAGAGAGCAAAGTTGATTATAACTATAGCTGTTACTAAATTTTAGGTAGTTTGCTTGTCTTGTGGAATCTAAAACTCAAATATTTAGACTTTGAAGGAAATTGTAAAGTCTGCAATTGTAATTTATGCATGAAGAAGTGTATGGAAGTTATAATATGGAAATTATTAATGAATTGAATCAAGATTTGCAAATATTCAAAAGAAAATGGCTTTAGGAAGTGACCTCTGATTTCTGGTTCTGTGGCCTGGTGTTGAGTGTGAGCTCACATTCAAGAGAAGTTCTACAACCAAACCTGAAACTTTTGTTTCTGTACTTGGAAAATAGAGATTATGTAACCTTCATGTAGCTCGCTGGCATTGAGAAATTACAGGTGCACTTCAAATAACAAGTAATGTAAGACCAAACTCACTGCTAATGCCAGACCTCAGACTATGGACCATAATACTAGCTCTAAAACTATTATATAACCTTAAATATGAAATCACATTCATCTCTATAAATAAATACCAATTTCATTCACCTTGAATTCAACTAACCTATCTTCGGCTGCTAGTACCTAGGGGAAAATGTGGCCTTTTTCTTTAGGTATTATATTTTAATTTGATTTTAAGTCATGAGACATATGACTTCAATTATCTAAATCCAGAAGATATGCACATCAATGACCCTTTTTCTGATGATATATTTTTACGTGATAATTGAGTGAATCTGGCTTATACATGATTCTAATAAATTGCTGCTTGCAATTTATTGTGTTTTTTATATCTATAAGGAGGTAAATTGCTCATATAATTATAGTCATAATCTCAGGTCCCATGAAAGAGTGGTACCTTGCCCAAAAAATGCCAAACATTCTGCAGCCAATTCTATACAATTATCCTTTAAAAATATAGATGGGACCTGTCACACCTTAAATAATTGTTGCCCTTCCTTACCTGAGACATGAAAGACTCAGTTAAACATTTCTGAGAAAAATAATGATAGTTAAGAAATACACATAGATTAGAAGGGAAGGGAAATATATCTGGAAAAAGGAAAGGGGCTATGCTTTGTAAGTAAAAGGGCGAAGAACTTCAAATCCTTCTATTTGGCTTAAGGCTGGTTTTGAATATGTTTCTAGGGAACATTATTATATAATTTCTAACTCTGAATTGCCTTAACATCCTACAGTAACAATTGAAATTTAAAAATAGTTATTTTCTTAATAGCTGGTACCAGAATTAGGAGGGAATTGTCTTTATTAGAAAAATTCCTCGATCTATGCCTGTGATGGGAGAAAGGTCCACAGACCTGGGCATGTCTGAGACGCGAGGCTTCTGAGGGAGAATCATTCTGCCTAGAAAAGAAGTTTTTCAAGCTGCCAAAACCGTACAGCAAGGAGGAAGTATGAGGTACAGATAGATGACAAAAGCTTTATGGTCTGTAAAGTAATTGCTATGATTGACCTTCAATTCTCCAGTAAGAGCTACTAAACTCATGACCTATAGATCTATGCCTTTAGTGGAAACCAGTGATGGGACTTTAATGTCTCAAGAGATGTTGTTATAAATAGAAACACTACATCCATTTGCCAGAGTCCCGAAGCCAGGGGAGCCCATGAGCATGGATTTTGTGAGAGAATTTACAAAAGTCTTGATGAGTGCTCTGAATTTGTATCAGCCAGAGAACTGTTGAAAGAGCAGGGGTCTTGAGCTAAACTGACTTGGCTCAGAGTAGTAGGGAGGACCATGGAGGTCACTTGGGTTTACCTGCTTATTTGTCATAACTGTCTTGGCCACTACTTCTATACACTTCTCCTGGGAGAAAGACAAGAGAAATGAAATAAATAAAAGTGCAGTTTATGTTTGAATTGAAATGAGCTAAGGTGGCAAGGACTAATGTTGGCAGTTGAGGACAGAAAATCACTAATATAAGTCCAAGGTTGGTGGGGTCACTGACTCTCTTCAGAATTCAGCATGCCAAACTGAATTCACTGCTTCTCAGGACTTTTACATTTTTCCACATGCTTCTTTTCCACCAGAAATAACTGATTTGCTAGTTGATCATCTAGGGTTTTTGAAATTAATAGTAATTATGTCAACAGAAATAGTATATTTTGTACAGACGATTCTTTCCAATTTGTAAATCATTTAAAAATCATCTCAGTTGATCCCTCTAGTAACCTTAAGGATACATAGGACTCAATTATTATTGTCATTCACAAATAAAGAAAGTAAATTCCAGAGAGCCCAATACTCTCAGTCACAATTAGTAAAAGGTGAACTTAATTTATTTAAACAGATTTATTGAGATATAATTGACATATAATAAATTGTACATATGTACTCTACAATTTGATGAATTTTGACACATATGTAAATCAGTGAAACAATCACCTTGATAAAGGTAGTGAACATATCCATTACTCCCCAAAGTTTCCTTGTTCCCCTTCATAATCCCCCCCTACTGGACCCTCCTATACAACCCTAACACCGATCTCCATACAACCACTCATTACCTCCTGTACTACCCCATCACCCATCTCCAGGTTACCACTGATCTGATTTCTGTCGTTGTATGTTAGTTCACATTTCCCGAAATGTTCCATAAAAAGAAGAAGAAAAATAGAACAGACCAATTACTGATAATGAGATTCAATCAGTAATGAAAAGCCTCCTTACAGTTGATGGCTTCATTGCTGAATTCTACCAAACATTTAAGAAACTAATATCAGTGCTTTGCAAACTTTACCAGAAAATTAAAAAGGAGAGAATTCTTCCAAACTCACATGAGGCTAGCAATACGCTGCTATCGAAACTAGAGAAGAGAACACACACACAAAAGAAAACGACAAGCCAATATCCCTGATGAACACACAAATTCTCAACAGAATACTAGCAAATCAAATCCAGTAGTACATTAAAAATGTCCTTCATGGCCAGGCCCAGTGGCTCATGCCTGTAATCTCAGCACTTTGGGAGGCCAAGGCAGGCAGATCACATGAACTCAGGAGTTTGAGACCAGCCTGACCAACATGGTGAAACCCCATCTCTATCAAAAACACAAAAATTAGCCAGGTGTGGTGGCACATACCTGTATTCCCAGCTACTGAGGAGGCTGAGGCAGGAGAATCACTTGAACCCTGGAAGCAGAGTTTGCACTGAGCTGAGACAGCACCACTGAACTCCACCCTGGGCAACAGAGCCAGACTCCATCTCAAAAAATAATAATAATAAAATAAAAAGAGTGATCCACTATACTCAAGTAGGATTTGGCCCAGGGATACAAGGGTAGTTCAGCATAAGCAAATCAAAAAATGGGATAAATCACATCAACAGAATGAAGGACAAAATCTATGTGATCATCTCAATAGATGCAGGAAAAGCATTTGACAAAAGTTAACTTCCTCTCATGATAAAGGCTCTCAAAAAGTAAGTACAGAAAGAACATAACAACACAATAAAGTAAATATCATACTGAATGGCAAAAAGGTGAGTTTTACCTTTAAGAACTGAAACAAGACAAGGTAGTCATTCTCACCTCTGTTACTCAACATAGTACTGGAAGTCCTAGCCAGAGCAATTAGGCAAAAGAAAGAAAGAAAGGGCATCTAATTTGGAAAGGAGGAAGTCAAATTGTCCCACTTTTTAGATAACATAATCAGATATAGAGAAAACCCTAAAAGCTCTGTCAAAAAAGCCGTAGAATTGATAAATTCAGTAAAGTTGTGGGATGCAAAATCAACATACAAAAATCAGTAGCATTTCTAGGCACCAACAATGAACTCACTGAAAAAGAAATCAAGAAAGCAATCCCATTTACAATTGCTACAAAAAAAATACCTAGGAATAAATTTACCAAGGAGGTAAAATATTTCTATGAGAAAAACTATAAAACAGTGATGAAAAAAATTGAAGCAGTCACAAACAAATGGAAATACACCTAATGTTCATGAATTGGAGAATTTAATATTGTGAAAATGACTGTACTACCAAAAGTGATCTATAGATTCAGTGCAATTCCTATCAAAATACAAATGACATTCTTCACAAAAAAGGATAAAAAATCCAAAATTCATATGCAATAACAAAAGACCATGAATAGCCAAGGCAATCCAGAGTAAAAAGGACAAAGCTGTAGACATCACACTATCTGACTTCAAAATATACTACAAAGCTATAGAACCAAAACAACTTGGTACTGGCATAGAAGCAGATACATAGATCAATGGTACAGAGTACAGAACCCAGAAATAAATTTACATATTTATAGGGAACTGATATTTAACAAAGACACCCAAGGGTACTCACTGGGGAAAAGACAGTCTCTTCAATAAATGGTGCTGGGAAAACTGGATAAACATACACAAAAGAATGAAACTAGACCTCTTTATCTCACCATATACAAAAAATCAACTCAGAGTGAATTAGACTAAAATGGAATACTTGAAACTATATAACTATAAAAACAAGAAGAACACAAGGGAGAAAGCCTTCAGAATATTGTTGTGGGTAAAAGATCTTATGGATAAAATATTAGAAGCATAAGCACCAAAAGCAAAACTAAACAAATAGGATTACCTCAAACTAAAAAGCTTCTGCACAGGAAAGGGAACAATCAACAGAATGAAAAGGCAGCCAGTAGAATAAGAGAAAATATTTGCAAACTATTCATCCAACAAGTGATTAATATCCCTACTATAGGGGGAACTCAAACAACAACAAAACAACAACTAAAAAAATCAAATAATCCAGTTTTTAAAAAATGGGCAAGTGAGATGAATAGACATTTTGCAAAAGAAGACATAGGAATGGCCAACAGGTTCATGAAAAAGTTCTGCCATTGCTAATCGTCAGGGAAATAAATGCAAATCAAAACCACAGTGAGATATCATATCACCCAGGTAGACCGCCTATTATCAAAAAGACAAAAAACAACAAATCCTGCTAGCATGCAGAAAAGGGGGAACTCTTTTACACTGTTAGTGGAAATTTAAATTAGTATAGCCATTATGGAAAACAGTATGGAGGTTCCTCAAAACACAAAACATAGAATTACCACATGATCCCTCAAGTCCACTACTAGGTTTATATGCAAAGGAAATAAAATCAGTATGTCAAAGAGGTATCTGCACTCCCATGTTTATTGCAGCACTATTCACAATAGCCAAGATATGGAATCAAACTGTGTTCATCAATGGATAAAGAAAATGTGGTATATGTACATAATGTAGTACTATTCTGCTGTAGCAAATGAAATTCTGTCATTTGCAGCAACATGAATGAGCTTAGAGGATTTTGTTTTCTATTTTTCTTTTTTCTTTTTGAGAGTCTTGCTCTGTTGCCCAGGCTGGAGTGCAGTAGCACGATCTTTGCTCACTGCAACCTCCGCCTTCCGGGTTCAAGTGATTCTCCTGCCTCAGCCGCCCCAGTAGCTGGGATTACAGGCACCTGCCACCACACCCGGCTATTTTTTTTTTTTTTTTTTTTTAGTAGAGATGGGGTTTCACTGCGTTGGTCAGGCTGGTATGGAACTCCTGACCTCGTTATCTGCCTGCCTCGGCCTCCCGAAATGCCGGGATTACAAGCCTGAGCCACCGCGCCCAGCCGAGGATTTTATGTTAAGTGAAATAAGCTAGGTACATAAAGTATTGAGTATTCTCACTCATACGCGCAAACTACCAATGTTCTCAGAGAAGTAGAGAGTAGAAGAGTGTTTACTAAAGGCTGGGAATCCTAGAGTGGAGGAGGCGATAGTGAGAGGTTGATTAACGGATACAAAATTACGGCTAGATAGAATAGTATTTTATAGAACTGTAGGGTGACTATAATTAACAACAATTTATTATATATTTTCAAATAGCTAGAAGATTTTGAATGTTCCCAACACAAAATATGATAAATATTTGCAGTGATGATTATGCTAATTACCCTGATTTATTACACGTATCAAAATATCACACTGTACCCCATAAATATGTACAGTTATCATGTGTCAATTAAAAATAATAATAAAAACCAACTACTGAGTTGTATTCCATTGTGTATATATACCACAGTTTGTTTATTCATGCACTTGTTGATAGACATTTGAGTTGTTAACAGTTTTTGGCTCTTACAAATAAGTCTGCCATGAACATTCATGTACAAGTCTTTGTAGAGACTTATGCTTTCTTTTCTCTTAGGTAAACACCTAGGAGGGGAATTGCTGAATTATATGGTAGGTGTATGGTTAAGTTTTAGGAAACTATTAGACTGTTTTTTAAAGTGGCTATTCCATAACACTCTCCCATCAGCAGTATACGAGACAGCCAATTGCTCTGCATTCTCACTAAAACTTCTTACGGTCAATCTTTTTACTTTTAGCCACTCTAGTGTATGTACAATTGTATCTTATTGTGGTTCTAACTTACATTTCTCTAATGAATAATGATGTTGAGCATTTTTTTTCACATGTTTCTCTGCCATCCGCATACCTTCTTTATTGAAATACCTGTTGAAATCCGTTGCCTATATTTAAACTAGGATTTTCCCCATGTTATTATTGAGTTGGCAGAGTTCTTTACAAATTCTATATATGAGTTCTTTGATGGAGATGTTTTGAAAATATTTTGTCTCGTCGGTGGCTTGCATTTTTATTTTCTCAACAATGATTTTTAAGACACAGAATTTTTTATTTTTAAGTCCAATTTATCTATTTATTTCTTTTTGGATCATGATTTTCATGTTGTATCTAAGAAAGCTGTGCCTAAAGTAGCAATATTTTTTCTTTGTTTTCTTCTGGAAGTTTATAGTTTTAGGTATTGCATTTTGGTCTATGTTCTATTTTATAGTTAATTTTTATATGGCATGAGGTGTGGACTGATATATATTTTTCTTTGTACGTGAATTTACATTCATTCCAGCACCATTTCTTGAAAAAAACGATCTTTTCTCCACTAAATTGCCTTTGCAATACCCTGCTGGTTTAACAGCTCTCAGGCCCAGAGTGGGAAATAAAAGCTTAAAAATCTGTGATTTGAGATTCTTGGGTTGAAGGATTTAGGGCTTTTACATGACTTCCCCATTTCTAATAAGAAGTGCCATGACTCAAAGAGTCTCCTTACTCTAAGACTAAGAATCTCCTATCAACATTTAGTATAGTCATCAACTTTAGGGCATAGTTTCTAAAGCACTTGTGAGTAACTGTGCTAATTAACGTGTCTATTTCCTCTTAAGAACATGCCAAACTTTCATCTGTCAGTCAGGCAGATCCAGGAGACATTATGCCCTCAGCTGAGGAAGCCCTATTATTATATATGAAAAGGATTCATTGAGAGCATCACTGTCAGAGAAGTCAAAGGAGAGTATATAAATGGGAGAATGTAATGTGTGATCTGATCCAAAGCAATTAATATAATTTTCTGTTTAAGTTAAAATTGCTGATATGATAGTGGGGCAGGGTGTGATTCATGAGGAGTTGATTTAGACCCTAAGAGAAAGAAGGAAATTAATCTAGAAAAGAACAGGATTAAAAAACATTTTATGGTACATGTCCTTATCATTGTTAATTAATATTAATATAACAATGTTAATTATAATGTTGGTAATATAGTCGTTATTAATATGCTGAGGAGACTAAGATCCATTATATATCAACTTTTGATTTGAAAGGAGGTTATTGGCTGAGACCTTGGTTAACAGTCATTTATTATTTCCCATTTGGAATAGAAGAATAGGTCATTTTAGTTTAACCTATATAATCAGAAAAACTTTGTTTCAGTGCTTCTATGGTGAACAAGAAGTGATGTGTTCTCAGTGTTTTATGACAGTGTTATTTCTCTGTCTCTAGGAGGAGAAAGACTTTCTCTTTTCAAAACCAGAAATACATCCCTCCTGAAATAACTTGGAAACCTCCTCGTTGTGAAGTCTGCAGGGACATCAAAAAACCACAGCTATCTGTTCCCCAGCTGTATCTTCTTCTTTATCCCTTGGAACATTTGTAGCTGCACTTCCTGCAAGAAGGGACCATTTGTAATCATGAGCAAAGATTGATTCAACATTTTACTGAAGGTTTTTAAATGTTCTTCATTTGAAGAGTAGTTATGTGCTTCTACGGGCAGAGGCCAATCTAATTTTTCTTAATGTCCCCAGAGCCTACCATGTTGCCTAACAAGGTATAGATGCTTGATCAACATTTTCTGAAAATGGAGGCCAATATCACAGAAATATCTAATCCCCCTCAAATCTGGGGATTTAGTTTTCTTTCACTCTGTTCTCCCTCCACTAAATATCCACACTTTCCATTCCTCCATCCTTTTGAACTAGGTATATTTTAATTTTCATTATATCAATTTAATATTTATATTATGATGATTATATAAACACCTTTTATAACCACACCCACTTCTTCCTCACCCTTGGCAACCACCAGCCTGTTCTCCATTTCTAAAATTTTGTCATTTCAAAACCATTATATAAATATGGAGTCATATAATATGTAACCTTTGGGATAAGTTTGTTTAACTCAGCATAATTACTTAGAGATTCATCCAAGTTATTGCTGCATGTATCAATAGTTGATTCTTTTTGATTGCTTAGTGAGATATCATGGTATGTATATACCACAGTTTGCTTAACCATTTCCTTATTGAGGAACATTTGGGATGCTTTCAGTTCTGGGCTTTCATGAATGAAGCTGCTTTGAAGACCCAGGTCTAGGTTTTTGTATGAACATAATTATCATTTCTCTGGGAGAAATGCCCAAGAGTGCAATTACTAGGTCATGTAGTAATTGCATGTGTAGCGCCACAAGAAAATACTGTTTTCCATGGTGGTTGTAACATTTTACATTCCCACCAGTAATGTATAAGGGTTCTAATTTCCCCACATCCTCGTAGACACTTGTTGGTCCCCCACCATTATGCTTTTTTAAAATTTATGTAAGCATCCCAGTTGATGGGCAGTTGTGTCTCATTATGGCTTTGATTTGCATTTCCCTAATGACTATTGATGTTGAATACCACTTTTCACATTCCTCTTTGGCCATTCATATGTCACCTTTGAAGAAATGTCTATTCAGATCCTTTGCCCATTTTTTAACTGGGTTATTTGTCTTTTTATTACTGAGTTGTAAGAGTTCTTTGTGTATTCTAGATACAAGTCCCTTAACAGACACATGATTTTCAAATATTTTGAGTAGACTGAATTTTCACTTTCTTGATTGTGCCCCTTGAAATACGAAAGTTTTTATTCTGAGGCAGTTCAATTTATTTATTTTTTCCTTTGGTTGCTTATGTTTTTGGTGTCATATTTAAGAAAACGTTGCCTTATTCAAGTTAAGAAAATTTATGCCTGTGTTAACTTTTCTAAAGGTTTTATAGCTTTGGCACTTACATCTAGGTCTTTAATCCATTTTGAATTAATTTTTGCATGTGGTATAAGGTAAGAGTTCAAATTCATTCTTTCAAATGTAGAGTTTCATTTAGCCCAGCACTATTTTCCCAAAGACTATTCTTTCTCCAGTAGATGATCTTGGTACCCTTGTTGAAAATTGATTGACAATAGATACATTGATTCTCAATTATATATACACAAATATATATGTGTGCATGTGTGTGTGTTGATTACTATAGCTTTGTAATAAGTTTTGAAATCAGAAAGTGTGACTCCCCCAACTTTGTTCTTCTTAAAGATCGTTTTGGGTGTTTGGGCTTCCTTGTATTTTCTTATAAATTTTAGGCTTAATTTCTGTGTTCACTATATAAATCTTCACTTAATCATTTCAATATAGTTCCCTTACCCTCAACGGTGCCAGAGATGTTGTTTACTCTGCAGAGGATAAGTCCCCAGTCCTCTCCTGGGTAGGAGAAGAGTAGTTGCTGGCTGCATGGATCTGAAATAGTCTCTAGGTATCTAATGACTTCTACTACTTCTGTAAAAATATATATTTTTAGCTTTTCTTAGAAGAAAAATGAAAGGAAGAAAAAAATTTAGAAAAAATTTGCATCTTTATAAAGCTTGGTGCTTTATCTCTGATTGCTTTCCTTTTCTGCTTTGTTATTAAACATTTTTCCCTAACTGCTTCTTAACTCAGCTTTCAGACTTTATGTGTTTAATGTCTCCTTTACAACCATTTTCTTAAGTACCTGATGCCATTAATTTCTGAGGCTTTTACAAGTTCTGGAATAGAATAGAAAGCAAGTTGCTTATTGGTTATTCCCATTGCTGACTTCGAGCTCAGCTTTTCTTGGATCTTCTAAGTCAATGGCTACATGTCCCTCTGCTTTCTGACATTTAAGCTAATGTTGTTCCTGTTTCCTTTCATCTTGCCTTTGACTTTGTGGGTTCATTCCTTGAAAAAACCCCTTTACTATCATATTAGACTTTCAACAAAGAGTGAATTCAAATGTAGTGTTCAATTTGCCACTGCCATTTTTTACTGGAAGTCTCTTTATCAAAAGTGTCTTTCTGTAATGTACTGAGAGCTAGTTTCAATATGATTCAATTCTTTCACTATGTAACTTTAAAAGCTACATTACATTCTATTGTGGGAATATATGATCATTTATTTAATAACTTTATTTTGGCTCATTTCCAAAATGTTAGTTCTGGAAGCAATGCTGTGATGAACATCTAGTGTAGAAATGTTGTACAATTCCATAAGTATTTCCCTAGAATAAATTCCTAGAATTGATCTTATTCAGTCAAATGGTGCATATATATTAAGACATCTGATATCCATTGATAAATAACCCGGCAGAGAGGTTTTGTTAATGTCATGTCTACCAGTTGGATATGAAAGTGTTATTTTCTGAACACACTCATTAACGTTGGGCATTTAAAAAATTCCCTTATGCTTTTATTTTTTAGTTTTCAAGCCAGAATTAGATTCAACACAATGGATTTTACTATAACACAATTTCTAGGAGGAATGGCTTGAAATCCATTATCCTAAAGCTGGGTACATTACATTTGGCAGAAGTCTCCACAATTTAAACAATTTATATTAAAAATAAATAAAACCCTAAACATAGCAAATAATTTGGTTTGCTTGTTAAGAAGTATGCTTTCTTGTTAATTCTTCCTAGAATTTCAACAGGAAATTTTCTCACTCAAGTAGATATTTATTGAAGAAAATGTGAGACTTATTTTCTATGGTGTTAGCAGAAAATTTATTAATCCTACTTGGATAATCTTGTGGGCTACTCACTGTAGAACAGAGTTTTGAGAATTTGAACAATTATTTCTTCATGGCTGGAACAGACCTAAGTCTCTTTTTAAATTATTTATCTATTATTTATTTTTAGAGACTGGATCTTACTCTGTCACCCAGGCTGGAGTGGAGTAGTGTGATCATAGATTGCTGCAGCCTTGAACTCCTAGGCTCAAGTGATCCTCCAACCTAAGCCTGCCAAGTAGCTAGGATTGCAGGCACGTGCCGTCATGCCTGGTTAACTTTTTGATTTTTGTAGAGACGAGGTCTCGCTATGTTGCTCAGTCTGGTCTCCAGCTCTTGACCTCAAGTGATCCTCCTGCCTCAGCCTCCCAAAGCCCTGGGATTATAGATGTGAGCCACTGCACCTAGCCAGGACTCTTTTTGTGTAATTTTGGGGGAATATCTCGGTCTTGCCTGAAGGCATTCCTTTGTCCATTTTAGTGATGATATAGAAATATCACATATTTAAGAGGGAATCATAGTCAACTGTCCCATTTTTAATCAAGTAATGTCAGTGAGTCTTATCTGTTTATTCTGTCTTTAAACAACATGCAACTGTTCTTAACATTAGTAACTATGCCAAGTCAACTTTTCTCCATTCACATTAGTTAAAATTTTAGAGACCAATAGAAACTATGAAAGATTGTTTGAATAGTAAGCAATTCAACTACCCTCATGAACTGTGATTTTAAAATAACTTTGAACCCTTTCTTTACGTGAAATTTTTAAGTCCTATTTGCTTGACTTTCCCTTACTTCTGATAAGGTGAGCAATTTCCATCAGGGAAGTGCCAGGAACACTGTGCTGGCCCTCTGAAAGAGAGTCATGTAATTGATTGTCTCCCTTTTATGGCTGCAAAGTAGAGCCAAATTTCGTAACAGTATGTCTGCATCCTAACTTTCTGTCTAGTGTAATCCACGTATTTACTTTTTCTATAGTGATGGTTAATTTATAGTCATATTTTTTCTCTTTTTAAAAATATATTTTGTCAGCTTATAATTCATTGTAGAACAGGTTGAGAAACAGGAAAAAGTATTCTGAAAAATGTCATGGTCAATAGGGAACCAGTGAAGATTTCTTTAAAAATTACTAATTGATAATATCTTTACCTTGGAAAAATAATACTGGTATCTCTGTGAAAACAGATTATAGGAAGATCATACTAGAGACAGAATGGTAGATCAAAGACATTCGTAAAGCCACTGGCTTCTAGGAGCTACACAGCCAAGAAGGGAAACACAACTTCACATGTCAGACAGGACACAATCAGGAAACCAGAAACCATTCTAAGTATTTCTAACAGAGGGCATTCAATGAAGAAAGTTATTTACATGGGTGTTAGAAGAGCTGGAAAGCCAAACATGAAATGGTAAGGCAACCTACAGTTTAGCAACAATAGGAAGCACTGCCACTACTACGAATGGAGAGACAAAGGAAGGAGGTGATGTGACAGAACCCACAATTGCAGCAGTTTAATGGAGCCACACCCATGGTGAGGGCTGTCTAAAATGTGCTTAGCCATGCAGGGAGGAAGGAGCCATCCGACTAATTGTGTGACCACAGAGAAGATGCAGCTGCTGTGGCGGGCTTGCCATCCTTCCCTGAGGCAGAGGGAGCAATGCCCTGGCCTCTCCCCTCTCCCACACTCCAGTCATTCTCCAGTGTCTCTCACTGGCTGAGCCTACCTGAAGCCAGTGGAAGAGAGAGTGGGGGGCGATGCAGTGTCCCTGCTTGGCAGGGCAGAGCTGGGGAAGGACAGAGTATCAGTCTGAGCTTCAGGCAGGCGAGTGATGGATACTGCATGTAGAGGGATGTGGGTGTGCCAGAAAATAAGGGTGAGCAATTGATAGTGGAGCTAGAGAGAAAGACCCATTTCTGCTGGGGGTGGGGAGTGCACTTGACAAAGACCCACAGAGGACAACCTCTTTGCTGATAAATGAGGGCAATTTGGGAACAAAGAGAGCACAGTTGATTGTTACTATCCCTGCCACTAAATTTTAAGGAAGTTGGTTCTCTAACCTGGGTTTTAAAGAAGATTGGGAGTTTAAATCAAATTTTGAAAGAAATTTCTAGTCTCTAATACATTTGTGCATGAAGAAAAACATATGGAAGTTGATTTCTTTAACGTGGAGATTTGTAAATATTCAAAAGAAAAATGATTTTTGGAAGTGACTTTTAAGGGCTCCAAAGAGAGGGACCTTGAGCTATACTGCATGGGACTCATCGTGATCTCAAGAAAAGTTGAATTTGTCTTCATGCAGTTTGAAAAGCCATTGAGCAATTAGAGGCACATTTTTAGTGCCCAGCATTCCCATAAATAACATGAAACTAAATTTGTTGCTAACAACAGACCTAGACTACCAACCATGATTTTAGCTCATACCTTAGTCA
This sequence comes from Colobus angolensis palliatus, assembly GCF_000951035.1. Classification (NCBI taxonomy): domain Eukaryota; kingdom Metazoa; phylum Chordata; class Mammalia; order Primates; family Cercopithecidae; genus Colobus; species Colobus angolensis. The sequence continues at coordinate 749,814 of NW_012115988.1, forward strand.
TACTTATCCCCATACTTAAATACCAGATTTCTTCTTGAATTTGACAAGCTTGTCTTTGGCTACTAATGTGTGCTTCTTTGGCTTCTTTGTTTAGGTGTTATTTTTATTATTATTACTATTTTTAGACGGAGTCTTGCTATGTCACCAGGTTGGAGTGCAGTGGCACGATCTCAGCTCACTGCAACTTCAGCCTCCTGGGTTCAAGCAATTCTCCCGCCTCAGCCCCCCAAGTAGCTGGGATTATAGGCACATGCCACCATGCCCAACTAATTTTTGTATTTTTAGTAGAGACGGGGTTTCACCATGTTGGCCAGGATGGTCTCAATCTCATGACCTTGTGATCTGCCTGCCTTGGCCTCCCAAACTGCTGGCATTACAAACATGAGCCACCGTGCCCAGCCTGCTTGATTTTTAATACTGGAATATAGCTAACCCATTTTCTAAATACAGGGAGCATGAAAATTATTATTTTCTTGACCATTTGTGCTGAGTGAACTCATTGTATATATGACTCCCTTGAAGATCTGACTATAATTTTTTATGTTTCTCTACCTGTAAAGAGAATAATTGCACTGATTTTTTAGATCTTAATGTATATTGTGTTCTTTTCTTTTTCACGTATTTTACCCTCCATGACCCTAGTCTATACAAAAGCTCAACATTTTATTTGCAGACCAGATCTTCTAGGATGCTTAAGGATTCCATTTATCCCTGGGCTTTTAACATTAAATAGTTAAACCCCATTTATAAGATTTTTAGGCAATTGGTCTGGGTAAAGATAATACCATCATCCTGATATAACGTATAATTCTAAAAGTTTCAGATCTGATTGAACATAAGGGTGTTGCAGAAGACTCATTTGCTGAGGCTTATTCTAGCTCTACTCTGGATTAATGACCAGAGAAACCCACTGGGACCCTCAGTGAAAAATGCCATTATATACAGATAAGAGCCTTTTATATCTGGAAGAATTCTTCAAGTTTATGTGGTCTAATTAGTGGGGTGCTACTATCTTCATATGTTTGGCAGAAAATATAACTTCTTTGATATGTTTTTTATTGACACAGTTTCAGCAGTGTTTTAGAGTGTCATCCATCTCTCTTGTTTTCTTGTCACAATTTACATAAAATGTCATGGAGTATAGCCTGGTTTGGTGTATTAACCACTCTAAGAATGACTACTTTTCTGTATATCTAAAAATCACATTTGAAATATAATTATGACATTCTAAGCCTTATTTAGTCTTTTGTCTTGAAGCCAGAATAAATAACTTTTGCAGTATTTGAATTCTGAATGTCAGCTGGTATGAATTCATCGTTTTTCGATTGGGAATTTGATCAGTATGAATTACAGGGGTGGCAGTGGGATAGAAAGAGTCTAAAATCTCATCAATCTAGTTAGAGCTCTACCAGATGGATTTAATTCACTACAGAGCCTAAGGAGGGCCAGCTCCTCAACCTTCCCTGGTGATCAGCGATAGAATTGGTTTGATAGTAGTCACTGCTTTAATAGCTTAGCTTTGTGTCTTTCTGTCTCTCTCAATCTTTCTCTCTCCGTGTTTCTCTTCTTTCTTTTCTGATGGGGGTTGTATGTAAGTTCAGGCTAATACTGACTGTTAGTATGGATTTTAAATTTTGTAGACCTTCTAAAAAGAAGGTTTTTTGTTTGTTTGTTTTGAGACAGGGTCTTGCTCTGTGGTCCCAGTGGAGTGCAGTGGTGCAATTACAACTCACTGCAGCCTTGACCTCCCGGCAATCCTCCCACCTCAGCCTCCTGAGTAGCTGAGACTACAGGCACATGCCACCATGCCTGGCTATTTTTTTTTTTTTTAATTTTTATAGAGACAAGGCCTCCCTGTGTTGCCCAGGTAGGTCTTGAACTCCTGGGCTTAAACGATCCTCCCTCCTCAGCCTCCTACAGTGCTGGGATTATAAGAGTGAGCCTCTGCTCCCAGCTCTAAAAATAATTTTGACATGATGACCACTGCGCTATTCTTTGCTAGATACAAGCAAACATTTTACAGACCTGAAAGTGTTAACACAGCTTTCAAAACAAACTAATTTTATAACCCAATCTAGGTTCAGCTCCACAGAAATTAAGCTCTCTGATAATATTTTTGATACAAGAATTCAATTAGTGTATCTGAATCTGATTGATAAGATAGTGGGGCAGTTGTATGAGGTAGATATTATTACTATCTCCTCATTTCATAGAAGATAAAAATGAGAGTTTGAGAAAAATATTTGCCCATGATAGTCACAGAGAGTATCTCCCAAGGTCACCTAAAATTTTCAGAAAGACAGTAAGTGAAGGAATGGTCTAAACTCAGTTCTACTGATTCTGAAGCCTAGGAACTTGAATGGCTACTCTATGAGCCTCCTGTATGTGAGGGAGTTAGACCCTGTTTTAAGAAACTGGACTCCTTCCTAGCAAATTTCAAGTATAAAGCTAAAGAAAAAAAGGAATAAATAGAATACTCCTCATGTAACCAACTCTCTCTTCTTTTTGGGGGGCAAGAACTGTGCCAGCTTTATGATTGTGCCCATTCTCTCAGGGTCCCAGAGCTGCATGTGTCTCTCCACTTCCACCCTAATCTCTTCTTAAAGCACAGGATTTTGGGCTCTTCCCTTCCAGACTGGCTGTACTTTCATTCCCCACCCTCCTTTCCTACCTGTCCTTTATCTTCTGTGGTTACAGCTCTTCTCTCGATCATCCTATTGGACTTTTAACATCTTGATGGAAAGAAAAGAGTTTGCAACAAATGAATTTAGACGTAATGTCCATCCACTTATACTGAAGTATTTTGTTTACCTTCAGGTAGTGTTTTTTTGAGGGCTGTGAGAGTATGTTCTCACATTTTATCATAACTACAAAAGAAAAGAACAACAGAACAATCATAGCAGCAAGAGTTTTGAGTTTTGTGTCCCAGAACATTAGTTTTCTGTTTCTGGCATAGTTGAACACAAGAGTGAAATCTGGGAAGAATGGGAGGAAACTCAAATGAGTCTTCCATGTAGGACCTGCTTTATTTCTCAGGTGTCTTGCTGTAGTGCCTGTGAAGAACATGAGCTTTTTAAAAATTTTTCTTAGCTTTTATTTTTGTTTTAGATGTAACAATGTCTTGGTTTTGAAAATACAATAACAAGGCTGGGCGCGGTGGCTCACGCCTGTAATCCCAGCACTTTGGGAGGTCGAGGCGGGTGGATCACCTGAGGTCGGGAGTTTGAGACCAGCCTGACCAACATGGAGAAACCCCGTCTCTAGTAAAAAACACAAAATTAGCCGGGCATGGTGGCACATGCCTGTAATCCCAGCTACTCAGGAGGCTGAGGCAGGAGAATCGCTTGAACCCGGGAGTTGGAGGTTGCCCCGAGCTGAGATGGTGCCATTGCACTCCAGCCTGGGCAACAGGAGCGAAACTCCGTCTTAAAAAAGAAAAAAAAATCCAGTAATGTCAAAGGGTTATAATAAAAGTTAACTCTCTTGCTATCCTTCAGTCCTAGTTGTTCTTTGGTAGTTACCTCCATGTCTCTAAATAATATGCTTTTACCGCCATTTCTTGACTTGTAAATTTTGAAAGCGGTTAACTTCTGGCTATGATAGTGTCAAAAAGAAAATCAGATCAAATTAGAAGAATTTTTAAAGTTTATTGTTATACAAAAAGAAAAAGTACAGATCATGATGGGGGAGACTTCAATCCAAGGGGTAGGAAGATGGCCTTCCAGCAGTTCCAGCTCAGTTTATGGAGCATAAAGGAGGAAGTATCTTGACCTTTTTTGTGATTGGTTGGTATGGTTTAACATTCTTTTTAAGGCAAGCAGAGCTGTTTAAGCTGATTTTTCCTATAGTTGATTGGTTTAATTTCACTGAATCATGCTGACAAGGACATAAAGCTTATGTTTTGTGTTTCATTTACGATTAGAGCTAGCATTTGGGGGAAATTAGGATGACTTCAGTTTTGGTGGTGTGGTTATTGGGCTGTTGACCTTGAATTATGTCTAAACTGTGGCCTTCACTTTTATTGTTTTTTTAACAATAGGAAGAATGTAAATCTCTTCCATCATGCTCTGCCTTTCCAATGATAAAATCATCTTTGGTGATGTCAATTATGTTTACAGCATGAAGAATATGTACATATTCGTTATGCAACCAAATCCTGACTGTAAGAATATTTCCTTCTTTAAAGAGCATTCTACTCTTCTTGCTTTTTTCTACTTTAGCATTCTCACATCTTTAGGATGTCCCAATCCTTAAGTGGTCTGTGAGCTGGGGTCTTATAAGGTAATTTGGCTAACGCTTTAGGCTATTATCAGTTACCACCTTTGTGCCCTGTTTCCATCTTTCAGGAACTTGTGGGTATTTCTCATCTGCCGAAGGTCCCTTTCTTACTGTCTTTGTTGGTTTATGGTGTTTCATTTCACTACTGAATTTTAATTAGATCTGCAAGGAGAGAAAATAAACACAAGTGGTTAATCTACATTCTTAATTTGGGAGTCTCAGGTTACAATCAGGGAAGTAAGATTTTCAGAGATGGGCTTTAGAAAGAGCTCTCTGCTGTGTAGAAAAGATCCTGGAGGGCATGAGTCTGGAAGCAGGGAGTCAGCCAGGAGGGAAAGATGGGATTTTCTGCCTGATTGAGTGACTTTGATATCAGGAGATGCAGAGTCATAGGCCTGTGTCATACCCATTTGGCCTGTCACTGGCCTTGTGGCCATGGTTAAGCTACTTTATTTTTCTAAGCCCCAGTTTTCTTATCTATAGCTCTATAATTCCCATAACTCATTTTTAGTACATACAAAAATACAAAAATCTAATTTAAAACAAGCAGTAAAGAAAGAAAATCATATGAAATAAAAAGAGCCTAGTCTCTTTTATCCTGCCCACTCTCTTTGAATACATCTTTTTATATTTTCTCAGAGTAACAGCACAACTTAGCTTGAATACCTCTCAGCCAAAAGACTTCTAGAAGCAATGTCTTCTAGAACTGGCCTTCTAGTATTGGAGTCACTATACTTATGGCCCTGCTTTGGTAACTGAGTTGAGTCTAAAGCTTACTTTATGAAGAGATTCCTTTCCTGGGAACATCTTTGGGTGGGAGGAGGAGTTCACATGAGAATAGAGAAGCTGATTTGCTTATACTGGGCTTAAATCTTTGGCATTACCATTAACCATGCCGTGAAAAGACATTATGGTATCCCAGGATGGAGAAAACAAGCAAAAGGACTTTGAGAGATGTCCAAATTAATCTTTAAAATGCGTTCTAAGAAACATTTTAATCTTGGACTCAGTACAAAATTTCAAAACTTAAACTCAATGAGCCGTAATAGGACTAATCATAAAATTCTTAACGGTAACAGCCTTTAATTATTGCAAGCTGTAGCAATGCCTTGTAATGCTAACACAGATGATATGCTACCACACTCTTTTTTCAAAGGGTAGAACTATTTCAAGTACCCTACAAAATAATTACACTTCAAAGTGCTCCCTAGGCTTGGGGCCAAAAAAGAAAAAAAAAGCAAAAGGGAGAAAGTAAAACCATACAAAGACAGAAAGCTTTCACCTCTGTAGGATTTTATCTCAATTTATTGACATGATATGATAATTGGAATTGGAATTATACTGAATTCCGTTATTTCAGATCTGAGGAACTAAAATTCATAGACTTATTCATGTTAAAACTGAGAGTAATTTGTTCAAAATATCCTGGTGAGAAGAAAATTGCCTTATGTCTTTGAGGGGTCGTAATGGTTTTCACGGTGTCTCCAATAAACCCATTGCAGGACATAACAGATAATTGAAAACAAAAGCTGAACATATTAAGTCTGTTAGTATCAAGGTTAAAGTAGTGGAATAAAGTATTCAGGTTAAGTGATGCTATTAATGCAGTGCCTTCACATGTGGTCCATCTAACACATTAATACTTAATATGGCACTTACGCTTTTCATAGAAAGCTTCTACTCTCACTGGTAATTTGAATATTTTTTGGAAGGTAGAAAATTTTTCCACAATGAACATTTTTTCCTAAAAACCTTTTAATTGTAGGTTAATTAAGCAATTGTGGCATAATCAAAAAAGTCCAAAACTAACCTGAGGGACAAATCATCGTGACTGCCAGACCCATGAATTTATTGTCTTATCCTGTAAAATGAAAACATATTTATAGCATCTATGTCAATAACACATAGACTGACAAAAGCAACTGTATTGAACTCATGAATGGCATTAAGCCTGTATTTTTCCCAAAACCTTGAGGGGAAACATTTTTGAAAAATTTTTTCAGTTATTTAAAAAGAATACCTTCCTCCATCTCCATTTATTTCCCCTTGTTTTGCATCCTATATTTGTCCACTGCACTTTTTGTTCATGTTATTTCCTCCTATTATTTTCTCTTCCCTCTTTATTTCCTCCCTTCCTCCTGCTTTCCTTCCACATTTTACTTTTGCAGCCTTCTTCTAAGCAACAGAAAGACAGAAGGAGTGAATTATATGCTTATTCAAAGTGTTGAAATCATAGAATCTTCAGTATTTACATAAATCAAAGCCATGAGAAGACCCTGTTTCTACTTTAAGTTTTTTTATCCCTACCCTGAGCTTATCGCCAGTGATATCCATTAATATAACTGAATAAATTAATATTATTTGAATAAGTCAATATTACTATTTAACTCTCTTACTCAGGTCTTTATTGTCTCCAATCCAAACTATTTGCAGTCATGAAGGATTTTTGGGCATACAAATGGGACCGTCTTTTGCCTCAGAAATCTCTGTGGCTTCCCAGCAACCACAGCAATGCCATCACCCTTGATGTATTAGGCTCATCACTGTATGATCTCTGCCAGCGGTTCCAGTCTCTTCTGCCTCCCTCCCCTAATGGCAGCATTCCCCTCCTAGACTTTAGACTTTGTTTCTGCTTTTCTCTCAGCTGTCTCATTCTTTCTTCCACTTATCCGACTCCTTAGCAGTCTTTAAATTTCAATCCAAATTAGACATTTCCATGGTAAATATCCCTGATGCCTCCTTTCTCAGGCAGATTGAAGCATAATTTTTCCTAGGTTCCCATTTTAATTTGTGAGTACCCACCCATTAGTATATATGTTAATTCCAGGTATGTTTGCATGCCTTCACACACAAGACACAGAATTCTAAATTCCTTGAAGGCAGACTGTAATCCAGACTCAGGTCTTTCTGACTTCAAAGGTCACTATGTTTTGTGTCGTATTGGATGTGAAAGGTTGATGTCAATGGAGAAGTTGAAGGTGCCACTGAGATCTCAAATTTAACTCATTGGAAAGATGGTGATATCATGGATGGAGAGAGGAAGCTGAAGGAGTAGGTTGTGGGTGTTAACATTAAATACCCATAATGGATGATTTGAATAAAAAGAGAAATTGGGTGAAGAATGGTTTGCTGAGAAAGGCCAATATTAAAGGCATGATGACAGGAACTTGAAGAAGCAGTCAGAAAGGACAAAAGCAAGGATAGAAGCCAAAATAGACACATTTTTAAGGAGAAAGGAGTTAACATGTTAAAATGCTTTAATAAGTCCATTAAGTTTCTGGGCTCAAAATAGACCATTGTACATTGAGTTTGATAAATAGAAAATCATTTCAAAGAAATTTCAGAATCTGGGGTGGGATAAATCAAATTGTAATAAATTCTAGAGGGAGATGAAGTTGGAGAAGTATAGATTTGTATGCCATTTATGAAGTTTGGACTTGAAAGTGGGTAAGGAAGAGAGGGTGGTATAGTTGCTGTAGGACCTATCTAAACTTGAAGGGAGAAAGAAGCTTATGTGAAGGAATTTTTAACATACTTGTAGGTTTAAAGAAGGCAGCTGGCAGGGATGAAGGATTTGAAAGTGCAGAAAATATGAAATATAATTGATAGGACTAATAGGTACAAGAGAAATAAAGGGGACAGAATGCAGAGGACAGATGGACAGCTCAGCCTGGGTGAACAGACTTTCTCTAGATGGATGAATGGATGGATGGACAGACAGGATATTGACTGTAGTTATATCCTGTCTTATATGTGGTAGTTATATGTGGCAAAGAACAGGGAGAGACTGGATAACTTTATAACCCATGATCTTGATGTTTCTTTTGTTAAATGAGACAAACTCTGTGAATTGAAAAGATATTATAAGTGTTAGCTTTCTCTCTCTGTCTTGTCTTTTGGATTTTATGATGTTGGGGTGGGCACCACCTGCTTTAGTCCAACTGATGAATCTATCAGTGGCCATTCATATTAGTCTCAGGTGAGCAATAATCTTCTGTTGCTCATCATGGGAAAGCAATTAAGCAGTAGTAATGGACTGAACAGGCATTTACCTTTAATTTTGATATCTGAAGGTTTTTAAAAAATGCTTATGCAGGAAAATAATTTTTTCTTTTCTTGTTAGGATGGCTGGTTTGAGTATTTAATGCAATTAAAAGCAAACAAGCTTCGTAGTGTGTAGCTTTGCTTACTGGGTTAATATAATTGCACAGTGTGAAGCTGGAGATGTACACATAATACTTGGAAAGAACTGGGGGGCCTTGAAAGATTAGTTCTGGTAAAAATAAAATGTTACACTCGTAGGACCAAAACACCCAAAGCAGAGTAGGGGGCCTACCCGAGGGACAGAAAGTCAGCATCTTCATCTTCTTATCTGAAATTTTCAGATAGTATAACTTGGGGGTAGGTCATATTTTAATTCATCCATATTTTCCAGACAAACACACCTAATTCTGTATGATTGCCTAAGCATAGTTATCAATATTCCCCCCAAATCTTCACTGTGTTTAATTCGTGAAATCTTTGTTTTTATGAAGTCTTCGTTTTATGTTTTAAATGCCTTCAACTATTAAGTACAGTCTACTTTAAATATTTGATAGGTTAATGAAAAGGTTTTGAGTATTTAATTTTTAAAAATGGATTTTTTTTCAATATGAGTTGAAACTCTCAATATAAAGAGGCCTTAGGGATTGGCTTTTTTGGCAAAATCATAATTGCTACTAGTTATAGAGTCCCTTCCACATGCTAAAAGCATTGCACACATTATCTTGTTTATTTGAACAGCCACCATCTAATCTGACTGTTTGTAAGTTTGGATGTTGCATGCTTGTTGACTCTTAAATTCCTCTGTAATAAGAGAATTAGCATGGTTTTTTAAAAAAATTCTTCTTCTTAACCTATCACATGGTTAAGCCAAAAAAACAAACTAAATAATTGCTATCTAAATAAAGCAATAATTGAAATGCAACAGTCATGTTTTTCTTCACAGGGACTGGTTTAGAAAGTGATGAATGCAAGGTAGTTTAAAAGTGCTAAATAACCATTAATAAAAAGTTTGTTGAATAAATTCATTTAACATTGTGAAGGCTACACATAAGATTTTCAAATGTTCCACATAGCCTGGAATTATTTGGCTCATTTTTCATGCTGCTTATGAGATTCTGATTTCCTCGAGTTGTTTGACAGCCATAGTATAAATTCATAACTTTGTGTATTGTCTTTGAACAGAGGCGAATACAACTGACACAGTGTTTGCTGAGTACCTTTAATGTATTTGCAGAGTTCTGGGGTAGACCTTGGAAGGGAAGAAGCTGGGAGTACGGGTCACCGAGGGTTGGGTAGAAGGATGCAAAATCAGTATATTTCCTGCTTGTAGAGTTTGCACACTGTTGTAGGGGAGAAAGGGATAATACAAATTACTATGACACATTTAACAAATGCCAAGTAAAACTTATGAATGAAAGTACCGGAAGAAACTACCATTTTTATATGATTCTATATTTAACATTTAAAATCGATTTTATGTTTTATTTCTATGGGATACAATGAAGCTTGAGGAAAAGTAGAAATGTATCTCTTCCTCCATTTCCCTTCTGCTCTCCAGAAGTGCATCAGAAAGAAGTGCTATTTTCCAAGTTGAAATCTCTCTGGCCTATCAGTTCTAGAACGCCTATTCAAATTTACCCTTCTATTTTCTATTACATCTGGAATTTGCTAAGTGTTTCACAAACTAAACAATGAGCCAATTAGCAATTAAGCATTAATGACTCACTGCGGTAGCTCTTAGAGATAATATATTTACAAATTTATGGGAACTTTTCTAAATCAAAATATTGGCTACGGTGGTAGTAATTACTGTCCACAGGGTGAATCTATGGGGAAATATTTTGGAGCTAGATTAGGTTTTGAGTCTTTTGTGTTAAAAACTCTTTATAGTCTTAGATTTCATCCTTCCTGCAAGACAGTTTCACACAAGCTGGCAAAATGTGCAAGACTCCTAGATCAGATATAAAAGGCAAGGTTATATGATAGATCTTGTAGTAATGCTCACAGGAATAGCAGTAGCCAGAATATCATCATTTTATTTTGCCACTTCCTACGCCCAGTTCCCACAGGATGATGCAAGAATGACCTGGTGATGCCTGCACACTGATAGGCTGTGTGTCAGGAGAGGTATGTTGAGCTTAGGGAGCGCAAATCTTTTACGATGGTATCAAGATAATCTGCTCAAACTTTATCCCAGAGGGAGACATTCTGTTTATGATACTGGATGATAGGCAAACCTGCCCTTTGCTCTGCAGGAAGACACCATCTCTATCTTCCAAGCTGTTCACTATATAAACATCCTTGCAAGGTAGTTATAACAGAAGGGCAATTAGTGCCTCTGTGTGGAAGACATTCAGAAATGCACAACACCCATGGAAAATTGTCTCCTGACACTGTATTATGAGTTGTTTTTCAGCAAGTACCTCCTTTTACAAGCCAAGCAATGTTTTAGGGACTCTAGAGTACACTTATCAACATCCTCATTTATTCCTCAAATGATGCTATGAAAGAGATTATATTATTTCTGTTTTACAGATGAGGGGCCTAAGGCTTAGAGAAATAAAGTTACCTGCTAAAGTACAAACAATGAGTGTCATTGTTGGGATTTAAGACCCAGATTTCTCTGACTCCCACATGACTGCCCTCTTCGCTCCAAAGATCAACCTACTTTTTTATACAGGGGGCCTTGACAACTATAAGCACCCCATTGGAACATAAATCTAAGTTAAAGGACTTTCTGCAGAAGGTGATTATACATAGCAATTCATTAAATGAATGAATAATACTCCTCTTTGTGTTTATGCGCCATTGACTAAATTCATTTAAAAGGAGAGACAGGATTAGTAAAGAAAAAGAAAAAGAAAAAGAAAAATCAGTCTCAATTAGGCTCAATTAAAGAACCTCTGACTTAAGTCTCCAGTTTTCTTCATATTTTACCTGTTTAGCTGTAAGATAAATTCCATTACTGAATTTGATAATTTTTCTTTAAAAAATTTTAAAGGGTACTTTTCCTTTAAAAAATTTTAAAAGGGTACTTTTCTCCTTTTTTACTGCAAAGGAAGTGGCTTTTCCTAATTCCCTACAGTTTTTCTCCTAGAGGTTGTCCTGATTGTATGAGTGCCAAGTACAGCAATTTTTGCCTACAGCATCAGATGGTGTTTTTTTTAGAGAGGAAAGGTTCAATAATAAGATCAAGTAAGACTGCTGATTCTGGCCAAAATTCTTCAAAAGAAAGGTAGCTCTCTAGTAAATAAACACAAATTCTTTTCTTTTTCTTTTCCTTCTTCTTCTTCTTCTTCTTTTTTTTTTTTTTGAGATAGGGCTTCACTCCTGTTACCCAAGCTGAACTGCAATGGCACAATCTTGGCTTGCTGCAGCCTCCGCCTCCCAGTCTTAAGTGATTATCCTGCCTCAGCCTCCCAAGTAGCTGGGATCACAGGCACATGCCACTGCATCCGGCTAATTTTTTTGTATTTATTTTTTAGAGGTGGGGTTTTGCCATGTTGCCCAGGCTGGTCTCAAACTCCCGAGCTCAAGTGATCTGCCTGCCTTGGCCTTCCAAAGTGTTGGGGTTACAGGCGTGAGCCACCATGCCTGGCCTGGTAAATATTTTCTGATCTTCACTTGGTTCAGTACTTTGATTCTTTGGGACAGTTAATTGCCATCAAGAAGTTGGTAGTAAGGATAGTCTTGACTTACTAAGTACTAAAATGTGGTCTGTGTTCTTGACCACCAAGGTGTGTTGAAAGTCTCTTATGAATAGCTCTACTGTTCCACTTTATGTCCCACTGTTTGTGTGCATGTTTCTAAGCACCATTCCCAGGACATGCTCTGTGTGGTTCTCTTCCTATGGTATAACATTTAGGCTGCTCTTTTTGCCTCTAATGCTCTCCTTCCATATTATTTCATGATCTTCAAGTTTCATCCCAAGAAGAGATGCCTGATCTTTCCCACGGATTGTAATACTTTCCTAAGGTGAACTGCCCTAGACTCTAGTTTTCCTTTTCATGGATCATCTTGATTTATCCACACAGACATAATGTAAACTTCTTTTGGCAGTAATGGGTGTCTTACTTATCTTTGTATATTGCATAAATTATATTTAACATCTGATATGGTTAGCCTTTGTGTTCCCACCCAAATCTCACCTTGAATTGTAATCCTTATAATCCTGATAATTCCCACGTGTCAAGAGAGACCAGGTAAAGGTAATTGAATCATAGGCAGTGGTTTCTCCCATGCTGTTCTCATGATAGTGAGTGAGTTCTCATGAGATCTGATGGTTTCATAAGGGGCTCTTTCCCCTTCACTCAGCACTTCTCATTCTTGCTGCCTTGTAAAGGTGCCTTGCTTCCTCTTCGCTATCTACCATTATTGTAAGTTTCCGGAGGCTTCCCTAGCAATGCTGAACTGTGAAACAATTAAAGCTCTTTTCTTTATGAATTACCTAGTCTCAGGCAGTTCTTTATAAGAGCATGAAAACAGACTCATACAACATCTTATAACTTTGAGGAGGCCCGAGGATACACTTCAGAACAACTGGCAAAGAGGACACATGGAATGCAGTGTGAGGAAGGTCACTGCAAACATTTCCCTGGTGTGATTAGGTCCCAGCTCCTTCTGCTGTGTGCTAAAGGGTGTATACTTCCACTTCCTGCCTGGCTGGGTGTGCCCACTCTGTTGGTGCCTTGCTTTCTACACTAGATATTTTCTGCTGAGACATTGAGGGGAGCTCCTTCCTGTGTCTTGACTTACCTAAAACATTCTGGGTCTGCCCTAGCATTGTTTGCTCTGAGGTCTCAGTACATGATATACAAGGAAAAAAAAAAAATCTGATCCCAGTGTTGCTCACTTTTTTTTTGTTAAAAGAAACAAACAAAATAATATTCTTTTAATAATTAGTAACAGTAATTAGTGTTGGAGCAGATGGCTTTCCATCTTCTTCCTACTTAAAGCAGTGTACAGGTTACACTTCAATTCTCCAGATGCCATGGTCTCTATGTGATGTCAAATGAGTAAATATTAACTGGAATATGTGTTTACATTGGCATAAATATAAGATTTCCATGATGTTCCTTTTCCTGCTGCCTTTTTATATTATATGTATTCATATATTTATGTATATATAAATGTAGGTTTATATGTGTGATATTATATGATACATATGTATATAAATAGATGCAGATATATACACAATACACCTCAATTCTACAATGCATGTTTTCTGACACTAGTGTGCTTCTTACGTTGACTTGTCTATTTAATATAGCATATCTTCTTTTGCAAAGCTATATTGAAAAAAGCTGATGGATCATGCATTTTACAATTGATAGCATCTTAGGAACAACTAAATATATTATTTATATGAGGGAAAGACTAGTTGAAAGAAAATTACCATAGTTTATAATGGGAACGAAGTCCTTTTACCAGAATTAAGCACGCAAATATGATTGCTCTGCCCTTAGATTTCTGAATAGAATGAGAGGCAGAGTCAATGTTTGGCTTCAATATAGCATTTACACAAGATGGCAAGCATTCCTGGGGATGCTGTAGTTCCAACAACACAATCTTCTCCAGTCTAACATCACAGTAATCTTTGTTGGCATTAAAGCTATTTCATCTCTGGCAGAGTAACATTCAGTGGATGGATTAGGAGTCTTATCTTGCTAAAACCAGCAACATCAGGAATCGATAGATGAATGACTTCTGCAAATGGTACCTGAGGGAGGAGCATACTTTTTTTCTTGAAGTTTCCAGGGATAATCCTAACATTGCAGATGGCACAAATGATGTGGTGGCAGAAGTTGATTTTTCTGAATTTTTTTTTTTCAAGCTCATATTAGGTCCTGGCAGATGAACAATCTAGGTTCAGCTGTGTTTTTTCTGTGTTGTTTTGTTTTAAGCAATGGAAGGAAAATAACAAAAACATTTTGTTCCTCTTCTAGGTACAGAAATTGATATAGCACAAAAAACGGTACTGAAAACATCTAAATGAATCCTGCCAAACTGTTTGTAAAGCCTAACTTTATTTTTCATAAACAGTTTTACTCACCTCTGATATAAATAAAAATATATGTGTATATTTCATTCACATGAACAGAGATAAAATGTTTTCTTCTGGGGTAACATTCTTTTCTCTTTAAAAATTGTAACTTTCCAATTAAGAACTTTTCTAGGACTCAGTTTCCCCATAGGAAAAATGGTGAAAATGATAGTTTCTACACCAAAGGGTTATTATGGAGAATGAATTACATAATGTAATAAGGCACTTAGCCTGATGCCTGACAAAGTAGGATTTCCATAAATAATAAATAAATAACAAGTAAATAATAGATAATAAATAACAGATAAATAATAATTGTATGTAGACACTTTTCACACTCATACATTTTTAGGTATATTCACAATTTGTATGTCTATCGTCCGTCAGCAGAATGTTTGTGCAGACATGCTCCAGTGAAAGCTGGGCTTTGCTTTTGTTTTCTAGTCCCTGCATCCCTACTCTTGGCAGACATCTTTTCAGATTCTGCCTGTAAGAAGCTTATTTCTTAGTGTCCAGAGATTATAGACATGTCTATGTTTGGCTCTGTGGAGGGCTGGTTTCCATGTGTATTCTCACAGCAAGACGAGTCACCATAGTCGGAGCCTGGCTCACAAAAACCACTTTCAACTCCCACTTCATTTTCCAGCCTTTCTCCATCTTGTGATGAGCAGCGGCTGCCACCACTGCCATCTCACTCAGTCATTCTCGGTCTCAAAATGCAGTGAAGCTTCTCTTCTCTGATCTCCCTACATTGAAGCAAATTATTCTTGCTCTTGTTGCTGGTGGAAAGTGAATTAAATTGAAGTGTGGAGTGCAGCCGACTGTACAAGAGACTCATTTTTTGCTAAGCGATGTCATCAGCCCACAGCTTACATTTTCCTTCTTGGCTTTGTTTATTTGTAATTTGCCTACATACGGCATTAAATAAGCGCTGGAAAAAGAGAGAAAAAGGTAGAGAAACTGATCATTGACATCCCTCATGCAAATCCCTTTTCTTAATTGTCTCGCTCTCTGAGTGGAAAATGAACACAACTCCATACCAGTGAATTGTTCTCTGCCTTGGCAAAATAATACGGAGGCAAGCCTTGCTCCTGCTTTCTGGGGTAGACACAGGGAGCTTCTTCAAGATACAGAACAATTCCAGGGACAGTTTCTTCTCTCACACATCATAGATGCCACTGGCATGAATGGAAAAGGGTCGCCAGAGACCTAATGTGTATTGACTGCCATTGAAGTTCCAGAGGCTGTGTTAGATATTTACATTCTTAAAAAAAATCAATAATAAAATGAATTGATTAGGAGCAATTACTTCAGACTGTTACTGGAAGGCAGGCCTTGAGTGTGAGATGTGCAGTTTCCTGGCATGTTGAACAAAGAACGGAACAAAACACACAAAGTAACAAAGGATGGAAATAAAGGAATGAAAGAGGGAAAGTAAAGATGTATTGAGGAAAGAGAACATGCCACCTGGTGGGAGCAGGCCCAGGGAGTGGCTCAAGGACCCTGGTTACAAGGTTTTCCGGCATTTAAGTACCCCCTTTTGATGTCTCAATTGGCTAGTCCTGTGAGTGAAGGATTTAGCTCATGGCCAGTTACAGGCTGGTGCAGACTGGGGCCCTATGCACATGAAGGGCTGATCCACGCTTCCTCCTCCCCTCCCACATCCGAGGCACTTTCCCTTTCCTTCTGAGGCATAGTGGGCAGAGAGGATTGTAGGGGAGTAGCCTTTGATTTTTTGTTACTGGGGTGTAGGGAGATGGGTTTTTTTTTCTTTTTTGATTCACGTTTAGGAAGTTAGCATAAATTGGCCTTAGGTTTCCTGCCCCCAGACCCAGGTGTTTTTTGACCCAGCTTTAGGACGTTAGCACAAATTAGCCTTCAGCTGCCCGCCCCCAGACACAGGTGTTTTCCTTTTAATTATCTAGCTTTAGGAAATTAGCACGAACTGGCTTTCAATTCCCTGCCTCCAGACCCTATTCTTCTGCCTCAAGACTTCTGAGAGAGCTGTGGTGTAATGGAAAGGAGAATTCAACCCTGCAAGTTAGGAGACCATCGCTAGTACTGGTTCAGTCACTAAGGACCTGTAGCGGTACAGCAGAATGTCCCTTCACCAACCGTTCCTCTGTTTGTACGGTGAGTTGAGTTTGTAAATTCTATGCTTTAAGTCACAAGATGGGCAAATTTTGGTGCCATTTTAACTCCTGGTTAACACCAGCATATGTTTATCAGTAACTGTCTTATTTTAATTTTCAATTATTTAGTGATTGCTTATATAGCTGATAAAGCTTGGGGCTTCCTGATTTTTTTCCCTTTCCTCCTGCTGCTCACTTTTGGGCCATTTAAGCACTCGTTGATATATTTATCTCAGACTGGAGAAATAGCATAGATAGGAACTCAGTGAAGTCCATTGAACTCCTTAGTAATAACTCTGATAAAAAGGATTCAGGTGAAAGGGCTGAAACCTTGCGATTCCAGTGAAATTTGGAAATTTATTTAATATTTTGATAAAGTTTGAGAACTTATTTTTCTATTTGTTTTGTCTGTACTTTTGCAAATTAGAAGCAGAAAACAGCTATAAGGTAAACAAGAGTCTAGATGGAATGAGGGATGTATAATCTTACATAAATCAAGGAACTTTACATGGCTAACCTTGACTTCCAAATTCATTTGGTACAGGACTAAAAACTAATTCCCATACATGAAGTGCCAGGATGACCTATGAAAGCAGACGGAGTATTTTATATATCTACTAGTACAAGTCTTTTCCTGGAAAGAGACTAAGTCAAGGCTTTCCCAGTAATTAAAGAAACATTGTCAGTGTTGTTTGCTTAATTGGCCAAATTGTGTACTTATAAAAAACACACCTTTGGGAGGCCAAGGCAGGAGGATCACCTGAGGTCAGGAGTTGGCGATCAGCCTGCCCAACATGGTGAAAACCTGTCTCTACTAAAAATACAAAAATTAGCTGGGTGTGGTGGTGGGCACCTGTAATCCCAGCTACTTGGGAAGCTGAGGCAGGATAATTGCTTGAACCTGGGAGGTGGAGGTTGCAGTGAGCTGAGATTGCGCTATTGCATTCCATCCTAGTTGATAAGAGCCAGACTGTGTCTCAAAAAATAAACAAAAAACAAACAAAAAAACAAACAAAAAAAGCCTCACAAACAAACACCCCTTTGAGGGATTAAAGAAAACCTAACATCCTAACATTATTACTATATGTCTGGCATTTTGTCTAGCTCATTATATACTTTATTTCATTTAATTCTCAAAAAGGAGCAGTAACATCTATGATGCCCAGAACATACTTTATTCCATTAATGCCAACAGGAAGGCCATTGTTGTTCACCATATTTATTTATTTTTTCCTTTCTTCTACTTGTTTTCCTCTGCTCCATCCCTTCCTTGGTCTACTTTCCTGGACTCCTTGGTCCCAGCAGCTGATAGTCATTCCTTTTCTTCCTTCTCCTTCCATGTGCTTCCTGCTGTGCAGTCTTGGGCCTGCCCCAGGCTCCCGTGGGTGTCCTTTAACTTCCCTGGCAACTTTTGAGATTAAAACTGTTGCAGGCTGCTGGCATAAGTCAAGTCACATTTGGCAAAATGTGTGTTATGTATCTGGAAACTGGGTTATACTCATTCTAGGGCAATTAACTGGATAATTGCTCTGGCATAAAGACAGCCTTGTACTATTCTTGTAATGAAATAAATAATTTTAACTACAGTTCTACCTACTGCTTCCAGAGTGTAAAAATCCTGGCCCATTCTTACTATAGATCAATTAAATGTCTCTGAAGCTTCTTTATGTTCTCTTTTGTAGGAATTTTGCTGGCCATAATCATTGTGTCGTTTTTGAAGTGGGAGTCCTTGGTCTCTCATGGAATAAAAACCAAATGCTGCCTGAATTAAGCAAAGTGTGCGTGGGAGGAAGCAAAAATCTCATAACCTTTTCTTCCTCTAATTTTCTTTGGCCAGGGCATTCTCCTGCCTTGTCTAGCACTTCAGATAAATGAACACAAAAAGGGTGAAGAAGTCCATAGTTTTAATGGGTGATATTTGAAAGAATTTTACAAATGAGAAGAGGAAGGATATTCCTGGTCTGATACTGGTATTATATATGTCATTGACTAGTCACTCTAGCTGATCTGACCTAGAACAGCTTCTACGTAGTTACAGAGAACCTAAACCATGTGTTCAGTTTTGTGCTGTGTGCTGTTCTGCAAACGGGGAAATAATTGGGTAACTTGCCCCTAGGACCTTATCATGCTTTTGGGAAGTTCAGAGACTCCATACACCTAACAAGAATGAACTATGCAGGAGAGCTGGGGTAGCTTTTTAATTCTTTTCAGTGCATATTAAGAGCTGCTGGTATTCAGATGAAACAAAAAGAGCTGTATGGTCCAAAAAGATTTTTTTTTGGAGAATTTGGGGCTGGAAATAAGCCTTAAAGAATGTGTGGCAAGTTAGTAAGAAAGAACAGGGTGTCTCAAGCAAGGGATATTTTTCCTTGTGTCTCTCTCCTCACTCACCATCTTCCCTACTCTTTTATGGTGAAACTGGGCAAACAAACCAATCAGTGAGGCAGAGTAGATGAGTTTTCAAGTTTGGGAATCTGATTGTTGGTTTGGATTGTTGTTTGTCACTCGCAGGCTGTGTGTTCTTGATTCAAATTTCAAGTTTGTCATCTATAAAATAAGGATGATGATGGCACTTATCTCTGGATTTTTCAGAGGATTCCTTGTGATATTCTTAATTTATTCAACATATGTTTTTGAGCACTTAGTTCTTGGTCCTCTGCTAGGCTTGGAGAATGTAGAAATGGACACAATGGATACATCTTTATCCTCAAGGAGCTTAGAGTCCAGCAAGGAAGGCAGATGCAATTACATAACATGCTTCCCAGAGTTCCTGGGTCATAGCAAGTCTTCAGTTGTATGTTGGTACATATCAGCTGCTATTTTCAATAATTACAGTAATCCAAGTGGGGACCTACAAAATAGAAAAAAAAAATACCTTTAATCTTCTGCCAGCACAATTGGATTAGGCAGTGGTATTTTGCAAATTCAATATTTTATGTTGAGTAACCAAACTTCCTTGAAAGCTTCCCAATCTAAAGAGTATCATAATATATTGATCTTAAGACATAGTTATACATTAGGTTGAACTATACCTCTTTGAGAACAGTAGTTCTGTCTTTACCTTTGTATGACCAGTGACAAATAAACTGTATAGCATGGTGGGGCTACTCAACTATAAAACTGATTTACTTTCTCGACTTCCATTCTGAATAAAATTTATCTAGTCACCCACATCTTTGGCCTTCAAAGCTGCAATGCTGTGTAAATGACACCTTGGACATATCTCAACTCAGTAATCACTTCGTCTTATAGAATATTGTTGTCTTGTCTACATTTTGTCCTCTCCCCCCTCAACTTTTTGATGCCAACCATCACAGATTCCTGAGAAGCAGACTGTGATTCAGAGATTGGGGTACAGGAAGTTTATTAGGAAATTCTCTTGGGGCCATATTTGATACAGGGAGGGATGGAAAGAAAGCAAGATTGGTCAGAGGGAGAAGTTGGGCTATCATGGGGCCTCATTGGAGGTCTCAGCCAGCCCAGAAGGAGCTCTGAAGTGGGATGGGTCTTTCAGAGCTGTCCTGAGTTAGGGCAATGTAGCCCCAGGCTGTTATGTCTCCATGTTGATCAATCATTGGATGAGGGCTGTCCCAGGAATAGGGCAAGGGCTTGGGTGAGGTGGCTGTTTCCAGCCAAGGCAACTCCCTAAGAAGGCTGGCTGTCAAAGGAGCAATCCCAGAAGCTGAGAGAACAAGACTCTATTCCTGAAGTGGGATCTGGGTGGCACATCACAATACCTACTACACACACAGTCTTCCCTAAAAGGTAAATTTGAGATTGGGTCTAAAGTGATATGTTTCTAGTTTTTATATTCTACCAAGGGAGCACCCATGCTGTATTAAATGATTATAGAATCAACATTCAACAATTTTAGGTCTTCTAAAAGCTTCCGTCACAAGAGAAACTTGACAAGACAGTATGACTTGGATTCTCTGAGCTATGTAGTCATTGGGTTAGAGAGGAGACTGGAGAGTATCCATATAATCAGTCCATATTTACGACTAATCTTTCCCCCTCATATTTGGTTATATGTGAAATGGCTGAAAACTTTTGCTTTTTTTTGAGTCAGCATTCTCTCAGGAAAATGTTATAGTTAAATTAGATAGTTGCTTATCATTTACTGTGTTCTCTATTGCATGTGTATTCTTAATCTTGTTTACATTAGCAATAAATAACTCCTGGAGAGCATAATGATACTTTTATTTCCATCAAGCACTGTGATCACAGCTTCAGTCATATCGTAGACACATTGCTGTACCGAGCTAAGTTAATGACTCCTCAAGACAGTGTAATAAGCTCATAAATGAGCGTTTATTCAATTTTTAGTAATTGTGGGTTAAGTCTTCGAGGAATGTATAAAATACAGAGCCTTCTGAGTTTATGATTATTTTTCTTGCTTTTAAATTAATTTAGTTTGTTACCATATATCTGATGTATTTCAATTCCAATTCAGAGATGTTGAAATCGTGTCTTGTTTAAATATTCATTCTTTAATGGTTTTATGTTTATTTTTTGAAATAAAAAAAGAAACCCTATAATGTAATGTGGGGGTGGGGGCAAAAGTAAATTATATGTAAAAAAATCAATTTTCATCCCAATGATGTGTCTTATTTGAGGCTGTTCATGATTTTGAAGAGAAAATATGTAATATTTAAGAAATTTGTTTCTCTGGATAAAAGATGTTTGTTAAAATTGTAAGCCATGAGCTTTCTATTTAGCTATATTTTTCTATGCATGTTTTAAAGAAAGTGTTTCATTTTAAATGACCAGAAAAAAAATCCCCAAACAAAACAAAATAGGTTAATGCCCAGTGACAGATCTAAGAATTTCCATTTTAAATTTTCTATAATTAAACCTAAGGCTGTTCTTTTCAAGCATTTTAAAGCTTCATAATATTTTTACTCAAACACTGAAATATCGGTTGAAAAAACATTCATTTTAGTTTAGTATGGAGATTCATATTCCCCTCCAAAACTAGGTATTTTTGATTATTTTCTTTTCTAACTGAAAAAAACCTATGCAAAATCTCAGATATATATATATATGTGTGTGTGTGTGTATATATATATGTATATAAAAAACTATAAAGGATAAGATGATAAATCTCTATGTATCCATCACTCAATTTCATCATTTATCAAGTCATGCTGAATCTTGTTTGTTTTATGTCTACCCTACTCACTTTCCTTTGTCCCTACCTAGATTATTTTAATATTTTATGATTTTATCTATATATACTTTAATAGGTACCTTTATAAGGATTATTTAAGACATAGTACCAGAGGCTTCTTATTATACCTAAAAGTTAACAATAATTTTCCAAGAGCATTGGATACCCAATAAGTGTTCAAAATCTCTGACTATGTCAGTATTTTAAAAAAGATTATAGTTTAAATCAGTATTCATATAAGGCTTATACATTATAGTTGGTTGATAAAACTTTGACGTCTCTTTTGCCGTATAGGTATCCTCTCCATCTTTAATTTTTTTTTAATAGTCTCTTTGCTGAACAAATCGGCTCATTTATCTTGCACAGTTTTCCATAGTCTGGATTTTGCTAATAGCATCTTATATCAGTTAACACGTTCCATTGTTCTATTGCCTATAAATTGACAGTAAGATCTAGAGAATTGATCAGATTAAATTTTTTGACAAGCATATTTCAAGTAATATGTTGTTTATCTGTCAAGAAGCGTGAAATACCTGGATGACTTTTCTTTATTATTGACTAAATATATTACATAATTATGATGTTGAAACATTAAAATTCTATCACTCCTACTTAATTTATTAGCTGAGATACTTCTATAAAGAAATACCTCTCTTCATCAACTATTTAGATATCCTGAGGTATATACAGTTTGTATACAGATACAGTTTGCCTTATTTTTTCTCTTTATTTGCCATTTTCAAAATAACAAATTGGTTCCCAGTATACTTTAAATATGATCAGTGAATTTTTTAGTTGTTATCTACCATGTTTTAAATATATTTAATGTGTTCATCCATAGATGCAATTAAACTTATTGATATTCAAGAGTCCCATCTTTGGCCAGCGGGAGCCTCTTTAAGTTGGCTTTTATGACCCTTTAACCCATCTGAAATATTCTTCAGTAGCTTTCTAATTTTCTATATGGCAAGAAGTGCCAGGCTCATTTTATGTCAAAGATCTGGAATCAGTCATTGCTCTAGAATTCTTGGAAATAGTATTAAAAGTAACAATCTGGGTGGTAGGAGTTGTTATTTGCTTATTGTGAAAGGCTACTTATTGCTATTATATTGGTCATTGTATCAGGGCTTTTCAGTGAACCGAGCTTTTTCTGGTTAGTAAATTATATCATAAGTTCATATTGACATATTCTACTCACTTTTAATACTATAAGATTTTTTTACTTAACTGCATTGATCTGACATGTGTTTCCTTTGTCTTATGCTGAAAATCTCAGTTCACAAGGAAACCAGTATAATGATTTGTTTGCTTTGTTTCATGATATACACACAATGGACACAGAATAAAACATAAACACTGCCATCAAAAATATGATGACTGAAGTTTAAAAAAATTTGCAGTTATATGTGTACTTAGTTTCCATCTCACCTAGCATATATAGTAGAGCTGCGGTGTTTCAAAGTCAATTAAAACAGTTTTCACAGGGTGATATGGTCCGGCTCTGTGTCCCCACCCAAGTCTCATCTTGAAGTTTAATCTGAATTGTAATCACAAAGTGTTGGGGGAGGGACCTCGTGGGAGATGATTCAATTTATGGGGGCAGTTCCCCCATGCTGTTGCTGTAATAGTGAGTTCTCATGAGATCTCATGGTTTTATAAAGGGTTTTTGCCCCCTTCGCTCTGCACGTCTCTCTCCTGCTGCCATTTGAAGAAGGAGGTGTTTGCTTCCTCTTCCACCATGATTGTAAGTTTCTTGAAGCTTCCCCAGCCATGCAGAACTGTGAGTCAATTAAAACTTTTCCTTTATAAATTACCCATTCTCAGATATTTCTTCATAGCAATATGAAAACAAATAATACATAGGGTAAGTTACGCTACAAACTCAATACATAGGGTAAGTTATGCTACAAACTCAATACATAGGGTTCATTTGTTTTGTGTTGCTTTAACCTTTTATAACTTTTAAAAAATATTAAAGTTATTTACAATATTTTAATTGTTCCAACGTCAAATATAATAAACAAGGTATATTCAGAAAAGTCTTGTCCTCTTGGCCCTATGCCTTGTCTACTATATAGATAACCACTTTAAAAAGTTTTTAATTGATCTCTCCATAAGTATTTTATTTGGTATTTAGGAAAGTTCTAATGTTTACTTTATACTAATATTCTTATACAATAATCGTAATCCCTTTCTTTCTGAACGTTGTCTTTTAGTGTCCTATCGCAAGCAATATTAAAAGTAGCAAATAGCCTATTTCCTCCCTCCCCATTCTTTCCTAACATTTAATGCAAAGCATTAATTTTTTGGTTAATAAACATAAGACAATCATTAGTTTTGATAATTAATTTTGATTAATCATTAATTTCATATACTTCATTCTTTACTTTGATTATTTTTTTAGAGACAGGGCCTCTCTCTATCACCCAGACTGGAGTGCAGTGGCATGATCAGAGCTCACGGTAAACTCAAACTCCTGGGCTCAAGCAGTTCTCTCACCTTGGCATCCCAGGTAGCTGGGACCACAAGTGTGTGCTACCATGCCCAGGTAAATTATTTTTATTTTTATTTTATTTATTTATTTTCTTTTTGAGATGGAATCTCGCTCTGTCACCCAGGCTGAAGTGCAGTGGAGCGATCTCGGCTCACTGCAAGCTCTGCCTCCCGGGTTCACGCCATTCTCCTGCCTCAGCCTCCTGAGTAGCTGGGACTACCAGTGCCCACCACCATGCCCGGCTAATTTTTTGTATTTTTAGTAGAGAAGAGGTTTCACCATGTTAGCCAGGATGGTCTTGGTTTTCTGACCTTGTGATCTGCCCACCTCGGCCTCCCAAAGTCCTGGGATTATAGGCATGAGCCACTGAGCCCGGCCCTATTTTTATTTTTAGAAGAGACAGGGTTTTGCTTATGTTGCCCTGGTTTCAAACTCCTGGCCTAATGCAGTCCTCCCACCTTGGCCTTCCAAAATGTTGGGATTACAGGCGTAAGCCAATGTGCCTGGCCCACCTTTGATGATAATTGTAAGAACATATAGCCATGATATATTATAATTTCTCTATTATAATTGCCATTTTGCTTTAGTTTTTCAGGTAAATATTTATCCAATGTTCATCACTGCTCCTAACATCATTGTCATTCTAGTCATTTTGGTTGTCAGAATTCCATTCTTGTTAAATGCCTGAAGAAGGGTTTATAGGCACAATATTCTCTGAATTCTGAAATTTTTGTAATGTTTTGTTATGGCTTTTATACTTGATGTCATTTGTGCTACATATAAAATCATTAGCTCTCATTTTCTTCCTGAGTTTCTCAAATACTTTGCTATATTGTCTTCTATCATGAAATGTTGCTGGGAAAAAATAGCTGACAATCTGCTGTCACCCTTATTAGTGACTAGGTCTTTTTGCCTGGCTGCCCAGTGGATTTCGTTTTATTTTTCTTTAAGTTTCATATTACATGTCTCTGTGTTGTTTGTTCTGGTTACAGTTTCAAGCAATAATTTTTTGTTCAAGTTAGGTTTTTCTTTGCTTCCAAGTTTGTAGAATTAAAATTTTTAGTATTTGTTTACTGCATTTTGCTGTTTTCCTTCATATATATAAAATGAAATCTCAAGTTCATTCTTGTGTTTCTTCTAGTTCATTCTTTATATCTGGAAATATTTTCCCTTTATTTCTATATCTTCCCTGTATTTTCCCAGCTATCTTTTCAAGTCTTTCTTTTCTCTAATAACATAAATTCTACGTTTTTCTGCATCATATTTGTGTCATTATTTCATTGTTTTCCTAATTTATTATAGTTTATTTTTAAGTACTAGATTATAATTTTCATATTTTCAGGCAAATTTTCTGAGGTTTATTTGTTTATAGGATCCTTTTGTGTATCTTATTCTATTTTTCTGAAACATAGATTTTGAATACTGTTTTATTATAATCCTTTTCTGTTATCCATGTTTCAGCATGATTATTTTTTCTCTATTCTTATAAGGAGAGATGGGTCAGAATCACTCTCCTCACCTGACAGCTTCGGAATTCCTTCTTCTGTTATTTTCAGTGTTAAAAATACGGCCCTGGGCTGGGCACAGTGGCTCACGCCTATAATCCCAGCACTTTGGGAGGCCGAGGTGGGCATATCATGAGGTCAGGAGATTGAGATCAGCCTGATCAACATGGTGAAACCCTGTCTCTACTAAAAATATGAAAATTAGCTGGGTGTGGTTGCATGCACCTGTAATCCCAGCTACTCAGGAGGCTGAGGTGGGAGAATCACTTGAACCCAGGAGGCAGAGGTTGCAGTGAGCAGAGATCATGCCACTGCACTCCAGCCTGGGTGACAGAGTGAGACTCAGTCTCAAAAAAAAAAAATAAAAAATAAAAAAATACATATATCCCCTGTACTTTCCAAAATGTGGAGGCCCACTTTCACCTGGATCTGGTTTCTGTTTCCCTCTCTTACTTAATTTGGATTCCACTTCCAGCAGTTTCTCCTCAGTGTGAACCTTTGCCCCGAAAGGAAGTTTTAGTTGATTAGTTTCCAGAGTCTAAAAGGCCCACACTGCTCCACCACAATTTCACCTTATTGTGGTTCTATTCCATTACCCTGCAAATTGGAGCCCGTAAACTTCCCACCCATTTTTGGCTGCGGTACTCAGCATGGCCTGTTGAGCATTCTGGTTAGCGCTGTTGGTTTTCTGGGCCTCATGGCCATCTGAAATCCTCTTGTTTTTCTCTGTTTCTTCTTTTACAGTTGCTGAGGCCACATGGACTTTGTTGTTTTGGTAGCTTGTAGCTCCCAGTTTGTGTTTTTAGGTTTGGAGGATGCCCTGCAGTTACATTTTATCTGGAAGTAGTTTTTGGGCTTTTGGTCTTATTATTCTAGCTGTTCTGTCAGTTATTATGCTGAGTGGTGGGATTCAGATATATTCAGAAACTGCCACTATTATCATTTTGTCAAGCTAGTGTTTTAAACATACATTTTACTCAAAATTTCTGATATAGAAAAACTATATGGAAAATTTGCTTCATGAACTAACCCAGAGTTTTACTATATAAAGTAATATTATATTTCTATTTGAATTAGCTATACAAAAGCTTCTGCAAAGATAATGTTCTAGGAAAAAATAACAATAAATCTATCCTGCACTTTAGCGTGGGGGTAGTGGAGAGCACACGGGCAGTGTTGTTAGACCTGAATTTGGCACTCACCAAGATCACTGAATAGTTTACTAGTAATTGCGTTTCTGAGCCTCAGTGTCAGTGCCTAGCACATAGTAGGTAACTGATACATTTCATGAATAGATAATTGAATTCATTTGATTCCTGGTACCTTCCTTGTCAGATTATTATGAGGGTAACAAGCAGTATGTGTAAAAGTGATGGGTTCGTCACTTTCCGCACCACACATATCCATTTCTTGTCATTTCTTTGTTTTTCCTCAGTTACATTTTAGACCTTGTACTTACCTTTGATGTGATTTATGTTGTTTTCTCAGTTGTGGTAGAATTGTACTGAGCCCTTTTATTCCTGTGTGTTTGTGCATGAGGCTATCGATCTGCTCATTTGTGAGACCATACACACACTCATGTGTAAGGACTGGCTTGTGTTCATACATGACAAGATGTGTGCGTTCATGCATGAGAGTGTGTGTGTGTGTTCATGAGGCCATGTGCCTGTACACAGTATCCTTCCACACTGTCTACATTTCTTGTAGCTTTATATGGTAATATTTAAGTGAAATCCAGGTTTAAAAAGAGTTAGAAATAAGCTCTGGTGATTCATTTATTTATGAAACTGCTGACAATCCTAGCTTTCTGTTGTGGGGGATTCTGGTTAGTAGATTATCATTTGACCTTAGAAAAATCTCAGACAACATCAGCAAGGCTTGGAAACAGCAAGGACACTTAACTGAGGCTTTTGATGCAGGCTTAGCTATAGCAATGATAAGACTGGTGATTACGAACAAGCAGAGGAATAAAATGCCAATTTTTAGAAAAGATCAACACTCACAACCATCCAAAAAATGAAAGCTGACAGGCAATTGATTGCTTCACTCCTTTTCCACTAACTATAAGGGCAATCAAACTGGATAGAGAAAAACAACTGATGGATACCTGGGCTTTGCCTAATAAAGAGAACAACCCACTTACCTAATAGAAGCCAGAAATATCCTTTCTCTTTCTCAGTATTAGTTTCTAGATCCTTAGACCAGGCTCGGATCAAGCAAAATGGTGAGCAAATGGCTGGCAATGGAGGAGATGCTGCTTTTTAAGGCAGCCAGGGCATTCTTCTCTGTTCCATGACTCCAAACTTCTGACATCCATCTGGAAATTAATTTCAGCAAATAAACAGGGTAGGAAGTAGGGGAGACTGGTAACTCCTTAAGCATCGTGGCAGCTGTAACCACCTCAGATGTGGTGATGTAGGTAGGGGCTGAAATAATAAAAATCTTGGTAGCACTGTATGCTGAGGATTTGAGTTTTCATATACTTCATAATTTCAAGGTTTTAGAGATCGAAAAAATTGGCATGGAGAAAATTATACTTAGCATGTTAGAATATATAGATGAATGCGTGCTAAACACAGAAAATTAAAAACAACCTGGGCTCATAAATTTGTCTTCTGACTTTAAATCAGAGAAAGGATGTTCCACAAGCACCTAAATGGATATTGAGCACAGGCATTGTCTATCCTGTCTGCTGGCAAATGTGAAGTTTGTGTAGAGTTTTTAAAAAGTATACAGGTAATTACATAATGATAAAATTCCAAACAAATAAACAACTTGAGTCTATGAAAAGAGCAACAACAAGTGACAGCAACCACAACAACAGATCTGCAGAATAAGAGAATGGGAGTATCATTTTAATTATTTCGAAGAGTAACATGCCACTGAAAAGGACTGATTTTCAGAATTCACAATGGAATTAGAAAAACAACAATAAAAATGTTCTGCTTCAATAGTATATTTGAAGGAAAGGAGAAATGTTTGTAAAAAGTGGAACAAAGTGAGGTAAAAAAATGAGATGGTTAGCAAAGGAAGAAGTGTTACAAAGAAATTATGCAATAGCAGAATTAAAACCTATGCATAGTAGAATGGCATTGTTGGAAATACAATCAGTATGAAACAAAAGTGAAGTTATCCGAGCATATAAAGGAAAAGTATAAAGAGATAATGATGATATAGATCATAATAGCAGAATAACAGAGAACAAAGATGTATTCTAAAAAGTAAACGTGTTTCTGAATTAGAATAAAGCAATATTTAACAACATAATAAAAAAACTTTACTGAACCAAATAAAATATCTGAGGATGCAAACTTAAAAGACTTCCCATAATTGATATAAAAAATCTAAGGAAAGAGATACATCTCTAAACCTATACTACTAAAAGTTTTTAGGAAAGTTTAAGAAAAAAATTAAGTTTTTATTGAGTTAGATTATTATTTTCTACAAAGTAACAAAAAGTTTGGTGGACCTTAGACTGCTCTTCTGCAATGTGACATGCACAATAACGAATAAAATGGAATATTTGGGAAAAAGTTAAATTTGGGGGAGAGAAGGGGATGATTTAACTTATAGTGATTGTCTTTTATATGTAAAGGCAAAAGGAAGTGTCAATAGGTATGCAAAGATTGAGGAGGGAAGATATGTTATCCACATAATCTTCTTAAAGACCACTGAACATAATGCTTACTCAAAAATTAAATAACTTAAATATAAGAATATCAAGCTCATTTGAGTTCTTATTTGATACAAAATTAAGATATATGATCAGATTAGGAGTTGTCAGATCACCCTGTAATCTGGATTCAAATCTGAGGCCTATAATATTTTACTAAGTCATTCCTCTTTGGATTCTGAACATGTTTTTACACCTTAAGTGCTAAATCATGTGACTGATTTCACAGTTAAGGTGTAATCTCTTGCTTTCTTTGAAGATCACCTAAAATAATTTGGTTGTAACTATCAGCAGTATATATACATAAATACATGCATAGATAAGTTTATATAAATACAAATATATAATGAAGTGTCTGCATATTTTTATAGGCATCATGAACATGAGGTTTGCTGTCTAGAGCTGAGTGGTTATGCCACCACAAATGCGACTAAAATGTTGAGAGGGGACTGAAATTTGGTCCTTGGTTCTCTCACAAGGCACACCCTAGCACAGAGCTGTTTCTGCCTGGAGAAAGACAATGAGGTGACTTTTCTTCATCAGAATTCCATGCCTTGTGGCCCCAAGGCTGTGTCTCATTGTAATTCATTTACCTAGGAAAGATGCAGTTTGCTAGTTCTCCTGGAGGCACCATAAGGGCTATCAGTATGATACAGTGTAGACAGAATTACTAAACAAACTACTGTGTTTCTTCTTCCCACAAAAGTTGTTCAGAACAACATAAAGGCCATTTTGATTGTCAAAGACCTTGAATAATGACTTTCTCCATCTTCAAACAACAGACTGAATGACCTGGGTCATGCTATTTAATTAATAAAAAATGGTAAATAAGCCTGTGACAGATTTTTATCTTACAACCAAACTCCTCATCATATCACGGTTCATCTAAGCACAGTAAGTGTCCTTGAGATAACAATATTAAAAAAGTCAGTAAAATGTGCTACATGCACTAGCACATGTACTAAAAATAGGCTATCCCTTAACAAAGGGACTTTATTAAATTTAAGCCCTCTGGTCTCACTTGACACAAGTGACAGAAAGAAGGGAAATTTAAAGAAATGAAAGATGAAGGGTGAGAAAGGTAGAGGAGGTAGATGGAAGGTAGGGATGGGAAGGAATATTATACATGGTAGTGAAAATGGAATGCTCACCCAGAGAAAAACAGCTACATGGAACTAATAAAAATATAACCAGTCCTTATTTGTCAAGTGAGGTCCCTGAAAAATCCTATTTTCAAATTTTATATAAAAGTCAATGTATACCATTTTATAGTATACCAATATAAAATCATGCCACGTGATTAGAACTCTGGGAGAAATATTTTCAGAACAAAAAGATTATAAGTAAATACTTCCATGGGTGGTTATTTTCCAAGGTGGCAAGACAATTGGATATTTTATTTTCTCCTATGTTTCTGTAACTTTAAATTGTCTATAATTCACTACATATTATTTTTTAAAACCAGAAAAGTAATCTAGTATACTTCATTAAAATTAAAATTATAGGAAATTTGTAACCAGACCTCAGAAATAAAGCCAATTCCATTTCACAGAACTGATGTGAATAATCTAGATTCAATGCTATTCTTCTGTTGTTATTTATACACTACTTAGCTTATGACAATTCTTCATTTACAACCACAAAGAAATTCTATATAATGAAGCTCTTGTGCAAATATTGTCTTTATAAAATACTAGTTGAGGTTCTTTTTTTAATTCAGATTTAATTTACTTTGACTCTTTGCAAGCATGCTGATAATATTTTCATCTGGAATTTATAGGAAACATATTTGTTCTTAAATGCTATTTTTTCCACACCAAAAATATCTGGGAAGGTTTTATAAATATTACCTATTAATCTTGACTACATTTTTTGTAAAGTGTGAACCAACAGTGCTCAATCTCCATTTTAACTGAGTCAAGTGAGAGATTAAAAGCTTTGCCTCAGTCAGTGGAAGTGCTGAATGGGGGCTTTTAGTCCCTGGCTACTAGCCATGTCATGAATGCGCCTGGAGAAATAAATCTGAAAAAACCATTTTTTCTTAAATTTGTTTTTCAAACTCTTCAGGGACAGACTTGTTCAGGAGTCTTCTACAGCCATCACCAGTGAGCTTCTGTACCACATGAGTGACCAACACAGCCTTATCATTCCCCTCACCTTGACTGAACTTTACACAGGTTTCTTTCTGACTCTAGGTCTCTGGCCTCTCTTTCCTTACAGTGTTTACTTTAAAAAATCTGCTATTGTAAAATTTTTCCCTGCCCTGTTTGAGACGTAAATCTTCTACCACCCAGGAACGTCTTTCTCATGAACCTGGGACCCATTCCTTTGAAATGTGATCATCAGGAAAGATGATGTTCCCATTTCTCAGTCTCTGTGGGAAGGTAGGAGACTAAATTCAAGAAACTCGAACTGGCAAACACAGATGACCTAATCATGCTGACTCACCCTGCCTTTAACATCCTTCAGTGCTTTTCCATGAACTCACCGTATAGCTTAAAAATTTTCTTTCCTATTTCCGTGGACTTGAGTTCAATCTCTCTCCCCTGTTGTAATAATCTTGAATACAATTTTCCTTGCCTGTTTTAACTCTGCCTGGTACTATTTTTCTTTGACATGCCATATAATATATATTTATCAGGTCTGGAATCATTGCACCAGAAATTACTAAGTCTAAAGCTTCAATTACTCTCTGAAACAATATGTTAACACAATAATCAAAGACTAGTTTAATTTCCAATTGTGGGTCACAGCAGAGCCTTGTAGATTAAAGGGTATCTAAGTTGTATTTGCTGGCCACTTAGAACCTGCTTTCTATCCCTTGTTTATGCTACTTACCATCCTGTTTTCATAAGAAGTCAGGGTTGCAGGAATAAAATGTTATTTCAATGTGTTATTTTTTTTCAGTTTATCATCCTTTGCTCTTCAGTAACATCAAACCTGGTCTCTACAAGAACATCCCACTTCCAAAAGACCACTCTATACATCTTCTAGGACTGGTACATGTTATAGGTTGGTAATTAACATACCCTTTTAAATGTGTCCCCTCCAAAGTTCATTAGTTGAAATTTAATCCCCAATGCACCAGTGTTGGGAGGTGGGGCCTAATAAGAGATGATTGGATCATGAGGGTAGGACCTTCATGAATGGATTAATGTTACCTCAAGTGTGGAATAGTTACCATGAGAGTGGATTGTTAAAAAGTGAGTTCGGTCTCTGGTGCCTCTCTGTCTTGTGTGCCCACTTCTACCTTCTGCCATGAAATGATCCTTACCAGACACCAGTGCTACTTTCTGGACTTCTCAACCTCCAAAACTATAAGCCAAGTAAAGTTTTTTTCTTTATAAATGACATTTTATTTATAATTTATTTCATTTATAATTTATAAAGAAGCTTCTTTGGCCGGGCGCGGTGGCTCAAGCCTGTAATCCCAGCACTTTGGGAGGCCGAGATGGGTGGATCACGAGGTCAGGAGATCGAGACCATCCTGGCTAGCATGGTGAAACCCCGTCTCTACCAAAAAAATACAAAAAAAATTGGCCGGGCGAGGTGGCGGGCACCTGTGGTCCCGGCTACTCCGGAGGCTGAGGCAGGAGAACGGCGTGAACCTGGGAGGCGGAGCTTGCAGTGAGCTGAGATCCGGCCACTGCACTCCAGCCTGGGTGACAGAGTGAGACTCCATCTCAAAATAAATAAATAAATAAATAAAATAAAAAGAAGCTTCTTTATAAACTTCTTTCACATTTCTTTATAAATGTCCCAATTTATAGTATTCTGTTAAAGTAGCAGAAAATGAACAAGGCAACGCCCATCACCCCATCTAGACTGTAAGCCTTATGAGGACAGAGACATTGTATGTTTATTTTGACTCAAGCAATGTCTTCTCTAGTCCCACATGAGAACAATCATCCATCTGAGATTTTGAGATCCTGGTAGGTCCACCCTCTCTGTTAGGGCTTTTTTGATCCTCTTTAAGGTCCTTTGTGAGGTCTAAATTTGTTCCAAGAGAACTACGAATGTTTGCACCATTGGTGGTTAGGTCAGTACGTTCTCAGTGCTGCTCCATCTACAACCCCCTTTAAAGTCTCCCAGAGGAGAATTACACACCTAGGAACATATGTCAACCTATCTCAGTGGAACTCTTTAAACTCCTTCATTTGGATGAAGGTGAGTAGGAGAGAATCTCCTTTTGAAGTAGAAAGAACAGCCCAATGGTATATCACTGTATTTCTTTAAAATACACACACACACACACACACACACACACACACTTATATATACTTAAAAACTCTATTTCTACTTGTATAAATCTTTTAATATGTATCTCAATATATCTCTATGGAGTCTTCATATAATCTATATAAATATATCTCATAATCTCATATTGTATATAATATAGAATATATTTAACTAAATATATATTCTATTAAGCTATATATAATTAGATATGATATATTTAACTTACATATAAGCTCTATTATATTAGTTATAGATTAA
The DNA here is from genome assembly GCF_000951035.1 of Colobus angolensis palliatus. NCBI lineage: Eukaryota > Metazoa > Chordata > Mammalia > Primates > Cercopithecidae > Colobus > Colobus angolensis. The sequence goes on from NW_012115988.1 coordinate 783,650, forward strand.
TTTGTATAATTGATAATCTTACTCTGCATAGTATACTATATAGTATATGCTATGTACTCTATAGTTTTAGTGAACTATTTTGTATATATTATGTAGTATATATTATACAATTTACATGTATACTATTTTCAATAGTTATTCACTATATTATATACAAAGTATCAATAATTTGTGACATATGCATATAAATATCTATTGCTATATATTATATAATCTTTATTACATAATATGTCACCTATCTCCATTTTTATCTTGTTGAACTGCTTGAGAGTAGTCTGCAGGCATCATGACACTTTGTCCTAAATACCTCACATATATCTTCTATCTATGAGGACGCTCTTCTCATAGGATGCCCTTGATCGTTTTCACTCAAGAAATTTAACAGGGATATAATACAATCACATAATAGACAGCCCACATTTCCATTTCTAAATATTCCATAATATTCTTCATTGCTATACTTTTAAAATAAAATTCAGAAAATAATAAAAATAATCACTCATCAAATTTAGTTGTCTGATCACGTTAGTCTTCTTTTCTCTCTTTCTAGGACAGTTTCCCTTCTTGCCCGCTTTCTGCTCTTCTTTTTTCCTCTAAGACATTAACAGTTTTGAAGTCCAATTATCTGGATCTGACTTATTATTTTCTCATGTTAAGTTCCAAGTAAACTTTTTTGTCAAGAGTCCTACATAGATAACTGTGTTTCCCTTCTGTGGCATCACACTAGGGGGTATATAATGTCAATTTTCTTCAATATTGGGGACGCTCGACAACATCACTTGGTAAGGTGGCATCTACTAGATCTCTCTACAGTGTAGTTATCTTTCCTTTTGTAATTAATAGGCAATCTGGTGGTTATACTTTAGATGGTGTGAAAATCCTGTTTGCCAACCACCATTCGTCTAAATGTCTTAGCATCAACTGCTTGCCTGAGTCAGTTATTAAGTGATGGCTACAAACAGGGCTCCATTCTCTTTACTGAGAATGGACAGTCCATTACTGTCATCAGTAACCTAGCATTTGAGCTGTGGGCACTTTGGCACCTATTTCTCATTCTTAGTCTTTGGTGTCTTATCCTAAGTTAATGGAGATAGAATTCCAACACAGCATCCTGATACTATTGTTCTTCTTCTTCTTCTTTTAGAACTGAGGCTTTTTGCTAATTTTCATTATATACACTGCAGATGCCAGCACAGTTCCTTCAAAATGGTATGTGTCCAATAAACTAAGTCAGTTGAACTAAATGTGAAAGAATACAGTGCATACATGAGTATATATCTTTATGTTAGAATATCACACTGGCCCTATGTAATAGAAAATCCTGGATTAAAAGAATACATCAATTTGACATTTTAAGCAACTTGATTGTGCCTAACATATTTGACAGTTGGGAGGTAGTATAAAGTAATGGTTAAATGTAGTCTTTAGATTTAGACAGCTGTGTGAGTTTGAGAAAGTTTTTTAAATTTCTGTGTCTGATTTCCCTAATACTTAAGATAGGACTAACAATATCCATTTCTCAGGGAAGTTTTAAGGTGAAATGATATAATGTAGAAATCATTTGGCATAATGCCTGATATAGGGCTATATCTGAAACAAGGCACTTGGTAAATGGTAGCTAATGTTATTGTTTCTACTGCTTTAACATAATTTAATTCTGAATTATAATTAAAAGTATTACTTCTCTATTTATTATTTATGCACCCTTTTGAGTATGTACAAATACTATATCCAATTAACACGTAAAATATAAGCCAAATGTTAAAATTTGACACTATCTGTTGGCTCTTCTATGCTGCAGACATTTGTGAGTGTTCTTTATGGCTTTTGTTTATAGCAGATACTTACAAATTTTAAAGATTCACATTGTAGGTTCCTAAAAATACAGCTGATTCTCTTTCAAGTCATGACATGTAATTTTTTCAAAAGCCTTTCTAGAGAAACAAATGTAGGTTGTTTGGAGCTTATTTTCCCAAACATGGTGTCTAGTTTTATTCTGTAACTTCACTTCTCATGATGGCCTTTTTACTTTCCTGACAGACTGCCCCAAAAAGGTCAGCTCCTTTGACTCTCCTTATTCATCTCTTTCTTTCTTACTAAGATGTCCAGATTCACTTTGTCTCTTTCTTCCAGGAACACAGCATTTACAATTTTCTGTAGCTCTTTTACTTCTTCTGTAGCATTTTCACTTTGCCAAGCTGCGTGTACTGCTCTCTGAAGAGTTAACACAGAGTCCATCTGGTACCTCATAACAGCATGCCTTTTAGTCTACATTTTATCATAAATTATCTTCTCATACTGCACAGAGTCCTTGCAGTGTTCAGCCGAATTGAAATAAGCTTTCTGAAGCCCATCCTGGGTTGCCTGTTCTTAATGGTTTTGTCTTCACTTTGAACAGGGTTACTGCACCTTAGAGCAAAATCAGCTTTGAAGCCATGGAAGTTTTAATGACTCCTAATGTAATAGAGAGTTCACCAAGAAAACTTGAATGGGAATATTTATACACATTTTATTTAAATTGAGCTGATTACACAGCTTATAAAACTTTCCAGAATCGTCCTTTGTTTTTTTTTTTTTCTTCCCCCATGAGGTGATCTGGGATAAAAATCAATCTTCAGAAACTCAGGTGCTCATGGGAAATGAGCATGAGAGAGTCCACCTGGAAATCAGGAGATACTGACAAGCAGAAAGAAGGAGGTTCTGAGAGGAAATGTCATTTAATTTGCTTGGTCTTTCTTTTCTTTTTGTCTTGATTGTCTTTGGGGGAAACCAGGACACTATGCACATAATGTAAAAGAAAAGACAGAAAAAAAAAATTTTGAAAAGAAATATACTTGTATATGTGAAACTTGTGTGTGACCACAGCAGGATGTTAATATACAAACAAGTCTCTACCCCAATAAATTTTCTATTAAACATTTGTTTCACTATGATTTGCATGTATCTGAAGTAAACCTTATCTGTGGTTTCAATTACCCATGGTCAACTATAGTCAAAAATATCAAATGAAAAATACCAGAAATTCAAAATATGTAAGTGTATTGTGAATGGAATTGTATGCCATTCTGAGGAGCATGATGAAATCATGTGCCACCCTGCTCTGTCCTGCCTGGGATGTGAATTAGCTTTGTCTAGCAGATCAATGCTGTCTATGCTGCCAGCCAATAGTCACTTAGTAGCCTCTAGGTGATCGATCATATTAGCTGTCACAATACCGCAGTGCTTGTGTTTAAGTTACCCTGATTTTACTTAATAATGGCCTCAAAGCCCAGAGAGGGATGCTGGTAATTCACAGCGGCCAGCGAAAAGCTGTGAAGTGCTTCCTTTAAATGAAAAGGTGAATGTTCTCAACTTAATAAGGAAAGAAAAAGAAATCAATTGCTGAGGTTGCTAAGATCTTTGGTAAAAACAAACCTATGTATGAATAGTATGTAGTTATAATTGTTCCATTTTATTGTTAGTTATTGATAAGCTCTGACTGTGCCTAATTTATAAGTTCTTTATTATAAGCATGTATGTATAGGTTAAAAAAAAACCATAGTATATATAGGGTTTGGTAATATCCATGGTTTCAGGCATCCACTAAGGGTATTGGGACATATCCCCAGCAGATAAGGGCAGACTACTATACTACAGAACTTACATAATCAACTACACATCTTTGAAAACTTATATTTGTTGAGTATAAACAAGGTTCTAACTTATTGGCACCACCTTAAGCTGGCTGTATGCTCTGGAGACCCAAGGCGAGGCTGCCTGTGAGTGGGCTGATGTGTAGATAATACCAAATTATGCTGAAGAGCTGGGTTCTTCTGTATCAAAATTTCTTCTAGTCTAGGGCAATAAATTCTCCTAGAGGAACCAATATATGATTTGTGTATGTGAAAACCTGGGAACTTGAAATAATCTTTTTGATTAAGTTGTATTTATAATGTCAAACTTTTCTTTTGGTCCCAGAGTTGGTTTAGACCCCCCCCCCCCAAAAAAAAAAAATCTACTGAGTGGCTTTCCATCAATTTCTGACAGAAGCATGGTTGGCTATCTCAGGCCATGATTTTGGTTAAGGTTTTCATGCTGAAAATGCTTCCACCTAGAGAGTGATCTGAGGACAGCACCGGGCACTGTACATGCAGGGAGCACCTTGGTGGACAAATGTCCAGCTGTCTCGCCTAGGCTTTTCAACTTCCTTGAATTGGGCACCAGGGAAGGAGGAAAAGGAGGAAAGGCTGGAGTTTTGGTGAGTTCAGACCCAGTAAGAGGATAGGGGACATCAGAATGGCAGCAACTTAGCAGTGGTGTTTATATGTACATACACTCAACCCTGAGGGTAGGCAAAGATTTTGCTGTTTTGAAAGGTGACTGATCTGAACCTAAGACATTTCTCATGTCTTCACTCCATCCAGTCTCTCTGGTTCAGCTATTTGATTTGATCACTGCCTTCTCTTGTCCTGATTTGGTGCCCCTTTCTTTCTCTTCTCCCAGCCAGTTGTCATGCGTGGCTTATTTTATGCTTAGTTTGTCTCTATAGCCTGAAGGTTTCCTTCTCTTGCTTTCCATTCTGTAGATTCCAACCTTGGTCTGCTTTAAGTCCTAGGTCAGAGCCTGGTTGAGTCACTGTGTCTCTCCCTAGTAAGGATGTGTGATGTTGGCTGGTAAATTGGGTCAGCTGTCCTTTTTCCTCCTGTTCAGATAGAAATTGCCATTGAGTACATTTACATTGCCAGTGCTCTGGCTCTGAAGACTTAGATTCTGACTGACACACACACACACACACACACACACACACACACACACAGACACAGCGAGAGAGAGAGAGAGAGGGATATGGAAATTCTGGGTCTAGTA